>NC_063053.1:5052738-5367977 GCF_018812025.1 Megalobrama amblycephala | reverse complement strand
GGAAGAGAAGACAATGCTGAATAAAGTCGTAGTTTTTGTTATTTTTGGACCAAAATGTATTTTCGATGCTTCAACAAATTCTAACTAACCCACTGATGTCACATGGACTACTTTGATGATGTTTTTATTACCTTTCTGGACATGGACACACTGAAAAAAATGATTCTGACCCCTTGTAAATGTTACATGTTTTTATCTGGTTAATTTCACTGATTTTAATGTGTTATTTAATCCTACTTATTTTTTATTACTAATTTTCAAATCCACTGCCCTTGTTTAAAACAAGTTAATTTCATTCAATTAAAAGTAATTAGAAAAAAATACGTTTCATTTAATTTCCATATACTGTCCGGTCTGCGCATGTGCAGACACATTTTTTTCTGAAGGCGCCAAGGCTTGGGGGATTGAACGTGATGCACTCGTTTGAATGCTGCATCCAGCTCTGCATTTTCGGTAAGTAAGCAATATATAATCATTGGTGTGTTATATTTGTTACTTAAACAGGGTTCTGTTTACACTTTAAAACATTTTATAGAAAAAAAATGTTTAGCTAATGCTAAGTTTGTGTGTTTTTTATATAAATTACTTTAGCTAAGGTTTCAGCGACTAGCTTAACCACGTGAGTTGTGTAAGGTTAGTAAGTTAACTTAGCTTAAGTGTTAAATGCTTGGTGAATTCAGTGTTTGTCTTGACTTATTTATTAGTTTGTGGAAGCCGAATAAAAGCAAAACAGTTTTACGAATGTTAACGTTAATTGTAGCTGTAACTAATTTTCAAATTCACTGCCCTTGTTTAAAACAAGTTAATTTCATTCAATTAAAAGTAATTAGAAAAAAATACGTTTCATTTAATTTCCATATACTGTCCGGTCTGCGCATGTGCAGACACATTTTTTTCTGAAGGCGCCAAGGCTTTGGGGATTGAACGTGATGCACTCGTTTGAATGCTGCATCCAGCTCTGCATTTTCGGTAAGCAATATATAATCATTGGTGTGTTATATTTGTTACTTAAACAGTGTTTAGCTAATGCTAAGTTTGTGTGTTTTTTTTATATAAATTACATTAGATAAGGTTCAGCGACTAGCTTAACCACGTGAGTTGTGTAAGGTTAGTAAGTTAACTTAGCTTAAGTGTTAAATGCTTGGTGAATTCAGTGTTTGTCTTGACTTATTTATTAGTTTGTGGAAGCCGAATAAAAGCAAAACAGTTTTACGAATGTTAACGTTAATTGTAGCTGCACCTTCCTTGCTGTCTAGGCTTGTACGTTACGTTAGACTGGCCAAGCCTAACATTACATTAACGTTATTCCTGACTGGCTGTAAGCATGTTTTCTAATTTTGTCAATGTGTTAACATTAGGACAAAATACACCTGTGAAATCATGTTGGTAAAAGGTGGTTAATGTGCACTGACGGCAAGAATTTATGTTTCTACATAATCATAATGGCAGGCCTAGGTAACGTTGGGTGCCTGAATTTACCGTTTCTTTAAAAGTTTGTATTTTTTTCACACCTGTAGACCCGCCCCTACTCTGCCGCTCCGACCGACCGTGACATTTTTCAAGGCCTGTCACTCCACTTGCGCAAACCTAACCAACGAATGCAACGAACACTAGCCAATCAGAGGCAGGTCTTCGCGGAATGCGGGTAGGAAAAAAAAAAAACAAGCTTCTCTTTCGTGGTAGCGGCATGGGTAGCAGTCCTCGTGGACGGTATCCGACTCGCCTTATCAGAGCTTAAAACGTAAAGGTGGGGCTGAAAGTACATGTAGTAGAAGCATGCAAATGTTTCATAACTAAATAGCAGGAGATTTGCAGATGACACGAGAGGACCAGCTAGTACGACCACAGCCGATAGTCCAGTGAAAGACCAGTTAACCTGAAGTGGTAGGCAGAAGACGACAGGGATAAGAATGTGGGTTTAGCTAGCAGGTTGATGTTGTTCAACTTTGTTTCTGCTCTAAACACAAAGACCAATTATGTTGGCACTGCATTTATTGCTCCCAATTTCAAACTAATACTTTTAGTATAGAAGTGGAACATGAAAAATACAAATATTAATAGTTAGTGATATGGCATGAAGACAGAAAAAATAATTAATTAATTTTAATTAAATTAACAAATTAATTAAATTTACAAAACTAAGAGCTGGCAGGGGTCTTGACTTGTTGACTCAGTTATATCTCACAATGTACTTAGTAGTTGTAGGCTTGTGGACTGCATTGTGAAGAGATTTTTCTGTTTCTGATTTCACAAACAGTTTATAAAAAATCGCCATATAATATGATCTGACACGATGTAAATAACCTTACACAATTATTTATTCTAAAACATTGTACAGGTGTTTATATTTCATGCATTGTTGTACAAACAATGGTAGTTAATTTAAGAAACCAAATCTATTTTGTACTTAATTCACACAATTTCCAGAAACTTCAATATACCCCTCTTGTTTCATATAATTTCCTGTCTGTATGCTTAGAGCATCTAAAGCTTTGAAAGCATTATTTTCTGATGTCATTTCTAAATGCTCTTAAGTAATTTATAAGAGGAATAACACGCTTGCAAGAAAATAGTCCCGCTGTGAATAAATAAGTTGATAATTAAAATAATCTTTCCTGAAAATGAAGTCCATGTCTGTCTGTCCACTTCCACCCTCTTAATCTGCCATTTGTTGGATATTTTTTTATAGTAATAAGGTATTATTAAATTTTGGACTTGGACAGAAATTAGGTTGTAGTGATCTGATTTGAGTCGTGGGCTTTAACATGTTTTGTGCTGACACAAGTTTGTGATTATTGGACAATTACTTTTTTCCTCAACATGCTTACAATTTATCTTTTTAATCCCTGCTCATTTTTATTTCTGTTGCAGGTTATTCTCATATCTGATTGTCTTGGTGTGATGTGGACCAAAACCTAATTCTTTGGGGAGCTCATATTGTTTTGGTAAGTGCATTTAACATGCATCTTAACAGCTATACTGATCACAGCAGTGATGCTACGGAGAAAGCTAAAAATGTTCTGCAACTGTGTGGTATACATTTTGTTCTTTATTTATGGGGGGGATCTCAACGCTGGTACTTTATCATCATATAATTCATAGAGAAGTGCTGCTATAAAAGTACCAGTACACAGACATTTTCTTCATGTCTAGCTTCCTGCTAGGCGTGCTTGTGTGTATTTGTTCTTTCTATAACAGTAATTACTAACAGCAGTGCAAAGTAAATCTGCCACTGATACACTGTTACTCTTAGGGCGTACTCACACTAGGCCCGGTTGCCTTGTACCGTGCCCAAGCACGATTGTCCCCCCACGGTTATGCTTTCCTTGTCTAGGAAACACTGCACTCTTTTGAGAAAAGCGCTCTCTCGCACGGCACAGTGGAGTTTATGTGCGAGTTCCGTGCTGAGTGTGAGTACGCCCTTAATCTGTTGAGTAAAGCTTCTGTTTGCTTAATATGAGATTCCGTGGCCCAAACTAAGTCACAAAAAACTATACATTTAGTTGTCTTTACAGAGCATAGCTTTATGTAATCAAAGTTGAAGCGGATCACCATGCCCCGGATGTGACTGTTATGACACCATCACTAATGTTTGATTTTTGTCCCCTTTTCTCTCTTTGTGGTTTCTCTAGTTTATGTGGCAGTGTAAAGACTGTGGTGCGGAAGTGTCTAGGCGATCAGAAATTCTTAAACATTACAGACTAAAACATAGTCATTTTGGGCGTGGCCATCATATTAAGTGTATATACCCTAATTGTCCATGCGTATTTACGACTTGGAATTCACTTTTGTCACATTTGTCAAGGAATCACGAAAATACCTTAAAGCACTCTGACATATTTACTTCATTTTCCTGTCATTTATGTGGCTGTAGTGAACTTGGAACAGAACATGATTATTTTGTGCACATAGGCCATCATCTGAAAAACAATGAGACAGTCACATGTATGTTTAAAGGCTGTGAATACACATCCAATGTATACAGCACCTTCAAGTCGCATAAAAGTCGGAAGCACAGCTTACATACGTTGAGAGATTTTAAGCATGGTGTAGTCCAGGGAACTAGTGTAGCTGAAACTGAAGAGCCTGGTGTTTCAGACAGTGAAGAATTCTGTAATGAAAGTCAGTCTGATGACATTGATTTAGATAAGTCAAAGGATCAGCCAGAGATAATAGAACAAAAAATTGCTGCAGTGTTATTAAAGCTGGAAAATATTTTTCATGTGCCAAGTGCTGCAATTGATGAATTGCTGGAAGAATTTCAATATTTGTTGAGCACAGCATCTTTGTGTAGTACAAGAAATGTGATACATGACACACTGAATAGTTACAACCTGCAAATTGACAAGTCAGTCATTGACGAACTTGCATCGGCCCTGTGTACATCTAATCCGGTCTATAAGTCAATTGGCAAAGGTTGTCCTTTGGCAACATCCTTTAAGCGCAAAAAATACTACAGAGACAATTTTCAAGTTGTGGAACCCATAGAATATATCTTGGATGACAAAGATAAAAGAACGCTGCAGTATGTTCCACTATTAAAGTTTTTACAGCAGCTTTTTACTAATGGTCACATTCTTAACAAAGCATTAGATAATCACCTCATATCAGAGGGCAGAGGAGAAGTGAAATACGAGTCTTTTCGAGATGGTCAGTTTTTCAAGGATAACCATTTTTTGTCAGAAGGTGAGGTGCGAGTGTTGTTGAATTTTTATGTGGATGATTTCGAAATTTGTAATCCACTTGGCACATCTCGTAAAAAGCACAAGATCTGTGGCGTTTACTGGACTCTCAGCAATTTACCACCAGGTTGTCATTCTTCATTGTCTTCAATTTATTTGGCCTTACTCTGCAGATCTGATGATGTGAGGAAATATGGCTATGAAAAGGTACTAGAGCCCTTGTTGAGGGATCTTGCCATTTTGGAAAGTCAAGGTATTTTTATTGCTCAGCTTGGAGATTTTGTTAAAGGCACAATACAGTGTGTTGTAGCAGACAATTTGGGGGCACATGGAATTGCTGGATTTATTGAAAGTTTTGCAGGTGAATACATTTGCCGCTTTTGTGTGGCAAAAAAGTCGGAAATTCAGGAGCGCGAAGTGAGTTCAGGGACATTTACTCTCCGAAGCAAAGAGATGCATGAAATGCATGTTAGATCAGCACAGGACAATGCACAACCTTGTTACGGTGTTAAAAGGAAGTGTGTTTTCTCTTCATATCTTTCTCATTTTAATGTCTGCACAGGCTACCCTCCAGATGTTGCACATGACATCTTTGAAGGCATATTACCAGTTGAGTTGGCACACTGCCTCAACTTGTTAATTTCAAAAAAGTATTTCACACTTGACAAACTCAATGAGTCCATTCAGAAATTTCCTTACAAGTGGACAGACAAAAGTAATCGTCCTCATGCTATTCCCAGGACATTCATGCTGAAGAAAAGCATTGGAGGAAATGCGCATGAAAATTGGTGTCTTTTGCGATTGCTTCCGCTTTTGATTGGACATTTGGTGCCCCCAGATGAACCTGCCTGGCAGGTCATTTTGGACCTTAAAGATATCGTTGAGCTAGTTGTTGCACCAGTGCACACAACACAATCCATTGCTTTCCTTGAAGCCAAGATTTGTGACCATAGAGCTAGGTTACAAGAGGTTTTTCCTGGTCTAAACCTGTTGCCGAAACATCATTTTGTGGAACATTATCCACAGATGATCAGATTTTTTGGTCCACTAGTTGGGTTGTGGACAATGAGGTTTGAGGCGAAACACAGTTTTTTTAAGCAGGTGGTCCGTCACACACGCTGCTTTAAAAACGTACTCTTGTCCATGGCGGTGAAGCATCAGTTCATGATTGCTTATAACTTGGCGTCAACCACAACCGAAACTTCTAGCTTGACTGTCTCAGCTGTCTCAACTGTCTCTGTTGACATTTTGCATCAGGATGTGCAGAAGGTTCTGCAGTTGGAATACCCTGATATTACTCACATTCAACTCACAAAGAATGCGTCTGTTAATGGAGTTAACTACAGAGAAGGTATGGTTGTTGTTCATGGCTCTGTAGGTGGCTTACCAGAGTTTGCAGAGGTTATCCAGATGGTTGTAGTGGAGAAAAGCTTGAGCTTTATTGTTAAAAAGCTTGATGCATGGTATAGGGAGCATTTTAGGGCATTTGAGTTATGTCCCACTTCAGAAGTCTCCCTCATTCAACTTGGTGCCTTGTTGGACCAGTACCCCTTGGCAGATTACAGGATTGGAGGCCGGCGAATGGTGACACTTAAACGATTCATACAGATACAAGGTTGGATTATGGTAGTTCGTGTTGTGTTCATACGCTGCATGAGTTCATACACTAATACACTAAATATGGTAACAAGAGGGCAGCCTAACATTTCTTACAGGAGGAATAATTTTGTTTTTAGTAATGATAGAAAGAATTTTCTTAGGGAAATCCAATCTAATCATCTGACATCTCCCTGTACTAAACTACCCTCATGTTGCCATTATATAAATGTACATGTTAAGGAAAACATTTGTGACTAAAATAATACAAATTAGTGTTCAAATCTGTCAGTTTAAATATATCATGTTCAAAGGAAGAACTACCACACAACCACAAACAAAGAAAAAAATATCTCAGTGTTCTTCATTCCACGCAAAGAAAGTAACGGTAAAAATTCATTGTGTTTTCAAGTGCAGAATAACATTACAGATTGGAATTGTATGGTGGTATGTTCCTGCTCTGGTTCGGTTCATAAAAAGTTATACCTAAGTAACAATAGTACGAAATTCTGATTTACCTTTTTTTTTTTTTTTTCTTTTTTTTTTTTAACAATTAGATTGAAGAATGGCACAGCATCTGAAGTTGAGAGTCATTGTGGGCGACGATGACTATAGAAGACTTGATCTCCATTCAGGAATGCCAGAAACTTTGGCAGAGTTCCACAATACAATTTGCCAAGCATTTGGAATTGAAACAGACTTTCGTATTCAATTCATGGATCCTGACTTCAACAATGATTTCATGAATGTTACATCAGTACAAGACATAAAGGACAGAAGTACAATCAAGTTGGTGTACATGGCAACCCTAACTCTAACCCCCCTAAATGATGTGGGTTTGAGTCCATCTTCTGTAATGCAGAATGCTCCCAGCACTTCTGGATCATCTGGAGCACCAGTGAGCAACCAAACATCTCCCATTTCCTCACAGGCCTCATTGTCCACAACAGACTCGGATGACACCATCATTCTGCCACATTCAGACAATGAATTGAGATCACGTGCATGGCCACGTGAATTCCCCATTCCTCACTTTCCATACAATGTAGAGGTGCAGCTTCAACGTGGAAATGACCGCTTCAGAGAAACTGGCACTCAACTGAAGATTACTCCAGGGTTAAAGTCTGACATCTTAGAGAAGCTAGCCGAGGAGATCTTCCAGTATACAGCGTACCCACAAAATTACCAAATAGATGATGTAGCAGAGGCACTCATCAAAAAATTTCCCTGTTTGAAGGAACCATCTGCCACTGGTTACTATGGCTGGATGATTAGCCTAAAATATAAAATGGCTAATTACAGAACAAAGATGCGAACAATTGGCTTTCCAGAAGTGACTGTAAATGCTTTGAAAAACAAACGTAGTGATGACTGCCTCCCAGCCAAAAATGTAAAGAAGCCTAAAAAGGCTGAAGTCAACTTTTGTCCTTCACACCCTGCTGGTGAAACGGATGAAAGCTTAGAAAATGTCAGACTTGAAATGTTGAATGATGTCAGACAAAGAAACAGTGCATCATGTGTAAAAAAGAAGATGTCAAAAACATTCTCCTACAGAAGAAAAGAGGTAGTGCAGGAAAATCCAGCTGCCGGAGAGTTTAAAGCCAGGTGGCCTGCACTTTTTCACATTGATGAGGTAAGCACATGCTTGCTCCCAGGGTTTTTACATTGCACTTTGACCCATTGTAAATATAAAAAAATATTAGCAAGGTTTAAATAAGGATGCAGGCTGCTGGTCCAGTTTTGATTTCTTGCCATTACCCTTGATTGATAGCAATACATCTGGCTAGAACACACTGTACACCTAATATAAGGAAATTAGAATATATCTATTTAATAGCTACAAAATATCATTACACCGATGGCTGATCACAGTGCTCTTTGTCTTCTGTTGTTTTTTTTGTGTGTGTAATAGATAAATGCTGAATTCCAGCGCATAACAACCGTCCCACTTGAAACAACCTTCATGGCTCAGTTGGACAGCCATTTACCCCAGCTGACATCTATTTTCAACAAAAAGGGAGGTGTTTCTGGCCAAAAACTAGCCAAACATCTGGCGATCTTGCAAGAGGTAAACATGTTTTTACATTTTAGTAGAAAATATCATATACACTGTGGAGAAACCTGAAATGTACCTGTCTAGTGCCAGCCTTGATTATTTGTAAGGGGCAAGGTTCCTAAGGCTACATCCACACTACTACATTTTTGTTTTAAAACGGAGACCTTTTGGTACATTTGCACCTACCATGCAGACTGAACTGTCACCCTATCACCCTACACATTCAGACCTGATATTTTATGAAAATTAAGTCACAATACACTAACATTCTTTAGCTAAAGAAGGCAGTCCATTTACAGAATGTATAATGAAGTCATTGTGTATATATTTTTGAGGTTACCACAGGTTTGAAATATTCTACAGTTTCAAGACATTTTTTATTATTTATTGTATTTTAATAGTTGTAATCCTTTTACACAGGCTACAAGTGACATCAATCTTAAAAGGGCAGCAGTCCTCAAGGCACTTTGCATCTACCTTGGTGAGGATGATGGACATCTCATTCGGGAGTATAAGGCAAGTCATTGTAATTGCATTTATCAATCAGATGTACTGTCTTGTATTATAAAATGTTTTAAGATCCTAATGTCACTAACCCACTAGTTAGAAGAAAATGAATTTAAAGGGGCATTCAACAAAAACAAACCCGATGCATAACAAAATCAGTGTGTTGACACCAAAACTATGGCAGCTGTAGTCCTATCACAGTCTACATGCTGTCGTGTTTTGGGGTCTAGAGCTATTATAGTGTGGAAGCCTGCTGTTTATTTAAATCAACTAATGCAAATTCTCTAGCCACTAAAGCATGTCACTACAGAGGATCATACTGGTGTTTTTATGTTTTAGCCCATTGATGACAAATGCATTAAAGGAGAACTCCGGTCAATTTTAACATTGAGCTCATTTTTTTGTAAATTTGGAGTGCTGTCAGTACAGAGAACCTGTTTTTTGGTCCACAGTAGTCGATTGTCGAGTTCAAGCGCATAGGTTTAGTTACCTATGATCACGCGCGTGATCTCGACAATCGACTACTGTGGACTTCAACCGAAAACAGGAAATAAATACAGGTATGTGCACTGGCTGAATTAACATCACTTTTATTCATATCTTTCACATCTGCTGCAGTCAGATTCACCCGTGTTCACTCTAAAGGAATTGCTCACATGGCTGGGCATTTGTAATGACACATCAAGGATGTTAAGAGGCTAAAAGCAGGTTTAAAACTTGCCCCATTGAAGTCAACAGGGTGCAAATTTTAAAAACAGGATAACACTGTGTAGGCAACACCGATTTCTGTCGTTGTTCTCTGTACTGACAGCACTCCAAATTTACAAAAAAATTAGCTCAATGTTAAAATTGACCGGAGTTCTTTAACATTACCACTGACCATTTTCCAAAGCATCAATTTTAAAAAAATTAATTTTAACCATATAAGTAGCCATAAGGTTGAGAATATTTGTATAAAAATCAACAATTTGCTGCACAATTTTCAAAGCAGGTACCATTTTCTAAACACACCCTGGTGCATTCAAGAACTCTGACATCCAGTAATTATTAACAGACTCTGACAAACTTTATGTTGAGGAAATGAAATCCTGCAGAGTAAAACAACATGGATGTTGTCACAGGATGATGTACATTTGTCTGTGTCTGGACTGGAGATTTTCAGTAATTGGCTAAAACATTTTAAACCATCAGTTTGGTTCTTGGAACAATAAGGCAGGCTTTATTCATTATTTTTCTTATTGTTCAATTAAAAGACCAAAACCAACAATGTGTTAGTCCATCTCTCAATCCATTCTGACTTCTGTCTCTGCTCCATTTGCAGAAAAGTTTGGATATTTTTCACAATGCCATAAAAACAAAAATCTGTGGTTTGTTAATTCACATTAGGGCTGGGCGATATATCGCATGCGATTGTCACGCGCATTTCGTCAGTAAAGCCAGTTCCCTGATTACCGCTAAATCGCCATCACTTGCTTTCAAATGCAGCGGCATTTAATAGACAGAGCCGTAGATCACTGACAAGCCACGCAATATCGCGTTCAATATCGCAGATGAATCGCCTTCGATAATGAACGCGATATTGCGTGGCTTTTCAGTGATCTACGGCTCTGTCTATTAAATGCCGCTTCATTTGAAAGCAAGTGATGGCGATTTAGCGGTAATCAGGGAACCGGCTTTACTGACGAAATGCGCGTGACGATCTCATGCGATATATCGCCCAGCCCTACTTCACATGAACCTTTATTTAACTGACAAAAATATTTTCAATAGTTTTACTGACCAGTGTAATTATATATTGTAAATATAAAGAAATTTAGAATTTTCAGGTCATTAAAATCTATTACATAAATTCATGTTTTTCTTATATTCTACAAATATACAGGACATCGAAGGAGATGACATCCAGAGAGACCTGCAGAATTCCACCATGGGCGTATATGTCATCAACAAGGAGGGTGGAGAAATTGGAGCACATGATGACATTGGCATTTATGTTGAAGGAGAAATCATTCTGGACAACATTGGATCTGTAGCCCAAGCATGTGCAATGATGCTGGGAGTCATCTATGTATTGAACATGGCTTACCCCAAAGAGCTGAAATACTCCTATGAATTCATTCAAAAAGTGCTCTTGAAAATGGATGGAGAAAGGCTTTCCCCCAAAGTCCTTGGACTAAAGAACAAAATCATTGCTGGACTGTAGGATTTCTTCAGCCGCTCTTGTGAACGCCGCTAAGCTGCATTTTTAAATCTGGTTTGGGAGGCGATAGAAAACATTTAGTATGATGTAAAATGCAGCCCTAGAAGATGTTTCAAACTGAAAACAAAGTGAGTGGTGGACTGTAATACATAGCCACTGGTGTGAACATTTAAAGTTGTCATTGGATTTTGTAGAATATTCACCTGAAATTAAAATTGCAATCCTGGAAATAAGCCAGGTTTCTATCCACACTCAGCACAAAATGTATCCATCCATCCATTAATGCCATATGAATATTAGAAGTTAAGCGCTTTGAGATAAACAGTTGGTGATGTCTGCGTCATTAAGGCATTGCATAAGAAGAGGACACAATGAGATGACGTCATTAAAAGAGCTCCAGTCAAAGTTCAAACGATGGAGAACCATGTGGAAAACATGGAATTATGACATTTCTTGTTAGTTTCATGTAAGAATGTTACAGCCTCCTCATTGCTCCACACAGATGTGATGTTTTCATTTGCCACTATTTTTATTATTCTCAGAGGAGCTTAAGCTTCAGTGGACATTTAAGTCACGTTTCATTTTATTCAGTAAGTGTTTCCATATTGATACACCAACTTTTTCACCTCAGCCAAGCATAAAATCTATTTTGTTATATTACATTCTTTTTTTCCTATTACAGTATTTTTTGAATGTAACTTTGCAGTTTTTTGTAATTTCAGCATCAAGTCCTCAGTGTGCACTGTGTTGCAGCTGTGGACAGTTCTTGTACTATAGTATTTTTTGTTCTGTATAGTACTGGTGTATTTTGTTATTTGTATATGTTGTGCTCTTGCAAATGGGCTTTCCTCCAAAGTTCTCCTGTGTGTGTTATATATATATATATATATATATATATATATATATATATATATATATATATATATATATATATATATATATATATATACAGCCACTATTGTGAACATTTAAAGCTGTACTAAGGATGTTTTGGAATATTGACTCAATGTAAGTTTGCAGTTTAATGTAATCTCACACAAGTTCCTCAGTGTTTGCTGTCTTCCAGCTAATCTGGTTCATTTGTTTTGTTTTTGTAACGAATGGTACAATGTATTTTATGTTTAATGGATGATACTAGTGCATTTTGTTATAAGAAAGCAATTTGAGAAATGGTGACTTGAGTTACATTACTGGCATTCTTGTTTGAGAGAGCAAAAATATCTCTTGGATCAGAAAAATAAAGTTAGAGTTGAAAATATTGGGTTTGCTTTATTTGTCTGAATATTAATGAAAGATACAATAGATTAAAAAAAAAATATTGGATTAAACTTAATTTTAATATGTAGAAATTAAACGATTAAATTGATCTGGTTGCACAATTAATTTGAGTAAATTCTACTCAAAATAGTTTAGCTAAAATTATGAATATAATTAATCTGAAATTACTGAAAGAGATTAATAAACTCAATGTATAAAATATAAGTACAACCAATTTATAAAATATAAGTAAACTCAACTTATAAAATATATCTGGATTTAGATACATTTATTTCGTGCAACCCCTTGACGTAATAAAATTAAGTAAATTCAACATAACATTTTTTTCAGTGCAGTATACCGTACATACATTTTCAATGGAGGGACAGAAAGTTCTCAGACTAAATCTAAAATATCTTAAACTGTGTTCTGAAGATGAACGGAGGTCTTACGGGTTTGGAACGACATGAGGGTGAGTCATTAATGACATAATTTTCATTTTTGGGTGAACTAACCCTTTAAGTGCTATAATTGGGTCCCCGGTGCATCTACCAACCCAGAAAACGTTTACTAACCCAGTAATTTTGTTTTGGCAAGCCTTTCTCTAAGCATGTAAAAATACGAGCCGCTCTGATTTCACTCCCCTTGGAAGGGGATCTTATTATAATATTACCGCACCTTAATCTGCACGTTTCCACCCACGGTGCTGCCATTTTGTTTGTACCAGTTCTAATGTCATGGCAAAAGTTTGAGCAAAGCATGCTAACTGTTCTGTCGTTGGCTGCACAGATGAGCACAGAACACTATTTATGCAATGTTGGGCTGCTTTAGAGAAGAGGAAGAGTTGTTGTAGTAGAGTGTTGTTGTCATGCCGTCATTTTACACCGGACTGCTTCACAAATGAGTCTCAATTCAATGCTGGTTTTGCACAAAGATGAACATGACGGCACATGCTAGTCGAGGAGTTGAATCAACTCCACAGCAACTACATAAATTTATCCACTAACCGTTCAGAAACGTCCAGTTTCATTCTAAAAGTTGCAACTTCTTCCTGAGTCTCTCCATCAGTGTCGACTCCAGTTTGAACAATGTAAGACTGAACACCGTTACTGACAATCCTCATTTTGGCTGCGTGAGATTCTCCAGTTTTGTTGTTGTTGAGCAACCGAAGCGTGAGCTGTTAAAGCTCCGCCCTCTTCTGGAAAGTGGTCCGGGAGCAGCAGCTCATTTGCATTTAAAGGGACACACACAAAAACGGCGTGTTTTTGCTCACACCAAGCTATAATAAATGATCTGTGGGGTATTTTGAGCTGAAACTTCACAGACACATTCTGGGGACACCAGAGACTTATATTACATCTTGTGAAAAGGGGCATAATAGGTCCCCTTTAAGCTCAAAACCTAGCATAATCAAAATTGAATAAGGTGGCAATTTGCTGCACTGAGGGATGTGCCCAAAGCTGAATATTATGGCTAAATCAGGCACTGGTTAGGATCTTGGTTTACTACATATTGGGACAGTGATCAATATTCGGTGACATGACTATATACAATGTTGTAGAATGTTACCGCTGATATTAATCGGTCATATCTTTTTGATATTATTTTTAATTCTGTTAAACATATTGTTCTATTACATATCCTTATAACATTTCAGCAGAATATTAATTTTAAATGTTAAGTTGTTAACTGACGTGTTCACTACCTTTCTAGTAATGTGTATTTATGCTGACATATAATAAAAAACAACAGCAGGACCGTCCTTTGGGCGGTTCAACCTGTGCGATCACGCTTTGGGGGGGCCCTGCGTGAATGGACAGAGTCGCCCCCATATATATATATATATATATATATATATATATATATATATATATATATATATATATATATATAGTACACACAGAGAACAAACAGTCAAGTTCTGTCACACACTTTAAGCATCAAAGCCCTGTGCATGTCCCCTCAGTTGCCAGGCAACTCAACCAAATCCTTATTCATGCTTGGCTGGCTTCTCTGTGGAGGAATCCCAACCCCATTCCCCCTCCGCTTTCACCTATTTTTTATCTGCAATCTAGCAACCTTTTATATTTTTTTTCATCTCACACATGAACATGAGCATAGATCGCTGGATTGCTCCTATGGTAACCTCATATGCATTACACAGTCCCTTTCGTAGTGTCTTATAGGACAATTTTTTTTTTTTCTAATGCCATATTTTTGGCATGTTTTAAAAAATATTTCTATTTAGCTTTCATTTATTTTATTTCAGTTTCAATTTTAGCATTTTTTTCTCTTCATCTTATATTTTACTTTTAGGCAAATGTTTAGACACTAACGATTATAGTAAAGCACTGTAAGAGAATATGTGCGTGTGCTAAAGAAAACAACAGCCGCAATATATTCCTATCGAATCGCCATTGTCAAACATGAATGCCACGGAGTTATTTGTTCTCTCTGATTGTTAATTTATCACAGTCAACAACAAATCAATTCTTGAAAGGAAAGTGCTGTGACATTGTCAATCTGTTTGAGAGGAGGAATGGAATTGAGAAACAATGAAATACATTCTCATTAAACAAACAATTACAATTTGCAGGTGCAGCTCTGCATACGTACATATCAGATTTGTTCAATCATTCTCGACAGGCTCCAGAGGTGAAGTAAATATCATATTAGTTCCCTTTATGTGCAAATGTAGAAGAATAAATGATTTCGTTTTTTTCTTTCATTGTTAGCTGAGGGATCCATTGTAAACATTAGGCAGTGTTTGTGAAGGCTTTAAATGGCTTCAGCCTGTTCCCAGACACAAGCAAACACACACTTCTTTGGATTCTATGCCTCTGTGATCTTTCACATCTGATAAACCCTCACAACCCTCACAGACGTCGCTTAAGGCAGAACGCTTTGTTAATGCCACCTGACAGGAGGATCGGCATCAGTTCCACCTTAAAAGGGGCCAATAAATGAAATCCAACTTAGTTTTTGAGTCTCCCCCCGGTCAAGTCTGTGTGCGTAATGATTGTACGCACAAGTGGACACATCTGTTCTGACAGATGCTTGTTTGTACCCAAAGATATGCTTTTCCAGAAGGTGCAAAGGAGTGAGGGGAGGTTAATGGAGTACTGTTTTTCCCTGTTTAGCCTCGTGTGGGCATTGATAGCTATATCTCATACTGTTTCCATAACCGAAAGAGATGAGCTGGGAGCGATGCTGTTATGGTATTAAAGGAAGATCTTAGATAAATGCACACAGGCTGCCGTTTCTCTATTCAACGCTGCTAATCTCAAATTCTGCTGGTTAGTCAAAGCGGAGTCAGCTGTACAAAAAGCTCTCAGACAGAAAAGAGAGACGGATGAAAAAGGGAATGAAATGCAGAGAAGACAATGTGGATTGGGGGGAGCTAGTGAATTTGACCAGAGATGCAGGCTTTTAAAAGCAGGCAAATAAAAGAAGCAGCTGGAACACAGTGAACTTGTCAATGTGTATCGACTAGTGCCACGTCAGCTCAAAATGCCATTCCACTGAGTGAGACTGCAGTCAGGTTTGTGCCAGAATTGTTATAGGCTGGTTAACTAAAACTAAAGCATGAAAAAGGTTATATATATATATATATATATATATATATATATATATATATATATATATATATATATATATATATATACAGTACAGTCCAAAAGTTTGGAACCACTAAGATTTTTAATGTTTTTAAAAGAAGTTTCGTCTGCTCACCATGGCTACATTTATTTAATTAAAAATACAGTAAAAAACAGTAATATAGTGAAATATTATTACAATTTAAAATAACTGTGTACTATTTAAATATATTTGACAAAGTAATTTATTCCTGTGATGGCAAAGCTGAATTTTCAGCATCGTTACTCCAGTCTTCAGTGTCACATGATCCTTCAGAAATCATTCTAATATGCTGAGCAGGTTACTTTTGGTATGAAACAAAGTCTCAGCTTTCAAATTTTGCCATTTTTTAAGAAATTCAAACAATAAATACCGTTTTGTGTCTCTTTAATGTGTCGTGACAGTTGCTAGCGTCTTGAGGCACGTGAACCGATCATCTCTTCCTACTAGTAATAAACATGAATTAACATTAGAAGGTATGTTGTTTCAAGCACAGAAAGACATCAATACACGCCATTTTCAGTTAAAGTCTACTGACGTTACTCTCCTGTCTGGTTTGTTTGTCAGAAAAATGGCGGATCCAGCATAAGTTTAAATAATATTAGTTAAATTCAGCATAAATTGGGAAAACTCGGCATTGGTTGTTGCATTTGTGCACATGACATTGCGGGGCGGAGCTATGCCATCATCAGCAGAGTCTAGTATCTCTCCCTGCTGACGTGAATCAACATCGATGCACTGTACTCTAAACAGCCTTCTGGTCATGTTTGTCCCAAGCCCAGTAAAGCAACCTTGAGTGACCATCTGATCTCTGTGAATTACTCCATCCAACACACACAGTCACATACTGTGTGTGTATGTGTATATATATATATATATATATATATATATATATATATACACACAGTATGTGACTGTGTGTGTGTGTGTGTTGGATGTATATATATATATATATATGTATATATATGTATAAGAATGTTAAAATTACAGTAGGTTCCTGTGACGGGTAGGTTTAGGTATAGTATAGGGAAGGGCCATACTATAGTGACTTTTAAGATTTTGTCAGACATTCTTATATATGATTTTTAAGATGTTGTCTTTGTGGGGTCTGACTAAAGGCCCCACAATGTCGTAAATTCCTCATCTTCTTAGTGTGGTCATTTGGACACCACAAAGTAGTATAAACAAGGTGTGTTTGGTGCATCCAAAGATGAATCGCATAGGCCTATAGTTTTGATCCAGCAAATAGACAGTTATAGACCATTGTTAAGAATGAAGGACTTTAAGGACTTTCAAATACTTCACACAACCTTTTCTAGAACTTCAAAGCTCAAAAGTTTGAATATTATACAATTTAAATGGTATTTTTAAAAACATTTTTTTGTTCATCTTTCAAAGATTGTCCCCATTTGTAAAACCAAAAGTTTCACGATGTAAACTAATATTTGGTGAAAAACAAACTCTTATTTTAAAATGTAAAAAAAGACATAAAATTCCCACATTAACCATGTAGATCGTAGCAGAGGAGCACTTATTGGCTCATTGGCCATTTCCACTACTTATTGTATTATTTCACACGTTTTGCTTTTAAATTTATTTTTAGAGATGATCAAATCACTATTATTATAACATTAAAAATCTATTTTTGTCACTTTTTGTAATGAGGTATATATTTGGGTCACCATGATTTTGCCAAGTAAGACATGTTCCTGGATCAACATCTTTGTTGATCCTGGATCAACATTCAAATCAATCAATCAGATTTGAGGGACAAGTTTACCATTTATGTCAAGTTTAGGCTTACGACCAGGGTTAGGTGCTTCTACATCAGTGTTATTCACCTATCTTTCCCCTCTGATTTTAGGGATAAGTTATGGGTAGGATTAGGTTTAGGGGTAGGAATAGGTTTAAGACTAAATTTTAAGCCTGGAATGTTGTTCCAGGATCAACAAAATATGTTGATCCAGAAACATGTCTTACTTGGCAAAATCACGGGGACCTTCACAATATATTTGTAGGAAAGGTCACAAATTCTCATGAAAAACAAAAACTTCAAATTGTGAATGAAATTTCATAGACAGCGAGTAAAGAGCACTTCCTTTATAATCACTGAAGCCGTCAGTCAGTCAGTACAGTGCAAACTCTCTAGGCCAGAACACACCAAGCCAACGGCAATGAACTATTGGCGACGAAAGCAGACTGTGGGGTTGGCTCGCGTCGGCAGCGTCTGTGTCCAAAGTTGGTCTGACACACCAAACCAACGCTAGACAGCCGACGGCCAAGTAGCACGTCAGTTCTGCGCCTGCGTGAGATGAAATGCCTTTCTGAACCAGCAGGTGGCAGTATCTGAACAGCCAATCAGGGGTGCGTTTCCCAAAGCGAACTATGGTCGCAAGTTCCGTCGTTACCAATAGAGTTCAATGGGACTTACGACCATGGTTCACCAACGATGCTTTCGGGAAACGCACCCCAGAATGATCAGATGGCCCGACGGACCGACGAGCTCCGATGCCAATTCAACATTTCGAATCGGCCGGAAAAAAGCTGACGAGGACCAACTTCAGCCGACGGTGCAGAACACACTGAGAAAAGTTAGTCGGCCGACCGTCGGCTTGGTGTGTTCCTGCCTTCTGAGTGTGAAAACTCACATTTTAATCAATAAATTTGTCTAAATTTCACAATAAATGTTTTATTTAAATCGTGTCTCTGCTTTGTGTGTTATAATGAGAGGATTTGTGAGCATTTAAAGCTTAGTAAACTTGCGCCAAACAAACTTGTACGGTGTTTTGAGAGACAATGAGCAGATTCTCACTACTGGTAACTTAAACACCTCTTGGTCATTATTTTCAACAGAAATGCCTGTGATTGGACACAATACTCAATGCTGCAAAAGCACGTTATAAGAGACACATTTGCAGTGCTGTTAAACTTACGTGACATGATGACTTGCTTTTCTCTTTTATTAAATAATTACAAATTACATGTCACACATAGTAATATAACGTTAATCCTGCAAATAAAAATATATTACTTTGCATTGACCTGACCATGCAGCCAAGGTATGGCAGCCACCATACCCAACTGACGCCCCTGATTGGATCTCAATGATAGTGAAGTAACACTGGTTTGTGGTGTTCAGTTGTGTGCCTTCGTGCATAGCAGAGAGGTTTTCTTTTTTGTTTTTGGACAAAAAAGATCTTCGATATTTGAGTCGCACAGTGCAAAAAAAAAAATCACCCACACAAAAGGAGAGTAACTGAACCACGTTGGCTTTGACAACACTTTATTTCAGTCAACAGGGGAGCTTTGTTTTTGCCCAGGCAGAAAACTGAGAACAGTATGGCAAACTGAAAAGCTGTTGAAAGTAAGCCCACAGTAGTTCGATCAAGCGTTTACACTTGTCAGGATTGTTGATGTTGGTAATGAAAACTCTCAAACTCTTTGACACATGATATATTGAGCGAACAGTACATTTTGATTCCCATTTTCATGGCATCATTAGGCATATACATCATACTGAGAAGCCCATTATAACCTTTATCGGCATTAATCCTGAAGCTACAGTAGACAAAATACTGACAATACCATATGAACAACATCATGTCACTGCTGCAACATTAAGCTAATATGAGTTTCAATGGTCACAATTTGAGTAACATATACAGCAAGACCAACATATTGCTCTCATTTAAACCTAATGACAAGCAAAATTAAAAATTTAAATCAGCCAAAACTATTTGGGAAAAACCCAGCAGCAGTTTCCACTCAACGTGGACCAAAGAAACAGAAATGGCTCAAATGCAGTGCTAATTCCACTTGAGACTGAGCTCACGGATCAAAGTATCCACAACAATACAGTGCGCAGAGGTGCTTCAGACAAAATCAATGAATTATTTAGCTTTAAACCACATGTGGGTGTGTGCTGCTTTCATTGATAAATCGCTCACGGCTGAGAATCAGATGCACAGGTGCGTGTTGTGTGTGAAAAGCTAATATGCAATCAGATTTGATGCAAACAAAAAATAATTAAAGTGCCATATTAAATTGACTTGAAATGCTACATCAGTCAATATAAAAGTGCAGTGATCTGTTTCACAGATACGGTAGTGCAGCTCTAACAAAACAACACAGCAATCACTTTCATTTTAAACACTATGTCTTTGATGCACCATACCTTGTGAGCTTAATTCATAATTTAGCCAAAATACGGACACAGACATAAACACTTTGTTTAAATGGAGGTTGATATATTATAAATACAGAATACACGTTAAAAAATTAAAAACAAATATGAGGTCTGTATGAAAATGCCAGTAAACACTGCATAAAAAGGCAAGGGAAAACGATCAGTTAAATTCTCAGAAATCACACAACAACATACAAAAATAAAGCTGTGAAACAAAGGTCATTTGTCTCATTAAAGCATGCTAAGATGCTCTCTTCAAATTGTCCTGGCAGTGGCAAGATTGTAAGCAAACATCAGAAACATCAAAAGTACACTGAAGAATATGTACAAAATTTTGGTTCTTGAATACCACAATTTTTCTAGATAGATAGATATGGTTAGTTTAGGATAGTTTAGTCATCTCAATGAAAAAAAGTGTCCCAATTTACCTGAATTCACCATATACAATAATATATATATATATATATATATATTAGTGCTGTCAATCGATTAAAAAAATAACTTGATTAATCACACATTTTTTCTGTCATTAATCGCAATTAAAACACGTTTATATAAGTTTTTAATATATTTTATAATGTAATAATTTTACAGTTAAACTCCAAATTAAAACAACATACAGAAACAACATAAAAACAGTATAATACTTGTTTAATGGCATACTTTTATCAATGAAGGCCATTATCACTGATACTATTACTGCTACTGATGTCTCGATGAAATAGATTTTTTAACTTTAAACATGAATTATAGCCATTCAACATTACAGTGTAATTGAAAGCTATCTTTTTTTTTTTTTTTACATTTATTCAGCTTCAAAAATATAACAACTTTTAATTTAAGAGAACTTGGAACGATCCTCACATAAACCCATAAAACATGTCATATTTAGCCTACCCGTGCCTGTCCAACAGATAGCAAAAATACAGAAATTGAACAGTCTGCACTGCATAATTTATAGCCTAAATTAACTATAGATTAATCATTATTAAAGCTACAAAAGTTCTTTAGTCAAGAGCAGTGAGTAATTTTCTCTGTTATTGTCTCAATTATTTTGGTTGCTGTCACTTTAAGAGCTGCTGCTGCTGCACATGACGCGGATATCGCACGCATCCCACTTTCTCACAACTCTACTTTCGTTTAAGACTTTAACTCATTCAAGGCTGCTCTAATGAGGATACTCGACAACACAGACATTTTTGGCATTATCGTGTATGTTATTGTTCGTTTAAGCGTGACAGAGAACTCGATACTGGTGTCTTTCTGTGCGCCGTGTGCGAGATAGGACATTCACAGGCAGCAGCGTGTTCCCTTTTTCTCTTTTGGCGTGCTTAAATGGTTTACAATATTATAATGCTAGCCAAATTATAACGGAAAAATGGATGCTGCGTTAATAGCATTAAATATTTTTAACGCGTTAAACTGGAAAAAATTAATCGCATGCATTAACACATTAACGTTGACAGCACTTATTTTATATATATATATATATATATATATATATATATAATTTTGTATGTAGCATACTGTGAATAATAATGGCTCACTGGGAGGGCACCATGTTCTTTATAACAGGTTCTCTGTTGAGATATGTGGCCCAATAAACCAAGTTAAAGCTGCCAAAAAGCACTGGAAAGATGATGCGGGACATACGGTCAATCTTGCTGACGCTGTTGAAGGTCTTCTTTGCTTCTTTAGCCACCGGTTGAGGTTTACTGGGCTCCGCTGTGGCGCTCTTAGAGACGGTGGGCAGAGCCGAGTCCTTCGCAATGTGGGGCGCGTAGTTTGCCACAGCGACTGCATACGCGTTATTCTTTTTCATAACGGACGTCTCCTTTTTCTGAAGTCAGAAGAAATTATTTAACACATTGCTACATATTTAATCAATGATATCAAGCTAAATGTTATATTAATTTGAAGTCATTCATGTACAAAAAAGAGACATAATGTCAGACAATGTTCAATCAGGAAAAATAGTGAGAGATTAAAGATTAAAGTCCCCCATGTAGTCAATCATTTTTATCCCTTAAAACACAGCTTAGAGCACCAAAATGATATAAACATTTTTTTCCTGTGAAAAAAAAAGTATTCATGCCATAAAATAATGTAACTCTACACCTTTGCTTCATTTAGTATACACTGATCTATGAATATGCTAATTAGCCCCGCCTCCACTCACTCATACAGGCTCAGAGATCCACTCGGTCAACTTTACTGTAGTAAACGCTGCACAATGGCAAGTGGAAACACTGGTTTAATTCAGCCATATATGTTTGAACCAGAAACTGATTCAGCAGAAGAGGAGTGAATTATATCTACAAGTCAATCGCTCACTACAACATCGGACACATAACAGTAATTAATATGATTAGTTTTGCTTGACTACGTTATCAAACAGCTAATAATGTGTTGCTAACGTTACACAAACCATGTTCCCGTTCGCCATCTTAGAGTCAGACAGCTGCCTTCTGAAAATCAGCATCCTTACAAATGCTTTGAACAACTCAGAACGTCAGTGGAGAAAGGCATATAGTTCATCATAACATTGTAATGTACATCATATGCATAATTCACCTGCTATATTGCTAAATGTAACCGATTTTTCATATCAACAGAAGAATATACCGGGATAACCTGGCTTCTCGAGACTCTCCTGCTTCAGAGCGGTCATAGTTAATGATATGCTAAAGCCTGCCGGCAAGTTGACGGCAAGGTAGTTTGTGATGTAAGAAACAGCAGCGCTTTCAAACCGCATCTTTTTTTCACTCAGGTTTAAGGAGAAAAAACTCAGCAATGGTGTTGACTTATGAATTTGCACATGGTTTGTCTTAAAGCATATTAAAAACACCACAGACATTTAAACAATATTAAAAACTTGTTGTCTTTAACTGAACTGAATTAACAGTATTGGTTTCCCTCATCTAAATAACACTCCTCTTCACAATGATAATAATCAAAGCCACCTGATGTGCTCTACTCTAAAATCAAAGCGCTCTGTGTCGTCATGGTTACCTTATCATTGACAATGCTCTTTCCATCCCAGGCCCAGCCGCGCTTGGTGAAGTAGTTTACAGTGGCAAACTCGATGAGAGCAGAGAAAACAAATGCGTAGCACACAGCTATGAACCAGTCCATGGCTGTGGCGTAGGCCACCTTTGGTAAAGAGTTTCGAGCGCTGATACTCAGAGTGGTCATCGTTAGCACTGTAGTCACACCTGGAACAGAATAACAACACAAAAACACCTCAGGGAGTGCTGTATATATAGATACCGCATTAGCACGGCATGCCTCGCTGCAGATAATTACCAGCATTTATGCCGTTCGCTCATTTGTGGAAGAGACAGCACAGATGTACACGTGTAATCACAAGTGCCCTGGGCTAATGAAATTTTGTTCATTTCAGCAGTCAGTCATATGCCCTGAGTGGACCTCCTGTCCTCATTTTATATAGATGGTCTTCTGTTGTTTTGTGAGCAATTTTAATTATTTTTTGCAGCCTCCGGGAAGAAAAAAATCAATCCAAATATATTCATCATCATAGAAGAAATTATGGAGACAAAAGAGGAAAATGCCAAAATTTCCTTCTCTAATTTATCTAGCAAAACTCACTGTAAGAACTCATTTCTTTCAAGTGCGATATTGTAAAAAACAGACATTTGGCACCGATAGCCTAGTGGGCAGCGCAAGACATATAGCGCGGTTGCGCTTCGGGTGACCCGAGTTCGAGTCCCGGCTCACAGACCTTTCCTGATCCACTCCCACTCTCTCTCCCACTTTGTTTCCTGTCTGCTCACTGTCCTATCATAATAAAGGCAAAAACATAACCCCCCCCCCCCCAACAATGTGTTTTTCTGTGATATACATTGCGATATGAAAAAATCCTATTTTCACAAGACAACTTGAATAGCTCTGTTTAGAAGAATAAACAGGTAATTTCATTAGGGAGTGTGTCTGCAGAGAAAATAAAAATCCCTGAAAAATGACTTTTTACTCTAAAGACTTTCTGAGTGTGAACCATCCTATGGAAGCTTGTTTTTGCCACTAAATAAAAAATAAAAAAGCTAACTATGACTCTTTATCTCACAATTCTGACTTATTTTCTAAAAATTGCAAGATATAAACTCGCAATTGCAAGTTATAATGTCAGAATTGCGAGTTATATACTAACAATTTTGCAATTCTGACTTTTTTCTCGCAATTCTGACTTTTTTCTTGCAATTGTGAGATATAAAGTCCAATTCTGAGGAAAAAAACACTGACATTTTTTCTCAGAATTGCTAGTTAATATCTCACAATTCTGACTTTATAACTCACAATTTTTCACAAAAGTTTATATCACGCAGTTCTGAGAAAAAAGTCAGAATTGCAAGTTTATATCTCACAATTGCAAGAAAAAAAGTCAGAATTGCGAGGAAAAAAGTCAGAATTGTGAGATATAAAGTTGCAATTCTGAGTTATAAAGTCCAATTCTGCGAGATATTAACTCACAATTGTGTGTTATAAAATCAGAATTGTGAGATATAAACAATTCTGAGAAAAAATGTCAGAATTGCGAGTTTATATCACATTTGCAAGAAAAAAGTCAGAATTACAACATGTAAATTCGCAATTGCGAGAAAGTCAGAATTGTGAGATAAAAAGGTCACAATTATACTTTATTTTTATTTTTTATTCAGTGGTGGAAACAAGCGTGTGTACTCTTTCCACATTCCCATTCTTTTGGACCCATTCAATATGACTATAAAAAATAAAACATTATCATTTTTATTAATATATTTAAAATATAAATATATATTTATGTATCTATATTTATTATGATTATTAGCAAATAAAATAATTTCATTTCATTCCACAGCTGTAAAACTACAATTTCTCCAATTTCAAATGTTAAACCATCATGCTTTTAGTTTGCCTGGTTTTCAAATCAATAAATGCGCCGTGGATTTCAGAGTGAAGCACAGCACTATCAAACACCTGCAATCCAGTTGAGCTATCTGCTATCTGAACTGCACAATACATAATTCAGTTTTGCCATTTATAGTTTTTTTATCTCTTAAAATAGATTGCACCTTATTCACAAAACTTAACACAACAAACACTACACTAACTTAAGAGGGATGCTTTGGGTTTTTTTTTTTAGCTATCATGGCAGCATTGATTAATGAAATGATGATCAAATGATGGAAAAGATCATATAGCCAGCATTTCAAAGAGCTGATTTAGGTGCCTGGATCACAGTGATGGAGTGACGCTGTACAGTCCCAGTAAACTGTGTCATATTGTAGTAGTTCGCCGCATCCCCTCACAATCGAGCACTCAGAAAATCCAAGATGTTGAATTGTGGTTCAGCAATTCATGAGTGTTTACCTAATTTTGATAATTCCTTTAGTGAATTGAACACTAAAACAACAAAGCATGTGAATAAATGCCGCTATCAGCATTTTATTCTTAGTGAATTTTCCCCCCTGTGAGTTTGTGTTTAATTTAAACGTGTCTTTCGGATGCTGTGGCTTCCTCCCACTGAATGAACAAAAATACACACATAACTCCATGGACAAATCTTTCACATACAAAAACACATGGAGACCAATTTTACAGCTATTTGCCTCTGCTTCATCCCTGGAGTTCAGATAGAAATTAAAACTGCTAGAGAGAAAATAAAAAACATTACATACCCGACATCAGCTCTACCCATGACTGCATCAATAATTTAATCAGAACAACAAAATCAGCATGCCAAATTCATCTTATATTGAAAAGACTTACACAGCCAACAAATAAATATGCTGAACATAATAAATTGAATTAAAAACCTTCCCACATTATGTTTTGATTACCCACAACACATGCTCACCCACCAAAAACTGTGCGTGCAGGGACAGACTCTCGGTTGAGCCAAAAAGAGACTTGGGATAGGATGACGGTCATTATGCAAGGCAGGTACGTCTGGATCACAAAGTATCCAATCTTCCTCTTCAGATGGAAATGGGCAGTCATCACTGTATATTCACCTACACGGCAGAAGAGAAATATAAGAGACTAGATGGATCCAGATGGTTTTGTGACTGCTTGTGAACATCTTACCAGTACTGGACTTGATGGTTTCCTTTCCAACAGTCTGTCCCATCAGGTCATACTGGTTAAGTCTAGATCCATCCGGAGCTACTTCCACCGATAAGGTGGCATTGCGTGTCCAAACATACGTCACCTCTGTCAGAGTGTAAGCATCTAAACAGATGAAATATATATTAAAGGGTTAGTTCACCCAAAAATGAAAAAATTTCATTTATTACTCACCCTCATGTCGTTCTACACCCGTAAGACCTTCATTCATCTTCAGAACACAAATTAAGATATTTTTGATGAAATCCGATGGCTCAGTGAGGTCTATAAAGGTACTAAAAACATATTTGAAACAGTTTATGTGAGTTCAGTGGTTCTATCTTAATATCATAAAGCGACAAGGATATTTTTTGTGTGCCAAAAAAACAAAATAACGACTTTTTAACAATATCTATATGGGCTGATTTCAAAACACTGCTTCATGAAGCTTCTGAGAGGTGTTTCGAATTAGTGAATCGGATCTCCTATGAAATGGCTAAACTGCTGAAATCACATGACTTTGGGGCTCCGATTCACTGATTCAATTCGTAAAGCTCTGAAAAAGTTTTTATTTTTTTGGGGCACACAAAAAGTATCGTTGTCACTTTATAATATTAAAATAGAACCACTGAACTCACATGAACTGTTTCAAATATGTTTTTAGTACCTTTATGGATCTTGAGAGTTTGAATGGCTTTGCTCTCAATAGAGGCCTAACTGAGCCATCGGATTTCATCAGAAATATCTTAATTTGTGTTACGAAGATGAATGAAGGTCTTACAACTGTAGAACAACATGAGGGTGAGTAATAAATAACATTATTTTCATTTTTGGGTGAACTAACCTTTTTAAAATAAAACCCAAAACACACATTAAACACCATGGATAAAATAAGCGCCCTATCATACATCCGGCGCAATGCCACGCCAGGCACGATGCAAGTGTTTTATGCTAGTTTCAGCCCGACACAGTTATCATTTTCAAGTCCAGCGCCACGTTGTTTAAATAGCAAATGCACTCACGCCCATCTGTGCGCCCATGGGCGTGCTGGTCTGAAAACAAGGTGTGTTCAGGTGCATTGTTGGCGTGTTGCTATTTTGAAGCAACTGAAAACCACTGCGCCATTGATCAACAAAAACCTGGTCTAAAGTCAGTGCTGCAGTATTTATTTATTTTTTTTGTTATTTAAAGGCGCGTTAGTAATATGCATGTACACTCTGCTTGTTACACACACAGGGACGCACAGCAGCATACAAACATGCCAAATATTAAAAATAAAAGGATTACAATGTAAAAGATTATTATTGTGTACATAAAGATAAAATAATGGATAGTCATTGCATGTATCAGAATTACCTATTTGCAGTAATTTGGAATGAAATTGGCTAATTATTTGACCAATCGTGGCAATACACACATGTATTTAAACTGACTCGTCAGGTTGAGGGTGTCTATATTCCGCCATGTAAATAGCGAATTCGCCATGGCATAAGCGCATTTGTCTTTTAAAGGGAATGGGAGATGACACTCTGATTGACTTATTGCACGTTATGCCCAAAACACACCCATGACTCATTAAGAGACTAGATACAAGCCTTTTGGACCATGTGCCATTTTTTCTGTCGTTAAACTAGCAAAAGTGGATTCAAAATAAGTCACTAAGTGCACCTGCGCCATGTGCTTAGATCATTGAAATAGGGCCCTGAATGTTTAACATTGTCACTCACAGCTGCCAAATTTCAGTGGGCAAGAATGGAAATCCATTGGAAAGTCCTCGAGATGCATTGGGCATTCAGCTTGCACTGTCAACCTGCACAAATATACACACACAAGCACACATTACACAACAGTTACCCCCAAAGTATTGTGTTATTACTAGGGCTGTCAATATAATACATTAATTTAGTATATTTAATTATAAAAATCATAAATTGTATGAAAAGGAATTTTTCCCAGCATTAGAGCAATTCAAGCTTGAAATACTGATAAATTAGCACTACTGTACAAAAGGTTGAGGTCAGTAAGATTTTATTATAATTATTATTTGAAAGAAATTAATACTTTTATTGAGCAAGGACATATTAAATTGATCAAAAGTCTCAGTAAAGACATTTATAATGTTATAAAAGATTTCTATTTCAAATAAATGCTGTTCTTTTGAACTTTCGGAGGCCCTTTATTTTTGGGTCACGCTTGGTACAAAAGTGCCCGAAGCCTTGAAATGTCTTTTTTTTCAGGAAAATTAGTGTCATATTTTTAATTTTTTTCCCATTAAAATTAATATTTTCTTTTCCATAAATGCAATATTGCATAAAAAGAGTGAAGGCCTTTAACATATCCAAATCATGGCCATGATTTTTTTTGTGTGTTCACATAGCTAATGCAACAAAAGTCACCAAGCACCATCCTATTCCAATGAAGCAAAAGAATTTAAAAAATTCAAAACGTAAATTTTTTTTGGTCAGTTCTGACCCGAAGAGGCCCAGAGGGTTAAGAATACTCATAAAATGTGTCACGGTTACCGCAAAAACATTAACATAAACATTAACAACTGATCGGATCATGTGACACTGAAGATTCTGGCTGCTGAAAATTCAGCTTTGCCATCACAGGATTGAATTACATTTTAAAGTATATTACAAAAGATTTTTTTTTTTTTTAATTCTTATAATATTTATTATAATTCTTATAATATTTCTCAATATTACTGATTTATTGTATTTTTGATTAAACAAATTCATGGTGAGCATAAGAGACTTCTTTCAAAAACATTTTAAAAATCTTACTGACCTCAATACGGCAGTGTATTGCTGATTTTTTGATCTCGAGATGTGTTTTTAATGATGTTGTGTTGTAAATTTTAATGACATGCATTTAATATAATCACTATTCATATACCGCAATAATCTCTTTCAATTATCTTGATGTGGGGGGATTTCTTTAGCAAATATTCAGATATGTAATTAATTGTGAATGGATTGATGAATTAAACAGCATATCATGTAATTATTTTGATTCATTAATAACTATAGTAAATGTGGTAATCTATGGGCACCTCATGGTGTACAGTAGAGTGCCGTTCTCCATGATGCGCAGCAGTTTATTAGGCATGGTCATGTTGTGAGCCACAGATTTCTTGCCGTTGTGAAAGAAAGTGTCTGGGGTCCATATTTTACTGGCCATCAGGTTGTTGAGACGCAGGATGTTCATCGGCCCGTGAAACTTCAGCCGCTCGTCTGTCCAGCGCTGACGGAAAAACACATCCACTGTGTATTCCTGAGGACAGAGAGTGACATACCAAAGATCAGGAGATCAGAGTGCAACAGTGCAAGACATTCCTCACTGCTGATGTGCATCAGGCAATACCTGACACAGAAAATGTGTTTTGATTCAAAGTCTAAATCCACTAGTGAAAATGCTGCTGTTTTGTTTTTTTCTATTTCAATACTATGTTTTATTATAAAATATACTATAAGGATAACAAAGCTGAGTAGATTATTTTTTATAATTAATACTATTCATCAAGGATGCCTGTAAATAATCAAAAGTGACAGTAAAGACATTTATAATTTTACAAAAGATTTCTATTTCAAAATAATTGCTTTTTTTTAGAACTTTCCATTTATCGAAGAATCTACAAAAAGTCACATTTACACAAAAATATTAAACAATGTTTTCAACATTGATAATAATCAGAAATGTTTCTTGAGCAGCAAATCATCATATTAGAATGATTTCTGAAGGATCGTGTGACACTGAAGACTGGAGTAATGATGCTGAAAATTCAACTGCGCTATCATAGGAATAAATTACAGTTTAAAATATGATTAAACACAAAGCAGTTTTAAATTGTAATAATATTTCACATTATTACTGTTTTTACAGTATTTTTGACCAATACTGTAAATACAGCCATAGTGGGGATTAGAGGCTTCTTTCAAAAGCATTAAAAAGTCATACTGACTCCAAAACTTACATTGTGTACATTACCGGTAAAACGTTTGGAAACATTACTATTATGTTTATGTTTAATTATTATTATGTTTATGTTTAATGTTTTTGAAAGAAGTCTCATATGCTCATCAAGCCCTCATTTCAAAAATACAGAAAAAACAGTAATATTGTACAATATTATTGCAATTTAAAATAATGGTATTCTATTTTAATATATTTTAAAATATAATTCATTTCTGTGATGTAAAGCATTATTTTCAGCATCATTACTCCAGTCTTGAGTGTCACATGATCCTTCAGAAATCATTCTAATATGCTGATTTATTATCAATGTTGGAAACAGTTGTGCTGCTTTTTTTTTTTTTTTTTTTTTTTGGAACCTGTGGTACTTTTTTCAGGATTCTTTGATGAAAAAAAAAGTTAAAAAGAACAGCATGTATTCAAAATATAAATCTTTTCTAACAATATAAATCTTTACTATTGTTTTTTTTTTTTTTTATCAATTTAAAGGTGCCCTAGAACCAGTTTTTACAAGATGTAATATAAGTCTAAGGTGTCCCCTGAATGTGTCTGTGAAGTTTCAGCTCAAAATACCCCATAGATTTTTTTTTTATTAATTTTTTTAACTGCCTATTTTGGGGCATCATTAACTATGCACCAATTCAGGCTACGGCCCCTTTAAATCTCGCGTTCCCCGCCCCCCGAGCTCTCGACTATAAAACAGTCCATTTACAAAGTTCACACAGCTAATATAACCCTCAAATGGACTTTACAAGATGTTCGTCATGCATACTGCATGCATGCGTCGGATCATGTGAGTATAGTATTTATTTGGATGTTTACATTTGATTCTGAATGAGTTTGATAGTGCTCCATGGCTAAAGCTAACATTACACACTGTTGGAGAGATTTATAAAGAATGAAGTTGTGTTTATGAATTATACAGACTGCAAGTGTTTAAAAATGAAAATAGCGACTCTCTTGTCTCCGTGAATACAGTAAGAAACAATAGTAACTTCAACCACATTTAACAGTACATTAGCAACATGCTAACGAAACATTTAGAAAGACAATTTACAAATATCACTAAAAATATCATGATATCATGGATCATGTCAGTTATTATTGCTCCATCTGCCATTTTTCGCTGTTGTTCTTGCTTGCTTACCTAGTCTGATGATTCAGCTGTGCACAGATCCAGACGTTAATACTGACTGCCCTTGTGTAATGCCTTGACCATGGGCTGGCATATGCAAATATTGGGGGCGTACATATTAATGATCCCGACTGTTACGTAACAGTCTGTGTTATGTTGAGATTCACCTGTTCTTCGGAGGTCTTTTAAACAAATGAGATTTACATAAGAAGGAGGAAACAATGGAGTTTGAGACTCACTGTATGTCATTTCCATGTACTGAACGTATTCAACTATGCCAAGATAAATTAAATTTTTTTATTCTAGGGCACCTTTAACACATTGCTGAATAAAAGTGTTAATTTCTTTTGAAAAAAGAAAGAAAAAAATGTCTGACCCCAAACTTTTGAAAGGTAGTTTATATTGTTACAAAATATTTCTATTTTAAATACATGCTGTTCTTTTTTTTTTTTTTTTACTTTTTATTCATCAAAGAATCCTGAAAAAAGTATCACAGGTTATGAAAAAATATTAAGCAGCACAACTGTTTCCAACATTGATAATAAACCAGCATATTAGAATGATTTCTGGAGTAATGATGCTAAAAATTCAGTTTTGCATCACATAAATAAATTGTATCTTAAAGTATGTTAAAATACAAAAACCAACAGTAATAAATTGTAATAATATTTCACAATTTTACTGTTTTTGCTGTATTTTGATCAAATGAATGCTGGCTTGATGAGCATAAGAAACTTCTTTCAAAAACATTAAAAATATCCTACTTTTGCTTTAATGGCATCTTGTTTGTTTCTAGATTTTAAATTTAATTTTCACATATTCAGTGTGGTCTCAGACTTTGGATGTCACTGTAAATCTTTTAAAAACATCAACAAAAAAAAAAGTGTTAAAGTAAGACTGAATGAGCTCCCTCAGCAAGTGCCAGTGACTTTTCAGTTCACTCAATATGTTCATTGTCTGTGTGATTCATCTTCCTCTCTATAGTACTAGAAAGTGGCAAAGTGTCAGAAGAGCTTCACATCACTGCATTATATCCTAATCCCTCAGGCACTATGATGCCATGCACCGACCCCCGGGGTGACAGCGGGCATCCAGTTTCCATGGCAGCACAGAGACAGAAAAACACAATGTTATGTACGTAAAAGATAATACTTATGCACCCCCACACTCATACAAGAAAGATAACATTGTGTGACAGTACATGCTGTCTGTCACTGGAGCGCCAGAGCTCCAAAACACTCAAAGAACTCATCTATAATGCTTCATTTCCTTCTCCTTCTTCCATCTATCCTCTATCAGCTTTCACAAAGTCACAATTATACTGGAACATACCTATTATGGGTCCATACTAAGTTAATTCCAGTACCGTTATAAAATCATCTTGTGCAAAGTTTGAGGAAACCTTGCCTGGTCATTTGATATTCTTGCTAACATCTTGCAACATTACCCTCCATTATGCAGGAGTCCCACTGAACTCCTCAAGCAAACCGACAATACTTGTCACTATCCATTCTGTCATATCATAACCACACGGCCTGAAGGGAGTGACACAGTTAGACTATAAAAATACCCTGCTTTTGTGTTCCTCCATAGTATGCCTATTTTAAGGCATTACAATGTATGGAATTGTGGAACACTAAAACTAAGGTCTGATCATTTGTAAAGACGTTTAGGAAGTTGTCTGTCAGGATGCAAGATTTATGTCACACATACATCGATCAGGCATAACATTATGACCACCTTCCTAATATTGTGTTGGTCCGCCTTTTGCTGCCAAAACAGCCCTGACCTGTCGAGGCATGGACTCCTCTAGACCCCTGAAGGTGTGCTGTGGTATCTGACACCAAGATGTTAGCAGCAGATCCTTTAAGTCCTGTAAGTTGTGAGGTGGAGCCTCCATGGATCAGACTTGTTTGTTCAGCACATCCCACAGATGCTCGATTGCATTGAGATCTGGGGAATTTGGAGGCCAAGTTAACACCTCAAACTCGTTGTTGTGCTCCTCAAACCATTCCTGAACCATGTTTGCTTTGTGGCAGGAGCATTATCCTGCTGAAAGAGGCCACAGCCACCAGGGCTGTGCCACTTTTCCCTAAGCGGCTTTATGTGCGCATGCTCTGAGATGGAGATGAACGCACATAAGAAAAGTATACTGTGGGCTTCAGATATGCACCTAAAGGCAAGAACACACCAAGCCGACGGTCGGCCATCTGGCAGTTTTTGTTCGTCGGCCGACTAACTTTTCTCAGTGTGTTCTGCACCGTCGGCTGAAGTTGGTCCTCGTCGGCTTTTTTCGGCGATTCGAAATGTTGAATCGGCGTCGGAGCTCGTCGTTCCGTCGGGTCATCTGATCATTCTGATTGGCTGTTCAGATACTGCCACCTGCTGGTTCGGAAAGGCATTTCATCTCATGCAGGCACAGAACTGAAGTGCTACTTAGCCGTCGGCTGTCTAGCATCGGTTTGGTGTGTCAGACCAACTTTGGATACAGACGCTGCCGACGTGAGCCAAGTCTGCTTTCGTCGCCACTAGTTCGTCGGCATCGGCTTGGTGTGTTCCGGCCTTAAACGTTCAAATAGCCTACACACATATACGTTGAAATGCCATTTTGGTAAGTATCCTCATAAACACAGTCATTTATGTCTTAAATGAATGTAAACAGTTTACATGTAACATGTGTGCAACAGTATATTGTATCCGTGCAGCTCTTAAAGTGACAGCAGCCTAATAAATCTGCTGCAGTCATTATTGTTAATCAAACAACAAAAGACAAAGATGAAATCACTCACTGCTCTTGAATGAATAACTTTTGTAGTTTTAATCAGGATTATTCTATTATTCTATATTTAATGTATACAGCAGTGTTATTTTACATTTGATTATTCAATTTCTGTGGTAGGCTGTAACTGATCTGAATACCACTAGTATATCTTCCTGAAAACCCTAAAGCACTGTTTATTTCAATTGTATTTTTGTTCTGCTGTATTTTTTTGTCGGTTTTGTTTGTAATTAGTAACTTTGTTCTTAGTGTATTTCTGTTTACTTGTCTACTGTAACTGTTTTGAGGAATTAACCTAGTATTCGTTTTTGCTGAAGTATCGATAATTGTGAAATTTCACTGACATTTTAAAGCGGAACTCAGTAAGATTTGCGAAGCTCCCCCTACAGTTTCCTTCAGTGAATCACACTGTCGTAAATACTCCAAGCGCAGCTCTGGACTACAACACTCACCAGCGCAGTAGTTTTGCAAATACAGTACAAGAAAGAGGAGGTGGGTAATTTGCAAATACACTACACTCGATGGAGGTGGGTAATTTTCGAAATTGTCTTATAAAGTCATAATATATACATTGTTTTTGAATTACCGTAAAGCATTTTGTCACTCTTGCGTGAACGTGAACATGAGGTGAGATTGTTTCGGGTCGATGCAGCTCAACTTGCAAGTGCTGTATTCTGGCGTAGACGTGCCAGAGGGGGTTAGTGCTCGCCTCAAACACACCACTACAAGTCAATTAACCATCGTAAGGACTTAGAAAACTATCTATGGAGGTAAAAAAAGTTACTTAGTTCTGCTTTGAATTACTCATATCATGAAATAAGACTTTGATCATATAACCAACCAATAATAGTGTTAAACAATCATGATTTCGATATTTGCCATAATCGAGCAGCCCTAAATTACATTAGTGCAGTGTTATGTTTAATACTATTTCCAAGATTATGAAAATATTTCTAGAATGTGACATTACTCAATAGGACAGTGAATAGCTGTAGTACAGTGATGACTGGGGAACTGGGGAGACATGCGATTCAAGCAATGTACTCAGGAAAATCGTGATTTCCCAAGAGCACCCAGAAAAAAAAAAAACATGACAGAAATACCTAGTGTGATGATCGTCCTGACATAATATAGTCTTTATGAACAGAGATTTTCCTACTACAAGATAGTGGGAGTATTCAGTGGGGTTTAGAAAACACTCAACTGGACAGTAAAAGACGATAAATAAAAAATGAATGAATGGAAAATCCTTTTTCTTCCATCTGACCTTTTTTTTTTTTTTTCGCTATTCTAAATATTTGAGAGCAGACAGTGTGAAGTGGGGAAAAGAGGAGCACTGAGAAAAGCTTTTAGCAGCAGCAGGTACCAAATGCTATGAATAGACAACAGATGGAAAAAAAGGATTGAGGGAGAGGGAGGGAGAAAAAGTGAATAAGATAACCAACAGGACAACATCAAATATTTTTGACAAATATGATTTGATTCGCACTATAAACAAATCATCTAATGTGAGAAGAGGAATGTCTTACCATGTCTGTGTCTGATACTGGCCCAAAACTGGTCACATAGATATCAGTCTTCACCTCTGTTACTCGATCTATGTCACAGCAAAAAGAAAGTCCAAATTACGTTATCAACCAGATATAACTTAATATACCAACATTTTCATGGCTTTCTTTGTTTCATGTGTTATATTCGGTCACCCTGATTTTGCCAAGTAAGACATGTTCCTGGATCAACATATTTTGTACAACATTCCTGTCTGAAAATTTAGTCCTATCCCTACCCTTACCCATAACTTATCCCTAAAATCAGAGGGAAATGATAGGTGGATAACACTGAACTAGAAGCACCTAATCCTGGTTGTAAGCCTAAACTTGACATAAATCATAAACGTGTCCTTCAGATCTGATTGGTTGATTGGAATGTTGTTCCAGGATCAACAAAGATGTTGAGAACGTTGCGTTTGGTGAAATCACGTTCACTGTTATATTCAAAGTTCACTGAAACCACACACACTTTGTAGCTTTGTATCAGTGATCAACAATTTCAATTTCAGTCTGCTCCTCATATAAAACTATTGTATGGTTTCAGCAGATAAGTCATGTAGATTACTTTCATGATGGTGTTTTTTGAAGCTTGATAAATCGGCATTCACTTTAATGGTTGAAGAACAGAAAATCAGATATTCTGCCTAAGATCTCTTATGTGTTTCACAGATGAAGGAAAATAATTCAGTGTTCAAATGATATGGAGGTGAAAAAAAAGATGTAAAATGTTTCATTTCTGAGCTAACTATTACTTTAAAGGGTTAGTTCACCCAAAAATGAAAATTCTGTCATTAATTACTCACCCTCATGCCGTTCCACACCCATACCCTTCTTCGGAACTCAAATTAAGATATTTCTGATGACATCCAGGAGGTTTTTTTATCTCCCATGTAAAGCAACGTAATAACCACATTCAAGGTCCAGAGAAGTAGTAAAGACATTGTTAAAATAGTCAACGTGACTGCAGTGGTTCAACCTAATATTATAAAGCGACGAGAATACTTTTTGAGCACAAAAACAAAAAAAATGTTTTCTTCTCTTCCCTATCATTCTCCTACGCTGTTTACATTGTAAACACAGTGCAGTGCTTCTGGGTTCTACATCAGAATACCGACTCATTATTGGCCGGCTTCTGTGTCAGAATCACATGCATGTGTCGTTCTGCTCACGTGACCAGCGTCGGCCAATGTTGAGTCGGCATTTGGACGTAAACATGGAAGTCTGCAGTATGTCTACAATGTGAACAGAATGACAGGGTAGAGAAGAAATTGTTGAATAAAGTTGTTATTTTTGTTTTGTTTTTGTGCACAAAAAGTATTCTTGTCTGTTCATAACATTAAAGGTGCTATCGAACGTTTTTTTTTACAAGATGTAATATAAGTCTACGTTTCAGCTCAAAATACCCCATAGATTTTTTTTAATTAATTTTTTTAACTGCCTATTTTGAGGCATAATTAGAAATGCGCCGATTCAGGCTGCGGCCCCTTTAAATGCTCGCGCTCTCCGCCATTCCACCCCCCACCCAGAGCTCTCGACTCTATCATTGCATGAACAAAGTTCACACAGCTAATATAACCCTCAAAATGGATCTTTACAAAGTGTTCGTCATGCAGCATGTCTAATCGCGTAAGTATGGTATTTATTTGGATGTTTACATTTGATTCTGAATGAGTTTGAGGCTGTGCTCCGTGGCTAATGGGCTAAAGCTAACATTACACACTGTTGGAGAGATTTATAAAGAATGAAGTTGTGTTTATGCATTATACAGACTGCAAGAGTTTAAAAATGAAAATAGCGACGGCTCTTGTCTCCGTGAATACAGTAAGAAACGATGGTAACTTTAAACACATTTAACAGTACATTAGCAACATGCTAACGAAACATTTAGAAAGACAATTTACAAATATCACTAAAAATATCATGTTATCATGGATCATATCAGTTCCCTTTCAGTCGGTCACGTTCGACGTACGTCAGTAGTGACCGACGAATTGGGATATCGCTTAGAGAGCCCTATCAGCTTCGTGTAAACTAAAACAAGCCAATGGAATTGGCGTGCGATATTTGCATAATGCGCACCGCCCCCGACAGGTGTATATAAATAGGAAGCAGATGCAATCGCACTCTGTCTTTCGCTTCGGAGCCATTCAGTGGTGTCCTGTTTAAGAAGACTGTTTGTGTGAACTAAACTGCCTCGAAGAGGATTCACAGCAAGCCGTGTGTGCCGGTGTAACGGTGCTACAGCGAGGTCGCGAGCTCCCGAGGATCCGAGCTATAGCTCTCAACTGCTGTTTTCACAGCACACGCCTAGAGTGAAAGTGTGTGTGTTGCGATTTGTGCCGGTTCCTCGGTGTGTCCAGGGAGTGGTGTACCTGGCACATCGCGTCACTCCCTGTGTGCTTCGGCACGAGCGAGTTGACTGTTTTCCCCTTCTAAAAGAGCTTTACAGACGAACCCTGACAGTATGTCATTTCGTCTGTGCGTTAATGGGTGTGGTCGTTCCCTGGTCCCTGCTGATGGGCACAATCGTTGCATCTCGTGTTTGGGCATTCAGCACGCTGAAGCAGCTTTTGTGAATGGTTCATGTTCCCATTGCGGGAACATGACTATCGCGGTGCTGAGGTCGAGACTCTCCTTCCTGAAGTCTCAGGAAGCGGGGGCCCCCTCCCCTGTGCCCCGTTCGACCGTTTTTTCCGGCCCGGGCCGGAATGACGGTTCGGCGGTGTATAGGAAGGGTGACCTGAGGCTTACGGTCAGGGCTTCCCCGCCGAGCGGAAACGCTCCTCGGGCCCCTGCCGCCTCATCAGCACCGCAACCCATCGTGCCACCGTTGGTTTCCGCTGGGCCCTCTACGGACTGTCCAGCCGTTACCTTTGGTGTGCCGGCGGCGGATCGGATGTCGACTGCTGCATCGGAAGGTGAGCCTGAGTCCTCGGGGGAGGAAGATCCGGACGCGCTGCCGCCCGGGACGGTAGCGTTGCCCGAGTCGGATCCCGAGCTCACGGCTGTGCTCTCCCGGGCCGCCTTGTGCGTCGGGCTTGAGTGGAACCCTCCACCCTGTCCCGGCCCATCTCGGTTGGACGATTGGTACTTGGGGGGGGGTCGCGCTGGTCAAATCCAGCGTCCCGCCCCAATGCCTTTCTTCCCGGAAGTACACGATGAGGTGACCAAGTCTTGGCAAGCTCCGTATGGGGCTTGTACAGGGCCTGGTCCCTCGTCCGCCTTCACCTCCCTGGACGGCGGGGAAGCCAGGGGATACGCGAAGATCCCGCCAGTCGAGCGGTCTGTTGCGATGCAGTTGTGTCCAACGGCCGCTGGCTGGCGCGGTGAGCCGCGTCTCCCGTCCCAGGCCTGTGAATTCTCAGCCGGTCTGACTGAGAAAGCTTACAGTGCCTGTGGGCAGGCTGCCTCTGCCCTGCACGCGATGGCCCTTTTGCAGGTCTATCAGGCAAAAGCGCTGTCGCAGATGCCCCAGGAAGGTCCTGACCAACAGCTGCTTGGGGAGCTGCGCGCTGCCACTGACCTTGCCCTCCGGGCAACGAAGGTGACAGCGCGTTCTGTTGGCCAGGCGATGTCTACTCTGGTAGTCCAGCAACGCCACCTCTGGCTGACCTTGGCAGACATGAGGGAGACCGACAAACATCGGTTCCTGGATTCCCCCGTGTCTCCGGTCGGCCTTTTCGGCGACGCGGTGGAGAGCTGTGCCCAACAGTTCTCCGCTGCACAGAAGCAGGCTGAGGCTATCAGACATGTCATGCCACGGCGGTCCGCTGCTGCCTCCACCCAGCCGCCCGTGGCTCAGCCTCAGCCCGCTCGTCGCCGAGGGCGCCCGCCTGCGTCTTCCTCCGCCCCTGCTAAGTCGGCAAAGCAGCAGCCTACACCAGCCAAACAGCAGGGTGCTGGTCGCGGACGTGGTGCCCAGCCCGTCTCTGTCAACCCAGGTGGCAAGCGGTCGGGGGAAAAATCGGCCCTGAGACGGGCGACCTGGAGCGGAAGGTTCCTGCCCTTTGGGATAGTATTCCATCTGCTCTCCCACCCCCGGAGGAGGGCCGGGGGGATTTTGTGGCGGCTGTCCATCTACCGCCGCTGGCTCTCCGGAGTCCAGCGGTACCCACTTTGCCACAAAAAGAACAGTTTCCTCAAACTCCAGGTCACAACTAGGTGTGTCTGCCAGGGTGTCAGGCCCCGCCTCGCCGCTGGCAGCTCCCTCCCCATTCGCCAGCCGGCGGCAGTGTGATGGCGCAGACCGCGTCCCGTGCGCCGTCTCCCATGCACACTGCTGCCTCGCAGAGTCCGACCCCACTCCGGGCCGCTCCCAAGCCGTCCGAGTCGGGTCCCTCTCTGCCTTGCTGCCCCACCCCCGGTGCGTCTGTGGTGCCTTTGGTCCCGCTGGCTCAGTGTCTGGAAGCGTGGATAGCGCTCCCCAGCCTGTCCAGTTGGCTCATTCGTACTATCAGACTCGGCTATGCGATTCAGTTCGCCCGGCGTCCCCCGGTCTTCAGGGCTGTCCACTTCACTCAGGTGTCGTTGGACAGTGCACCTGTTCTCCGGGCGGAGATTGCTGTCCTCCTGGCGAAGGATACAATCGAGCCGGTCCCTCCAGCCGATATGAAGTCGGGGTTCTACTGCCCCTACTTCATTGTACCGAAAAAGGGCGGTGGGCTACGGCCAATCCTGGACCGTCCCCAGGATTGGTTTGCAGCAATAGACCTGAAGGACGCGTACTTTCATGTCTCGATTCTGCCTCGACACAGATCCTTCCTCCGGTCTGCGTTCGAGGGTCGGGCATGTCAGTACAAAGTCCTACCCGACATGGTTTTAGCTCCCAGCCGGTTGGGTCTTCAGGTCAACTGGGACAAGAGCAAACTTGCCCCCGGGCAGAGGATCTCTTGTCTCGGTCTCGAGCTAGACTCGGTCGCACGGACTGCGCGTCTCACCGAGGCGCGCGTCCAGTCGGTGTTGAACTGCCTGAGCTCGCTCAAGTGCAGGACAGCGGCTCCACTGAAAGATTTTCAGAGGCTCCTGGGGCATATGGCATCTGCAGCCGCGGTAACGCCGCTCGGATTGCTTCATATGAGACCGCTTCAACACTGGCTCCGCGGCCGGGTCCCGAGATGGGCGTGGCAGTGCGGCAGGCTCCGTGTTCCCGTGACACCGAGCTGCCGTCGCACCCTTGTCAGGTGGTCGGACCCTTCGTTCCTGCGGGCCGGAGTACCCCTCGAACGAGTGTCCAGGCACGCTGTGGTCTCCACAGATGCCTCTGCCACGGGATAGGGGGCCACGTACAACGGGCATGCAGTGACAGGTCTTTGGACGGGGCCTCAGCTGCATTGGCATATCAATTGCCTCGAGTTGCTAGCGGTTCGTCTTGCGCTGGCCCGCTTCAAGAAGCTGTTGTCAGGCAAGCACGTTCTAGTCCGCTCACACAGCACTGCGGCCGTTGCGTACATCGACCGTCAAGGTGGTCTACGCTTCCGTCGCATGTCGCAACTCGCCCGCCATCTCTTGTTGTGGAGTCAGAAGGATCTGAGGTCCCTTCGGGCCACTCGTGTCTCAGGTGTGCTCAACCGTGCAGCCGACGAGCTCTCACGGCAGCCTCCACTTGCGGGCGAGTGGCGGCTCCACCCCCAGGCGGTCCAGCTGATTTGGCAGCATTTCGGCGAGGCCCAGGTAGACCTGTTTGCCTCCACGGAAACTGCCCTCTGCCAGTGGTTTTATGCCCTGACCGGCGGCACGCTCGGCACGGATGCCCTGGCACACAGCTGGCCCCCGGGTCTGCGCAAATATGCGTTTCCCCCAGTGAGCCTTCTCGCACAACTCATGTGCAAGGTCAGGGAGGACGGGGAGCAGGTTCTGTTAGTGGCTCCGTACTGGCCCACTCGGACCTGGTTCTCAGACCTCATTCTCCTCGCGACAGCCCCTCCCTGGCCGATTCCTCTGAGGAAGGACCTCCTGACTCAGAGACGGGGCACCCTGTGGCACCCGCGTCCCGATCTGTGGAACCTCCACGTGTGGTCCCTGGACGGGATGCGGAGGTTCTGAGTGATCTCCCGCAAGCGGTCGTAGACACCATCACTTCCGCTAGAGCTCCTTCCACTAGGAGTCTCTACGCGCTGAAGTGGAACCTGTTCGTCGAATGGTGCGCCTCTCGCCGAGAGGACCCCCGATCATGCTCGGTCAGATCTGTGCTTTCCTTCCTGCAAGAAGGGTTGGAGCGAAGGCTGTCTCCCTCCACCCTGAAGGTGTATGTTGCCGCTATCGCTGCACATCACCACGCAGTTGAGGGTAAGTCCCTGGGGAGACACGATCTGATCGTCAGGTTCCTGAGGGGGGCGAGGAGACTAAATCCTCCTCGCCCTTCCTCCGTACCCTCTTGGGATCTGACCCTGGTTCTCACAGCTCTCCGGGGTCATCCCTTTGAGCCTTTGCGATCAGTCGACCTGAAGGTTATGTCCCTAAAAACTGTCCTTCTGGTCGCATTGGCTTCCCTGAAGAGGGTAGGGGACCTGCATGCGTTTTCGGTCGACGAAGCGTGCCTAGAGTTCGGGCCCGGTGATTCTCACGTCATCCTGAGACCCCGGCCTGGATACGTGCCCAAGGTTCCTACCACTCCCTTCAGAGATCAGGTAGTGAACCTGCAAGCGCTGCCCTCGGAGGAGGCAGACCCAGCCCTAGCTTTGCTCTGTCCCGTCCGCGCTCTGCGCGTTTACGTGGATAGAACGCGAAGCTTCAGGACCTCAGATCAGCTCTTCATCTGTTACGGAGGCCAGCAGAAGGGAAAGGCTGTCTCCAAGCAGAGGATGGCCCACTGGATAGTGGATGCCATCGCCTTGGCGTATGAATCCCAAGGTGTGCCTTGCCCACTCGGGTTGAGAGCCCACTCCACCAGAGGGGTGGCCTCTTCCTGGGCGCTGGCTCATGGCGCCTCGCTGACAGATATCTGTAGAGCTGCGGGCTGGGCGACACCAAACACGTTCGCTAGGTTTTATAGCCTACGTGTAGAGCCGGTATCTTCACGTGTACTCGCATCCACTAGTCGGTAGACGTGTTGTACCCACTCTAAGTGTCGGCTTGCAATGCCATTCCCGCCACTGGCCGGATACGTGCATACTTCTCTCCAGTCGTGTTCCCCGCTTGGCGAACCCTGTCGAACTCCTCCGCCTCCCCCTTCGGCTCGGACATTGCGGAGTGTCTGATGCCAGGCCTACATCCGTCGCTGACGCTGTCTGTTGGCTGGGGCCCATATGTCGTGACCCCTCTACGTGAGCGGTCCCATATGTGTATTTTCCACGGTTTAAAACTCCCTACGGGCCGAGTCCGTGTCTTTCCCTTAGCAGAGCCAGCTCTGCTGTCACCTGTCAGATGAGTCTCCCCCTAACCAGGTGGAGCCATCCCAGGGACTCCATATGCGTACTGCCCCCCGGGCCAGTCCATGTGTGTATTTCCCACGTAAACTCCTCCCCCATTGGGTAGGTAGTGGTCTCCGCAGCGTCCCTTACGGGTTCGCTTCCCCAGTGTAGTCTAGTTTACTTAGTGGGTATTGGTTAGACAGCAGTAGACTCTCTCGGTGTAAGCTCGCCCCCTTCACCGCCAGTCGGTGCTATGGGCGGCTGAGCTTGCGCTGGGCACTGGAAGGGGTTTCGTAACTGTGGCGCTTTAGTTGGGATCCCAATTCGTCGGTCACTACTGACGTACGTCGAACGTGACCGACTGAAAGGGAACGTCTCGGTTACATATGTAACCCTCGTTCCCTGAAGGAGGGAACGGAGACATACGTCCCGTCGCCACAGTTTCTGTACCCTCGCTGTAGCGCGGACACCAGTTGTCTCCTCAGCGAAAAACAGAGTGCGATTGCATCTGCTTCCTATTTATATACACCTGTCGGGGGCGGTGCGCATTATGCAAATATCGCACGCCAATTCCATTGGCTTGTTTTAGTTTACACGAAGCTGATAGGGCTCTCTAAGCGATATCCCAATTCGTCGGTCACTACTGACGTACGTCTCCGTTCCCTCCTTCAGGGAACGAGGGTTACATATGTAACCGAGACGTTATTATTGCTCCATCTGCCATTTTTCGCTATTGTCCTTGCTTGCTTACCTAGTCTGATGATTCAGCTGTGCACAGATCCAGACGTTAATACTGGCTGCCCTTGTGTAATGCCTTGAACATGGGCTGGCATATACAAATATTGGGGGCGTACATATTAATGATCCCGACTGTTACGTAACAGTCGGTGTTATGTTGAGATTCGCCTGTTCTTCTGAGGTCTTTTAAACAAATGAGATTTATATAAGAAGGAGGAAACAATGGAGTTTGAGACTCACTGTATGTCATTTCCATATACTGAACTCTTGTTATTCAACTATGCCAAGGTAAATTCAATTTTCTATTCGATGGCACCTTTAAGGTTGAACCACTGTAGTCATGTTGACTTTTTTAACGATGTCTTTAGTACTTTTCTGGGCCTTGAAAGTGGTAATTACGTTGCTTTTTTATGCGAGATTTAAAAAAGCAACAACTCAGATTTCATCAAAAAATTCTTAATTTGTGTTCTGAAGATGAATGAAGGTCTTACGATTTTGGAATGACATGAGGGTGAGTAATTAATGACAGAAATTTCATTTTTGGGTGAACTAACCCTTTAACTTATCATTAGTGAAACCATGGCAACACTTCATCCTGGCTCTTAGCTCGACTGCATGTCCACTGACTCCAGTGTGTGCGTATGTGTGTGCTAGTCTCTGTAAATCTCAAAAGGGAACACTCACAAGAAATCTATTTGCTTCATGGTGGGTGTCGCTTGATCCACGGTGTCTTTCATGTTGCCAAGCTCAGAGTGTACAAACAATGGCAAGGGTCACATAAATATATATTAACACTGACAGACTACTACACAAACGGGGTTTGTAGACTGTCAAGTAGAGCTGAGATTGCTGGTTTTGTTTTTCTTCTCCTTCAGTCAGTGTTCTCAGGTAATCAACACCTCATTATAATTAGTTTAACAGTGGTAAAATCAAGTCATAAACATTTAATCACCTTAAAGGTAGGGTAGGTCATTTTCGGAGAGGCTAGCAATAGCGAGCTAGCTTTGAAAGCATAGGATCCCACCCTCACTTCAGTGCGTCTCTAAAGCCACACCTCCTCAAAAACACATGAACGCGTACAGCAGGGAGCAAACAAAAGTGTCGCGAGAGATGGCGTTAAACTACCTCATGTCTCAAAGCATATAACATTACAATAATAATGAATTTAAACAACTTAAAGAGCTCTGACCTGTACCACCTGACTGCTGCAGATTAATTTCGACGTTGATAGTTTTGCCGTTGAAACGCCTAAATTCCAGTAACAAACCGCTCCGAGTATAACGTCACAGGTTTCCATCTCTTCCAAATTACAGTAGTTATGGCGTAAACGCAATATAAGCTCATTGTTTTGGCTTGTTTTGGCTCTTGAAACGCGCTGATGACGTATGGTGTCTGATGTTAAACATATGTTGACACGCAGGTAGGACATCCTATCCTATGCCTCCAATTGAGGGATATGCTTGGACGAACATTTGCCGATATAAATACAGATATAAATAAATTTTAACAACAGTTCGTTTGGTTCTTGAATCTGATTGGCTGAAAGGTCTTTTCAGCCATGTGATATTCTACCAGTATCGCTACGGGAACCGTTTCACAGTTTGAATCACTCCGCTGTCAACATTCTCACAGTGAGTGTCATGGCAGATGAGTAAACCCACCATATTTTTATAGATGCTACTGTTATTTTGTAACGAAATGTAGTTTAGGCGAGAATATAGTTTAGACTTCAGATATGCGATTTATATGTAAGCATAGCGCCTATTTGAAAATTTGTTTAGACGCCTTCGGAGATGCAAACTCCAGGCCGTCAGCGACCATTCAGCGCTCATGTACCCGCAGAGAACAGCTTCATATCTGCCAGTCCTTTGGGAATTTGTCGCTGGCTCTTATGTAAATAGTATTTAAACATGAGGTATAATTCATTTTGGGTATATCAAACGGGCAGTCTTTGGTCTTATTAATCTATTACTTGTTCCAGAGCTAATAGATTTGGCTTAAGGGCTATATTAAATTTATATTTATATTGAAATATGTACTAACTAGAGCACAGATTTTGTACATTTGACTGAACTGTTTGCTTGTGTTTATTTCATATTTTACTTCTTATACTGTTATAATGGCTATTGTTGCTAATTTAAATATTATTGTTCAATAAATAATATTTTATATAAATAACATGCTGTATTTTTTGATATTGAGACAGTCCATTAGTGATTGGCCCTGCGTTCCATTCGGAAGGGCTCATCCCTGTGCACTAATCCCTACAAAGGGTTTACCCTCCGGAGTGAGAGCGTGTAGGGGTCAAAAAAACTATTTTTTTGGAATGCTCTTCAGCGTCATCTTAACGAGACAATCAAGGAGGCGTCTTCGTCTTTTTTCCCCTGGTTTACTCTTTGTATTAATATGCATTCATTTACTGTAGTAACATTATAAGCTACTGCCGGTCTTTTACTTTAAATATAATGTATATTGTGTCTATGTATTTGAAGCATTTGAATGGACTGATAAAGGCAGCTGTAAAGTATTTTTGTTGAAGTGCAATATCATTTTGACCATAAAAATGTACCAAATCTAACTTGTATAAATATTGCAGTAGTATAGAAAAATACTATACATACATTTATAGGTAAAATCGAACACCTAACCTCCTGTACCCATTCTGTGACATCAAACAACTTCCCTGTGCAAAGGATCATGGGGGCCCGAAGTGTCCATCAGTTGTACCCTTTGAAATCCTTCATTCTGAAGGGCCCTTTGAAGTGGCCAGTTTTGAGCACTTCGGTTTGGAACGACCCTTCAATATGGCGGCCACGATTGTTTTCACTCCGAAGTGCCCTTCGGAGGGCGATATATCCCATTTGGAACACACCGTTAGACTTCAGAGTAAGTTACATTAATACGCCATTAGATGGCGGCAAAGACTGTCTTTATGAGTGAGTCAGTCAGTCGCAAAGACTTTTATATTGAAATGGACTGAAACAAGGACGTTGTTTTTACTTTAAACAACATCTTACGAGATGCAAATGCATTGACTAGCGCTGTCATGGAAATGTCTTAAATGTTAAAAGGACAAAGACAAAGATAGAAGCAGGTAATGCACTCGCTCAGGCGATCTCTCTCTCATTATACTCTACATATTACAATGAGTTTCAGTGAAGCGACTCCACGTTCCTTTGTTACTAGTTCTAAAGTGACTTTTTAAAATTAGTAACGGAGGCTTGGGCTCAACTTTTAAACTGTCAACTTGAGATTTGAATACGTGGCGGAAGGAAGTAGTTCCTCACAAAAAAGGGTTTTTAAAGACACTCCGTTGTTGTTTTTAATTTATTTACACACTCGTGCCGTCAAACTGTTGTATAAACGCAATATCGCACTCGTAGCCATGCGATATGACTGTATATCAGCACGCTGTGATACAGCCATGTCGCACGGCTACTACGAGTGTGATATTGATCATATAAATACATTTTATTTGATTGCTATCAGGATGTGAAGAGACTTTCAACCAGCATAACAAAAAATTTTTTGAATGCAAATCACCTACCCTGCCTTTAATGTTTCTTAACACATAATGTTACACATAATGTTGTGCTAAATCCATTGGACTGTATGAGTAACACAAGAGAGTATTTATAAAATTCCTAAATAGAAAAAAAAACAATCACCGTCATTTGCTTATTAGTACATCAAGTGCATATAAAACAGCAACTTTGCACAGGCTTATTGAACAACCTCATTTCTCAGAGTAAAATAACACAGCTCTATTTCCTCAAGCATCACACACTTTCTTACCTCCCAGACCAGGTCTCAGCCTGTTGTCGTAGCCATCGAGTAGCCGGTCCAAAATCCGTGTGAAGAGGGTTATGTTGTTTTTAAAGGCATCTGAGCCAGATACATCTGCCTCAGAACTACACAAGATACATTTGGCATCACAAAAGTCTGTTACATAAACATACTTATACAGAGTTGCACACAGAGAAAGCTTTGCTCTAGTCCAATAAAGTTATGAGAGGATGATGACCATCTGGCAAAAGCACAAACATGGCAGCTGTAGCAAAACACCTGAGACTTCATCTTAGGAAACTTGTCTCCGAACAGCCAATCTTCTAACATACCCCTATTCCCTGTGGCTGTGTGCATATTTACATACTAATTGAAATAATTAGCTAGCTGCTTCTTTTTTTTTTAGTAATTATTCATTTTGTGAGCACAAGTTTTTATGAAAATTCTGACTTGTAAAATGTACTGTCATAATTCAGTTGCAAACACTGACTAGGAATGTTCTGAGTTCAGTATAAGTGAAGGTCAGTCACTAGTAGAATAAAGTCAGTTACCACAGAAACTTAAATTAAGATAATATTTAAATAAATAAAATAACTTGATACCTCAGCGTTAGTGTAAGCATGCAGAAATATTTTGCTCATATTTCTGTTAAAGCACTTTCATTAACTAGTTATTCATATTCATATTTGTACGTTATGCACCTTGTGTGTCAGGTAAAGACATAGCAGAAACCTTTTGTTTAAACTGTTTCTGGCTGATTTTCAGCCTTGAATGTTATGAACATTTAGTACAGGTAGTAGACAAGTTTATTTTCTTCTCTACGCCTTTCTTATTGGTTTTCTTGCACAAACATTGTGTGAAAGTTACCAAGTTTACTGGCGGTATGACAACAAAATTGGGTATAACAAAGTTAAAAAGTGATTTTATCACACTAATATTATGTATAACAATAAACGGTGTGTATTTTAATGTTTATTACCGACAGTCTTGTTTCTCCTATTGTAGAGGATAAGCGGTTTGGAGAATGAATGGATGGATGGAGTCTCGTTTACTTTTATTCCAAGCTGCCTTGATGATTTTTGCTTAAAAATATTATCGAAATGAATCTGTGGTAATCACCATGCTGTCCATTGAGATGAACTTAGATTGAACCAGGAACATTCCTTTAAATTATGATTCAATTATGTATATTTCCCCCAACATGTATGACTTTTTGGGTGAAACTTTCTATATGACTTTCTTTCTTCTGTGGAACATAAAAGAAGATATTTTGACAAGTTTGGATAAATAAGGTTTTTTTTTTTTCATACAATGGAAGTCAATGACTATTTTGGTGACCATTTTTGATCACCATTGACTTCCAACAGTTCTGGTCACCATTGACTTCCATTGTATGGTCAAAAAAACAGACATTTTCCAAAATATATTCTTTTATGTTCCACAAAGAAAAAAAACATAGGGTTGTAACAACACAAGGGTGAGTAAAAAAATGACAGAAATTGTATTTTTTGAGCGAACTATCTCACACTAATTATTTTTGTCAATTTCAAAACTTTAAGTATATACTGTAGGCTACACACTTGCGCGCTCCTCCTGAGATAAGTCTTTTGTTTTGCTTACCATTCACGCCATAAAACCAGCAGAGACAGGTAGATTAGAAATCCATTCGAACGACCCCATCGCTGATTCATTGTTGAGTATTCCCTGCCAAAGAAGTTATTTCAATCTAAAACATCAGTTAAAACGATTTATTTAACAAAGAATCCAGACAAAACTTCCACTGACATTTATTTTAGCGTTGTTTTGGCGTCCAGTAAAGTGGACACGCGCATCTCCGGAGCGCGCACTAATGTCAATGAGCTCGAGCGAGCCTCTGGGTTTCAAAAGTTTTACATCGTGTAACTGTTGCAAATGTAATAGCCAGACTTACAGTGCTTCTACGTTGTAACATAGATTGATTAAAACAGAAGGAAAATAGCCTATAAAACTAGCACGGTCTCTTTGGCTAAGTTTGGATGGTCAGCATTTCCACAGCTTTAGAAAACTCATCGATCATTTACAAAACCAAACAAAAGACATACACAAAATAGAGACAAATTACCTTCGTTTTTACCAGTGCAGCTCCTTTGAGACAAAGAAATAAGAAAAGTACCCCTGAAGCTCGTGCTCCCAGCGGTGTCTCATCCGTAAGATTCACGGAAACTCCCAGGGCGCGCGCAAATGCATACAGACTGGCACTGCGAGAGTGCAGAAACGTGGAATATGCCGCCTTCTGTCAATATTTACCGAAACATGATCAACAGGAGTCCCCTGGTCGCCCAGACACACAATCCTTCAGTATATCCTGAGCTGTTCATCTGAGGGCTGGATCTGCTTGTATGAAATCCATATAGGCGTAAGCCCGGAGAGCATCAAGTAGCCAAAAGACGCAAGAGGGGACACCGGGTCCTAGAGCCAGCACAGCTCACACTTCTGCCCACTGAGAGCGCCTGGACATCATACACATCAATCACGTTTATTCTATCAATTGTGTGTTGAATAAATAGTAGGCTACTAATACCCAAATACCCCAAAAAATAAAAATCTGCCATTTACTCACCCTCATGTCCTTCCAAACCTGTAGGCCCGATGAGTTTCTTTCTTCTGTGGAACATAAAATAAGATATTTTGAGTGTTTACTTTATTTTGTACCCCCAATGGAGGTCAATAGTCATCAAAACTGTTTGTTTACCAATATTCTTCAAAATATCTTATACTCAAACTTCATATTATTAGATATGTGTACACTACCGTTCAAAAGTTTGTGGTCGGTAAGATTTTTTTTGTTCTGTTTTTAAAAGAAATCTCTTACAATCACTAAAAGACTGCAAAAAACAAAACGAAACAAACAAATTAAAACACACACACATACAGTATTGTGAAATGTTATTAGGCTACAACCTAAAATAACTGATTTCTATTTTAATTTTAAAATGCAAGTTATGTAAAGCTGGATTTTCAGCATCACCAGTCTTCAGTGTCACGTGATCCTTCAGAAATCATTCTAATATGATGATTTGATGCTCAAGAAACATTTATTATTATTATCAATGTTGAAAACAGTTGTGCTGCTTCATATTATTATTTGTGTGTGTGTGTGTGTGTGTGTGTGTGTGTGTGTGTGTGTGTGTGTGTGTGTGTGTGTGTGTGTGTGAAAACAACCAGTGAGATGTATTATTCAACATATACAAATTTTTGGTTCTGAAAACAATTAAATAATATGTGTGTATATGACTTATTTTATTTATGTAGAGTTGATCATAATCTGATGTCAGGTGTACCAATCCGAGCACTGTAAAAAGTAATACGCTACATTAACTCAATAAAATTGTGGTAACAGATTACAAGGCAACGATATTATTAATTAAATTCAAAATATAAGATTTGAGTTAGAATTAAACTATTAAAATCAACCATTTAAAATGAGTAAAATTTAAACAAAAAATATCTGAAGAACAGAAAGTCATCAACAAATTATGTGCTTTAGCAAACACTGTTACAAAAACCACAAACTGACATAAAAAGCATGAGTCAAACAGCCCAACTGAAGGAAATACTGATAACCATAATGGTGACCAGACGTTTTCAATAACACATCGACATCTAAACCTCTGTTAATGCTCAAAAAGAACTGTAGAAGAGCCAGTCTGGTTAGTAATAAGAGAGATATAGACCCGGTTTCACAGACTAAGCTAGGATTAGACCTTAGTTCAGTTAGGACATTTAAGTAACTGTTATAAACGTGCCCTTGAAAAAAACATTACTGATGTGCATCTTGAGACAAAATAATGGAAGTGACATAATTTAAGATATGTCAATGTCAGTTGCTTTCCATTAAAAAAGCTCAAATATGCATTTTAGTCTAGGACTAGCTTAAGCCTTGTCTGTGAAACCGGGGGTCAATGTCTTTTCAGTTGATTTCATCTAAGGCTGTGGCTGAAGTCAGTTGTATTTCTTGTGTTTCTCTTTCCTTCAGTGATTCTGCTTGTTATCATCAGGTCTCTTCAATGTTGGCAATAAAAAATAAAGAGTTCTTAATTCATCTTTGACGTCTGTCTGTTATTCAGATATTTTTGTTTAAATTTTACTTAAATTTCATTCATTTTAAATGGTTGATTTTTAAGGAATTAATTTGATTTCATTGATTTCATATAAGAATTGATCTCAATTCTTATATGTTGAATTTAATTAATAATATTGCTTGTAATCTGTTGCCATTATTTTATTTAGTAGATGTAGTGTATTACTTGTACCAATTCAATATCAAAGCATTCACATGCAGTGTAGACAGGTGTACAGGTAGGACCATTTATAAGACAACCATTACAAGATTAATTTAATATGCATATAAAACTTTATTATGGAGATGTATTTTTCCATGTTTGTTTAAACACATGAACAGCTTTATTTAACATTTCTTTGTGTCTGTTGTTGTGGATAATACTCCAGGAAGATACAATTTCAAGCTTATTTATGCTGACATTTGTTGACATTTTCTGACATATAAGATTTATGGCCAGAGGAGCTCTGCGGGCAGAACGTACAGAAAGCTAAAACACTGACAGGGCACATAAGCAATATGTCAAGACCCGGATAAAACGAATAGGTAGGACGGCATAGACTAAGCATGTGGACACACACTCTCTAGCTCACACACATGCATCATGCCAAAGTCTTCATTAATTATAGATAACAAAATACTTTGTTGGAGAAAATCACTGATTACTGAGAAAAAATCTGTGCAATTTTGTCCTTTTGCCCAAACAGTGATTACTCAGTGTCTTCATTAAAAAATCCAGCTCATGAACAATTATGGTTCTCAAGACTATCAATACACAGATGGACAGATTGATAGAGAGAGAGAGAGAAAGAGAGAGAGAGAGATGATGATGGATGGCTGGACGGACGGACAGAAAAATAGATATTAACCAAGAGAGAGCTGTAGCACTGCATGTGCTCCTGAGTTTAACCTCAGGATATTGCAGGGAAACTGTCTCTGTAATAAAGCACTGTGAGACAACTAATTGCTGCTGTAAAATGGCTGTTCAGGAGTAGATCATTTTCTGAAGCCAAAGGCCTGCTGTTACATCAAGTGCATATTCTATCGTTCAAGACAAAACAAAAATGGTTGAAATATACTGCAATATTTATATTGTGACTTTTAAATTCTCATTCATATGTGACTTTTACAAAGGCCAGAATGATAATAAAAAAATAAAATGTATTTCATTTTAATTTCACACTCATGGATAAACAGGGTATATATAGTATAATAGGCTGCATGTATTTTTTTCTTCTTTATCTCATTTTGACACACATAGGATTCAAGATTCAAGCTTTTTTAATGCCATATTGCAGGTATACAAGATTACTTCCACGAGTGAACCATGTTAATGACTCCATCGGTGAAACCCTAGAAATTATAAGTGATGTTATACTGCCTCCTGCTGTCCTGGACAGAAAGTGCTTCTGCTGGAATAGAATTAAAACCAGAATCAGGATTCATTTGTTGAACAGATAAGGTTGCTCTAAAGAGGAATTCTTCAATAGATATGTCACGAGACATGCATTATATAGATAAAGAAAGAAAGAAAGAATGTATATTTTTAGAAAGTCACATTATTATACTAAAGATACTTTGAAATTCATACATAGAGAGGCTTACATTTATACGTACATAATCTCTATTGGTGGTTAAGTGTTTCATGTAAGTACAAATTCATCATAATAATCATATTTATTTTACTGACAGCGCAAATATTACTCCAGTAAGTGTGATTTTGGCGCACACTGAGAAAGAACACTGATCCTATATTTGTGCAGAACAGAAGTGAGTCTCTTACGCCTGCATGTGTAAGCAGATGTCGTCAGCGCGGTTTCCATAGCAATACATCACACACTCTGTGAGATGCCTTCGCAGGAAGCTGACGTGATGAGTTTGTTATTTCCTTAAAATGAGTCATAATGTATCTGTATGTGTCTGGGTCAGGCTCTGAGTCACCGTGTCAATGGATCATCTGTCTGATGACTGATTAAATAGATGTGTTAATAAATACAGAGCAATGAAATATGAGTAAAAGAAGGGAACAGGGAATTTTCAAATTGGGGTGTGCATATGTCAGCCTTTATATCTGGTTAACATTAGCACTGCCTTAATCTTCCTGGGTGTGGAATTCACCAGAGCTGCACAGGTTGTTGCTGGGATCCTCTTCCAATCCTCCATAATGACATCTCGGAGCTGCTGGATGTTAGACACATAGCGCTTCTCCACCTTCTGCTTGAGGATGCCCCACAGATGCTCAATAGGGTTCAGGTCTGGAGACATACTTGGCCACTCCATCACCTTCAGCTTCAGCTTCCTCAGCAAGGCAGTTGTCATCTTGGTGGTGTGTTTGGGGTCATTATCATGCCAATCAGCCCAGGAGGGCATCATGTTCTGCTTCAGAATGTCACAGTACATGTTGGAATGTACTGTGACATCTACAGTTCCCCAGTACCAGCAGCACTCATGCAGCCCCAGACCATGATGCTACCACCATGCTTGACTGTAGGCAGGACACAATCTTCTTGGTACTCCTCACCAGGGCGTCGCCACACATGCTGGACGCCATCTGAGCCGAACAAGTTTATCTTAGCCTCATCAGACCACAGGACATGGTTCCAGCAATTCATGCTCTTGGACAGGTTGTCTTCAGCAAACTGTTTGCGGGCTTTCTTGTGAGCCAGCTTCAGAAGAGGCTTCCTTCTGGGATGACGGTCATGCAAACTGACTTGTTGCAGTGTGTGGCGTATGGTTTGAGCACTGACAAGCTGACCTTCTGCTTCTGCTGAAACCTCTAAAGCAATTCTGGCAGCACTCATGCATCTGTTTTTTGAAGCCGGCTTCTGCACCTGACGCACAGTACGAGGATTCAACTTCTTTGGCCTGTTCTGAGTGGAACCCGTCTTGGAAAACCTCTCTCTATGACCCTGGCCACTGTGCTGTAACTCAGTTTCATGGTGTTACTGATCTTCTTATAGCCTAGGCCATCTTTGTGGAGAACAACAATTCTAATTCTCAAATCCTCAGAGTGTTCTTTGCCATGAGGTGCCATGTTGAACAGAGAGCACCAAACTTAAAGCACCAAATTTTAACTGCTCTAATACAAAATCCTCACATTTGTATGGTTCTGTCAAGCAGTCAAAAACATGAACATGATGAATAGGACATGTGGCTTTGCATGGTTAAATGAAGTACATCAGTTATCACTTAGGGTGTTCTCACTTTTGTTGCCAGCTATTTTGACAATAATGGCTGTATGTTAAGTTATTTTCAGAGGACAGTAAATCTGTACTACTATACAAGCAGCACATTGACTACTCTAAAATATATCCAAGTTTCATTTCTATTGTATTGTCCCTTGAGAAGATATACTAAAATCGTTGCTGAAATGTGAGGGGTGTACTCACTTTTGTGAGATACTGTATATGTTACTGTATATAACAGTACTGTATACTGTTTGTTAACGCAAATATCTAATCAGCCAATCAAATGGCAGCAACTGCATGTAGACATGATCAAGACGATCTGCTGAAGTACAAACTGAGCATCCGAATGGGGAAGAAAGGTGATTTAAGTGAATTTGAATGTGGCATGGTTGTTGGTGCCAGATGGGCTGCTCTGAGTATTTCAGAAGCTGCTAATCTACTGGGATTTTCACACACAAACATCTCCAGGGTTTACAGAGAATGGTCCTTTAAGAGAAAATATCCAGTGAGCGGCAGTTCTGTGAGCGAAAATGCCTTGTTGAAGCCAGAGGTCAGAGGTTGTAACCACTCGTTACAACCGATATCTGAACTCACAACATGACCAACCTTGAAGCAGATGGGCTCCAGCAGCAGAAGACCACACCGGTGACACTCCTGTCATAGCAAACAGGCTACAATTCACACAGAAACACCAAAACTGGACTGGAAAACATAGCCTGCTCTGATGAGTCTCGATTTCTACTGTGACATTCAGATGGGAGGGTCAGAATTTGGCATAGATGACATAAAAGCATGGATCCATCCTGTCTTGTATCAAAGGTTCAGGCTGGTGGATCGTGTAATGGTGTGAGGGATATTCTCTTGGCACACTTGTACCATCTGAGCTTCTATTAAACACCACAGCCGACCTGAGTATTGTTGCTGACCATGTCCATCCCTTTATGACCACAGTGTACTCATCTTCTGATGGCTACTTCCAGCAGGATAACTTGCCATGTCACAAAGCTCAAATCATCTCAAACTGGTTTCTTGAACATGACAATGAGTTCACTAAACTCAAATGGCCTCTACAATCACCATATCTCAATCCAATAGAGCAGCTTTGGGATGTGGTGGAACGGGAGGCTCGCAAAATCTCTGAGGAGTGTTTCCAGCACCTTGAATTAAGAAGAATTAAGGCAAAATGGGTGCCATTAAGGTGTACCTATAAAGTGACTGGTGAGTGTATATATATATATATATATATATATATATATATATATATATATATATATATATATATATATATATATACACACACACACACACACACGGTACAATCAAAAGTTTGAAAACATTACTATTTCTAATGTTTTTGAAAGAAGTTTCTTATGCTCATCAAGCCTGAATTTATTTGATAAAAAATACAGAAAAAAACAGTAAAATTGTGAAATATTATTAAAATTTAAAATAATCGTTTTTTATTTGAATATACTTTAAAATATAATTTATTTCTGTGATGTAAAGCTGAATTTTCAGCATCATTACTCCAGTCTTCAGTGTCACATGATCCTTCAGAAATCATTTTAATATGCTGATTTGATACTCAGTTATTATCAATGTTGGAAACATTGTTTAAAACAAAAAATTGTATAACCTGCAATACTTTATAGAATCAATGATGAATAAAAAGTTAAAAAGAACAGCATTTATTCAAAATATAAATCCTTTCTAACAATATGTCTTTACTATCAGTTTTTTTTAATCAGTTTTACACATCTTTGCTGAATAAAAGTGTTAATTTCTTTTAAAAAAGAAAGAAAAAATTACTGACCCCAAACTTTTGAACGGTAGTATATATTGTTACAAAAGATTTCTATTTTAAAACTTTTTATTCATCAAAGTATCCTGAAAAAAGTATCACAGGTTATAAAAATATGAAGCAGCAAAACTGTTTCCAACATTGATAATAACTGAGTATCAAATCATCATATTTAAATGATTTCTGAAGGATCATGTGACACTGAAGACTGGAGTAAAGATGCTGAAAATTCAGCTTTACATCACAGAATATTAAATAGAAAACCAGAAATAAAGTAAATAGAAAACCATTATTTTAAATGGCAATATTATAAATGGTAAAAATGTTTTTTTCTGTATTTTTGATCAAATAAATGCAGACTTGATGATATAGTATAGTAACCAAGCTATGTGAAATCTGTTTTTAATGGAAGACAGGGATCTATATAGCTGCTGAAAAAGAGTGTAGTTTAAATATTTAATATGATAACCATTTGAAAGAAAAAAGACAGCACTTTGTCAGGCTTCATGCAGTTATTATTGATATCACCACAAATATCCAAAACATATAGCACAACACACTTGCTAACATTTTTGTACAAAGAGTAAAAAGAGAACTATGCTTAAGACCCAACAAAAAAAAAAAAGAAAGAAAATCAGTTTGCTGTACAGACAAATAATTTTTATCAGCATCTAAAAGATAGGTATTTCATTTTAAGAATATCTGTCCAAGCATTAGAAAATTTCACTAAACTGTCATTCTTTAAATTAAAAAAGAAAAGTTTTGCTGTACCCACAAAATGGCTACAGAACGCTACCTAAATGGTAGGCATATCACACTTCCATCTGGGGAAAAAAAGTTTATTGAAAAGAAAATAAAGCAATATCACAGCAACTTTAGTAATCCATGGGTTCTAAGATCAGTGATCAGATTAACGATCACAGCCCACTAAAAATCAACAAAGAAAAAAATTGAATACCTCATCAGAACCACAGAAACCTTTGAATACTTGAATATTTTCACAACACATCCTGGCTGATCTGCTACAATGACAGTCACTTGTGTTTTTTTGCTGCGCTCCCTTACGAATTTCAACAGATTCTTGTAACCATGCTCAGCTTTGGATCTCAAGGCCACTAGGTGGAGTCAGTGGCTTTAATGGAGGCTCATAGAGAGCTGGGAGAATTTAAGGGTTCTCCACTGCATCTCTCCAGCCCTTTTAAAAGATCAACATGTTTTATGTCCATGAGTGTGTCCCAGAGGGAGCAGGTGTGTCCATGGATGGGCAGCGCTGGTTACAGGATGGCACAGAAGAACTTCTTCTCCCTGAAGGGGTTCTCGGACGCAGGCACGGGGGACAGCAGAGGATCCTCTTTAGCATGGGCTTCGCAGTATGATGTCAGATCTGCTGCTGCTTTGGAGACCTGATGTACACACATACGGTCACCAAACAATGCTCACTGTATTTTCACTCCTAAAATAATAATATGTTCATATTCTTCTCACCTTTATCCGGTCAATATTGGCCTCCATCTTGAGCTGCTCCACCAGTTTGCGAGCCTGAGCAATGCTAGCAGTGTTGTTGGTGGCCATGAGGCTTCCGGTTCAGGCCTGTTGCTCTGGAATACAGATGGGAGAATACATTCAGTGAACGTGATATACAGATGACAAAAACAGGGAAAATGATACAGAGTGTTCAGTTATGTGTCAGTGTGCATTAACTGTCACTAATGTGCAAAAAAAGTTGCTGTGTGCTTTAATGTAGGGGGTTTCAACCTGGGCTCCATGGGTCTGTGAAAAATGTAAAATAAATAAGTAAAAAAATCTGATTAAATGTGTCTGTGAAGTTTCAGCTCAAAATACCCCACAGATCCTTTATTATAGTTTGTCAAATTTGCCCCTATTTGGGTGTGAGCAAAAACATGCTGTTTTTGTGTGTGTCCCTTTAAATGCAAATGAGCTGCTGCTCCCGGGCCCCCTTTCCAGAAGAGGGCGGAGCTTTAACAGCTCATTGCTCGGTTGCTCAACAACAACAAAGCTGGAGAATCTCACGCAGCAAAAAAGAGGATTGTCAGTAACGGTGTTCAGCCTTACATTGTTCAAACTGGATTCGACAGGAAGAAGTTACAACTTTTAGAATGAAACTGGACGTTTCTGAATGGTTAGTAGATAAATTTATGTAGTTGCTGTGGAGTTGATTCAACTCATCGACTAGCAAGTGCTGTCATGTTAATCTTTTGTGGAAATCCAGGGTAGAATTGACCCTCGATTGTGAAGCAATCCAGAGTAAAATGGCGGCATGACAACAACACTCTACTACAACAACTCTTCCTCTTCTCTAAAGCAGCTCAACATGGCCTCGCCCCCTTTGTTGTGTGTTCCCGAGGGCAGGGTTTATGTAAATTTTAGATTAGTGATGTCACTAACCTGGGAAGAAGCTTGTTTTTAGTCCTTAAACCTTAAAGTGAAATCATAATCAACCACCCCTTTAAATATTTTCCAGATAATATTTTTCACACATACCATTCAAAAGTTTGGGACCAGGAAGATTGTTTTTCAAATGCATTATATTGATCAAAAGTGACAGTAAAGACATTTTTTTTATGTTACAAAAGACGGTTACACTTTATTTTAATGACGTAGTTTCATTGTACTTACTCAAATAAGTATTGCGTAATATATACATAAACTTACTATAGAGTTATGGTTAGGGTTAGGGATTGGTTTAGGGTTAATTACTTGAAATTATGCATAATTTACTGTTATTATTATAGTGAGTACATGTAGATACGTGTAATTACGTCACTTTAAAATAAAGTGTTTCCCAAAAGATTTGAAATGTGACTTGAACTTTCTAAAAATCCTAAAAAATTATCATTTATTTATATATATAAAAGATAGTTTTATACATCTTAAAATATATTTAAATAGAAAGTTATTTTAAATTGTAATATTTCGCAGTATCACTGTTTTTACTGTATTTTTAATCAAATAAATGCAAGCCTTGGTGAGCAGAAGAGACTTATTTAAAAAAAACATTTAAAACCTTACTTCATCCCAACTTTTAAACATAGTGTATTCATATTTATAATAGTTTTTCACAGTGTATTTACTATATTCTTATAAAGTAGATTATCGTGTTTGGTGGTCAATACCATATTTTTATTTATTTAGAAATCCTTGCTCTAAAGCAGTGTTTCCTAATCACTGTGCCGTGAAAAATGATCAAATCCCAAAAAATAAGTAAAAATAAATACTACAAATAAGAATATATCATCGAGCTGTCGGCCAAAACCTTGTATCTCTATATTTCGTCATTGTTTTATAAAGTTAATGCTATTGGTCATCCTTTATGTCTGTATGTGGGTTTTACAAATATTTAACCAATAGAAAGCATTTAAAAGAGGTTGTTACTAAACCATTGGCTCCTCAATCTGTCAGTCAAACCTCATAACTCCACCCCGCCTCCATTTTGAATGCGCACAGTTTGGAGATCTCTGCTTGTTTGCAACGCAAGGAAGGTAAACAAAGAACTGATGTTTGGGTAAGTACAGCGTTTTCTTTACTCAAGAAACACTATGTAAAGCCACAACACCAACTTCGACCATAGTGTTTAATTAAACACGAGGTTTCCGCCCGACAGCGACGGTATGTAAACTTGTTAAAATAAAAAATAAAAAAATGCCTGTGTTCCTACCTGACATAAGCTCAAGTTTCACATTAAATGTGAGTACTACTTTTAATATAATATCTAGTTTGTAGTTAAAATATTAGCTTAGTATAAAAATGATATTAGTCAATGGATAGTCCCCACAACGACAGAAAAGCAAACGCATGTGTGTGCTTCTTACATATTAATGTAGCTCTGCCATATGGGTATTGATAGCACACTGTGACACACCTGTCATGACTGTGAGCTCAAAGGTCTGTGCTGTATTTGAGTTTTTAATCTCCGTCGGCTCTCCTGCAGTGAGGTTAAACACAAAGGCCTGCTGCTGAGAGCAAACAGCAGGGGGCGCTAGACTATCAGCTGTCACACTGACCTCATTCTAGGTAACGAGCCCAACCCAAACTTCCTATCCATAAACAACACAGATTTACTCCTCTATTATCACTACACAAGACACACCTTCCCTTGAGTGTTTATAATGTGAATGTAATTCAATATACAAGGTTTAGTCATTAATGAAGTTGAAAATGAGAGGAAACTCCAACTTGGCCTGAAGGAAACAAGTTCATCACGGCCTATTAACTTTCCACTTGTAAACCAATAAAGCTGGCAAATGTAGTCAGCATCTTGACATCCAAATGTTTATGGATAATGTCCTGACTCTTATCACATTATCTACAATTATATTTCCTGATATTATTGCATTATAATTCAACAGTTAATGCGTCATTTTGTGTGCCAACATTATCAGATAAACAAGGCAATAAGTAACTGTAAATACAGTTATGTTTAGTTAAAGACAAAGGATTCTGCCTTTATTCCACAAATTAATGAGAGTGACACTCCAGCAAAAGACAATTTTCTAAGAAGAGCAGCATCTTCATCCTCGGCTCCTGGTAATCCGTTGTAAAGACTGTTTCATTAAACCTAGTGACCATCCCATGCATCTTTGCAATGGACCTCAGTTGCTAGGCAACTGAGATACAGAGCGATCTGACAGCAATGAAATGTTCCACTCCTAAAATCAAGGATGGAGCTCACCAAAGGCAACTTTAGACCGGGGACCCCATACATCTGAAGAGTTCAGAGAGGGGACAGCTTCAGCACACTGCCTGCCTCTCTAAATCAGGCCTAAAGAGACATTTACAGCCAGACAAGGAACATCAGCGCAAATCCAGGGTGGAGTCTATGTTTAAAAGCCATTTTAGATTGCAGTCCCGATTCGTCTTCCGGGAGCTCAAAACTTTACCTTATAGGGGGTCAGAGAGAGGAGGGGATTAAGACACAGGAGGCAAAAGGAGAATGTCAGTGATAGGAAAGAGAACAGTGCCAGTAACTTGAAGAGTGTGTAGCCTGCTGATATACATACAGTCTGTGCTGTATGTGATGAAATAGAGGCTCAGAGATCTACTGCCAGTTAACCCTTTACTATCAATGTAGTCTAACCCCGCGTCCTTGAGAGGTCCATAAACAATTTTTAGTAAATATATATATTCATACTACAGGGCTGTTGAATACTCAAATCTGATTGGTTGACCAACGTTCTAAGGTGTGCAATTATTTTCAGGGAAACACACGGCTAAAGTAGTTCTAGCAGGTCTTGACCGCATTGCAGTTCCATATCACTTCACCAAATGATTTCAGTTATGTTAATAGGTCCTACAACCACAAATGAAACAAAACCCATAATGACACCAACCAAGCAAGTAAATATACTAAACAATAGGATGAAAATTACAAATTATTGTGTCCTGAAAGTGCTTAATCTTTCCTGCTCTCTCTCTCTCTCTCTCTTTTTTAAAACGTACACACATACTGTATAGTACGGACACACACTCGCACAGAAACGTTTTGTCAGCGCTGCTCTGACGAATTAATCAGAAAAAGTAGTTTAGCCACTTTAAAGATGCATGACATTTCTCACCAGTGTGGTAATAACTGCGATTCTTGAGGTAGATAAACTTATAGTTTCGCTATTAGTAGAGACACTGCAGCCATGAGAGACGCACAGACTCGGGTAGGCTCATTCACATGCTTATTCTCTCTCTCTCTCTCAACCGCGTTAATAACTTTAACAATGGTATTATTCTGCTATCGATGGCTCAAACCTCTGTTACTAGTTCTGAAATGTCATTTTGGAATTGGCAACGGAGGCTTGGGATGAGATGCGTAAGAAATTAGTCCCACACACAAGTGTTTTAAGGACAAAACTTGACAAATGTCTTGAAATACAACATTTGAACAATGTCTTGAGGTGTGGTAACCGTAGTGCAAGCGTAATAATTGACTGGCGTGGTCGCATTACCAATATTTTCTAAGAATTCAATGGCCCGTCTTTAATTATTCCTTACATATAAAGTCGACATACGTTATTAATCAAATATGTTTAACACAATAATTTTTTTTTAAATAATTACAAAATTTTAACGTCTACAGTCAGAAAATGATCCCCGTTGACAGAGATCCACGAAAATGACTAAAAACGCTGTATTATGCATGTCAGGCCAGTAGTTGGCAATGCCACTTTGTAAAGACATAACACACTTATATAGACTGTATGTGCAAGATGTAATTTTATTTATTTATTTTTTTTTTTTTTTTTTTTTACAAATGTGTGTTTTTCTAGTTTACGCGGAGACAAAACTTGCACTTTGAAACCCGTTTTCAAACATTTGCATTTTCAGGCCCTCAAAACACTGTTGAATGAACAGCCAAAATGCTTAAAAGGTTTTCATTTTTTAATTGAAAAAGGTGTCATAAATGGCCCCTAATTATACTTTAATAGTCAGTAGGAAAAAACAAGATTTTCTGTCAAATTAATAAAAAAAAAATAATAATTTTCCAGATCATCCAAAGTTTTAAAATATTCAAAGATTTTTTTTAAAAAATTTACTGAATGTCTAAAGTTAGAAATCATGGGATTAATTGCAATTATTTTATTAACAGCCCTAGTTTGTAACAAAAATATATCTGCATATGATTTTGTGTGTGTGGGGGGGGGGGCTTATGATTTTCTCCATAAAATTCTATATTCTCTATTAAATAGTTTGTTTATTTTCATCTAATTGTATCTTTCATCTATTTCATCTAATGTTTTATACATCTAATATTACTCTAAAAACAAGTTTAGATAATTTACTACAATATAAAAATATAAAAGTACAATAACAATGTCACATGTTGGTTTCATTGTGTTTTGGTTTGCTTTAGTTGTAGTTCCTGTTTCCGTTGTTCTCATTTCCCCACCATTAGTTAGTTTCCATGGTTTCTAATTAGTTCACACCTATCCCCTGTTCTGTTGATTATCTTCCCTTGTGTATGTATGCTGCCTTCACATGCTCTCTGAATTATCGTAAATACAAGTTTCCTAATGCTCTCTCATGTCAAAACTTGAATGCGATAAGCTTCTAATCATGACTTCAGAAGTGTGAGTTATCAGATTTCCTATAGCACATGAAGGCAGCATTAAGCCCTTGGTATTCCTCAGTTCCTTGTTTAGTGTTAATGTTGCATTTTAGCACTTTGTTTCCCTCTGTGTTTATTTAAAAGTCAATTTATTCATCTTCCTGCCTGCTCTCTTGGATTGCTGCAGCTTAACTGTGACAATGAAAGTCAATTATCAGAATCAGAAAGAAATTTAAATTACTGTATATAATTTCATGTCAACTTTTCTTCATAAAAACATGTTTAAATTTTGCTCACACAGTATAAATAGCTGCCTTGCAACTTTAGGAAGAGCCCCTCACAAGGGGATCATTGTATTTGGGTGTCCTTGGAATTGAAAATGTAGTATATTTAGTGGGCCAATCACAAGCTAGTTTGCAAATAAGTTGATTTCTATTGATTTGTTCATCAGAAGACAGTTAGGGGTCTATAAAGCGGCATGTATATATTTGAAGAGGTACAGAGGGAGCTCATTTAATTTGTATCCCCAGAGAGTGGGCCATATGTGTGCCATTTACCCAAGCCGCATTTCTACAGGAAGGCCAGCAGGGAAATGGAAGTGCCACTGCAGGGGGCGTTTGAAGAGGCTGTTATAATGTAGCACAACAAGAATAATCAAGGTGTAATATCGAGTCTCCCTGGGCTGAAAAGGTTCTTCTTAATGGAACACTCTAGAAGAAGAATGGCAACAGAGCAAACTTGTGAAAATGGATGACCTCGGCGCTACGAAATTTGAAAAATGCCGTGAACTTTGATAAACCCAATAATGGTTCACCCTCAAACTTTAATCAGCGCAGGTGTTTGAAAGCAAACATCACTCTCTTAAGGCCCGTTCACAACAAAAACCATGACTATAATGATAACTATATTTACATCCACACCAACGAACGATAACGGTCTGATTATTTTAAGCTCAGGCGCAAGTGTGTATAACATGTTTTTGCTGTTCTTGTTGCATTTACACGGCTTTAACCAGCAGATGTCCTCAGGATGCTATGTTTCGAGTGAATAGCTAGTGTAATCGATCTAATCTAACAGTGAATTTAGCTGATGAAGTCAATATAGTGGAATAAAAACAACGCCTAGTCTTTTTCACTGCAACTTTAAAGGAAGCAAGACAATGTTGTTGAAACTAGCGCTGGATACCTGAGGTAATTTTATGTTACACTGTTTGCTAGCCTGGCATAATGATCTCAACGTTAATACTTCTCACTATGTATTCCAAGGGTACGACCGATTGTTTTCCATATATACATTTCTTGAAAAGGGGGTTTGACTTGTCAAACAGTTGTGGCTTTTTCTGGACCTTAGCATTTAACTTCTCCGCAATGTCATCTAAAATGCACGAGCCGTTAAATTAGAATGGATTCTGATTGGCTGTCAGTGTTTTATCGTTCAACAGCTGGAAAAAAATATTATGAAAGTGATCCTAATGATATTGTTATCATTGTACTCTTTTAGAATGAGTTTTTGTACTATATTTTTATTGTTATCTTTATAGTTATCGTCCTTGGTGTGAACAGGCCTTTTCACAAGTAGACTATCACATATCTTTTAGTACTGCATACAGATGTGTGTTTCACCTATTTGTCTTTCTCCTTTTACATAATTTCTTTCTGGTTCTCACCTTATTTTGGACTCTTTTCGCCTTCTGCCAGTTTTTGTTTAGCGAGTTCACCTCCTGTGGTGTGTCTTCAGCCTCTGTTGAGAAAGGAAGCCATGCAGTTAGAGTCCATATGTTCAATATCTCGGTTGCAGCTCAAGGCCTTTTGCAAGCGTTTGTGTGCATGTGCGAGTGTGTGTGCATGTGCTGGTTGAAGGGTTTAGAATGTCACACCTTTCCCAGACTGTTTGCAGTGAGAAACATTCCAGACCTGACTGAAGTTTATCTTATGTGCCTATACAAAAGCCCAGCTTGCACTATCGAAACTAAAACAACTGAACGGCTGACTTAAGCGTGATGATAACACGTGCAGTTGATATGATTGATATGATTCTTTTTGTAAAAATATAGCAGGGTTAAGTAGAACTTTTCAGAGTACAGATTGGCCTTCCTGTATTTCCACCTCACCTTCCCTCTTTCTCTTCCTCTGTCTGTCTCTGTCAATGTGATGAATGGGCCAATTACTCTGCTGGAGAAGCTCTGCAGCAGCAGGGAATTCCACTATTGTGAATCACTTCCACACAGAATGTTCCAGCAACATTTAATCTCTCCACGTCTCCTCTGTCTCAGTGGATACAGCACCACCAAAACATTAGGGTCCACCGCAAGTTGGTAAAATGAGTCACTCTATTGCTGCAATACTTTGTTTTTGAACAGAATTAACACCCTCGCAAGTTTCACTGAAGGTAACATGACTGAGATAACACAGGAATGAGGAACAAGAGGAGTAACCTCATAATTTAATATAAAACCCTGGTCACATGTCCACCTACACACAGGACAAAGCTACCAGCTCACTGTTTGTTTCATAGCATACTAAATGGTTTGGCTATCTAATGTCTCTTGACAACATATATTCAAAGAAATAATAATAATATTAATAAATAATTGTCTGGAAATATGAATGCATGATGTTGGTCTTTAATGATTAATGGTGGTGAACATCGCTTAAATGACAAATGGACCAAAAATCCAACTTAAACTTATTCAACTCATGCATCATTTTTATGCATAACCCTGCTAAAAAAAGTTGGGATGTAACAGAAATAGCAGTGGTTCTTTTCTTCTGTATTTTGATGGTTATCTGTGTAAAACAGATTATCGAAAAGGAAAAAAATGTAGGGAGGGGACATGGTCTTTGGTTGTTAATTGGATGGAGGCAGATCTGAATGTGAGCTTGCAGTCAAATGTGAGAAAGGGGCGGGGTTTAATCAGGCTAGAGCATGCCAAACCAACAGGTGGCGATATAACCTTAACTGTAAAGTCATGTTGGCCAATCAGAAGCCTAAAAAAAGGTTATTACCTGTTACAAGCCACAATCTCCAGTTTCACCATCTACACAACAACACTGAAACTGGACTTTCTAAAAATCCCTGGCAGGAGTTTTCAAAAATGTTCAGTTTCAGTAATCGGATACTGCGTTTGTGCGTGGATGAATGGCCAAACTGCATAGAAAAAGCTGCGGTTTTGAAAATACCCGTGTTCATGTGGACAGGGCCTAAATGATTGGAAAAGTCTGGCATATGTCACCAGAGATCAGGTTTCACCTGTAAATGGGTCATTGACGAATAAGGTTTTTAAAAGTGTAAAAAATCATAATGGAGATATAATTAATTTTGAAGTTTAATTAAGTGATAACAGTGAGATTGTGGTTTTTATAATCAATTAACACTGCTTTTGTCATGTTTTACAAGATGGACAAAATTTTTCACCAAAAAAGTAATACGGTTTAACCAAAATTTCGGTTTTACCGAATGACACTTTTGGTTATACCGAATGACGAATTTTTCAAATAGTTAGTTAATTTGCTTCAATACCATGTGGTCCTTTGCAGGTGTCTGAATGATGGCACATCCTGTCACATGATGCTGACCGCATGACTTAATCCAAAATGGTCCCTTTATATTGGTTACTCCGAATGACATCAGTGAAATTCATTTTTCCGGACATTCTTTCTCATAACCAAGCAATGACTTCTACACATAATTTTAATACCATTTTGCACTATGCTAATATATGATATTATATCATGCCAGAATAAAAATATATGCATTTATTACATTTTAAGATACTTTAATCACAAATGAAGAGGCTGTATTGGCATTTGGACGGTTAAACTGAATGGCATTTGACACTTCATAATCTTTAAAATACCTTTGTATGTAGAAAAATATTATTAAATCCTTTTGGATTCGATAAAAGAGATCTAGTTGTACTACCTTACATACTTTGGATGTCATATCTTTGTTTTTTATAATTGTTAAGGCCTTTATACAAAAAAATAACTTGCCACGTCATTGACCCAAATGGAGTTAGACTTTTTTTTTTTTTTTTTTTTTTTTAATTATTAGGTCAACAAGATCAATGAATCAGTGAATTTTTATTTCATGTCAACTTTAAATCAACTTCAGATGGTTGATGTAAACCATCTGTTGGCTGGTTTTAGAGGCGTTAGGCTCAGATTAGAACATGAGCTGGCCATCAAAACAACAACAGAAAACACTCTAGACCAGAGTAAAACCAGCTTGGCCAGCCAGAGAGAGCATCTTAATCCAATAAAAACACCTTAAACCGTATAATACCAGTAAACCATCTTAGGCTCATTTAAGAAGTTTTCAAATGTTTGCAACTGTGACACAGGGCTTTTCTAACTCCACCACCAACATCACAGTCAATGTGAATGTGTTCACAATCAATTTTACTTCCGTAATGTGGAACACATTTCCATGTGAAACAGGATATTCAAAAAGCACAAACGTAGAACAGGCCTTGATTTTATTCATTGTGAATTGACTGAATAGTGAATAGTCAGCTTGCATACATACATACTTGAATGAACGCAAGTTTTTTTTAACAATAGCTATTTATCTATTCTTTAACATTATCTGCTGCATGGCCAAAATAACAAGTTATTTTGATGAAAGATCATGAACACAAACTATTTTTTCTGAAGACTGAGAATGTACATTGATAAAGTAAACAGGGTCAATTTTGACTCTAACATTACACCAAAATTAGATAAAAACGAGCCTTCTTTCTGCAGAAATGTGTGTGCTCCAACCCAGGCTCAGTGGAAAAAGTAACTGTGGTGACATTTCATTGCTCTTGCGTGCTTCAATTATCTAAAAGCATGTTCAGTTTTCTCTGAAATAGATGAACGTGAATCTGGCAACGTTTTATTACGTTGGTTATTGTATGTATTGTGTTAAATGAGTGGCACTAAAAGGTTAAAGCTGTTGATAGTATTAACAAAAGCAAACATGAGATAAAAATACCTTTGCTGAAGCAACAATCTTGCTTCTACAAGTCTTTGAACTCATTTATCATGACTCGTTCATGTGTACCCGAGTGCTTCGCATCGCAAATGCAATGCTGTACCGGGTGAGCTACTGAGCAAATTTACTATGTCAGAAAAGCCATACATTTGGAGCTGGTCATGTGATGCAAACATCAAAATGTATTTGTTTATAAATCATGTATGGTAAAGGTGTCAAAACATAGTATTGTGTAAGAAACCATGCAAAAACAACTCTATTAATCGATAATCTGCTCCAGTAATAACCATTTGTGCGAAAAGTAATAAAAAGTGTTAATGTTTTACTGCCACTAGTGTTAATTTCAGCTGGAAACTGCAGTGAATTGTCTGAATAGGTTTGTTTTTGGAGATTTGCAAAAAAGAAGTTAGAGGCACATTTTTTCCATTGAACCGAGGTTGTAAACATTCTTGCCAGCAGACACTAGCCAGTTTAATAATTTATCCACTGAGCCCCAGATGGTAAAGAGAGAGAGTGAAAGAGAGAGACAGATTTATAATGTTTTTCTGGTTTCACTACAGGGGTCCCCTAGTAGGCACTGACCCTGACACCAGGGGCCTCGTTTACAAAACGTGCGTATGCACAGATTTAAACTTACTTGTGCATAAGCTAAAATCCACACCAACGTTCATATTTATAAAAATCAAGTGTAGCATTAGTTCTGGCAGGTCACATCAGTTAAGCTCGCATCAGCTGATCCACGTCTACCTATAGGAATATGACGCCTATCCCAGCAACACTATATAAGGTCGATTCAGTATTATCAGCAGCTTTATCACATTGCTCAGGAGATAATTACCTTCCTCCATCCCCAGCTCCTCCTGTCATCCAGAACTTGGCCTTCTGATATTCCTCTTTGAATCAGACTAATTTGTCTCGAATTATGTTGTACATTAAATTATTGAATATTAATTATTTTTGCAATATATTTATGTTGGTTGGTTCTGTTATGTTTACCCTTATCGCTGCTCTCCCTGCTCTTACAGGCTTCCCAGGGGGGAAAAATTACACTTCCATAATGTACTTAAAGTGCTCTATTTTCACGCACTAATTTTGTATATATATATATATATACTATTTTGTATTAATATACTAAAAATTCTTTAGTACTTCTTAAGATAATCTTTAGAACATCTAAGTGTACTCAACTGTGCGAATCAGTGGTTCGGAGCGTGTATCAATCTGCCAATGTCACGTGAACTATTGAAGTTTCAAAACACTTATGACGTAATGAAGCCTTGTTTCCTGATCATGGGATTTTAGCGCTCCAAACCACTGATTCGAAACAAAAGATTCATAGAGCTTCGAAGCTTCATGAAGCAGTGTTTTGAAATCGCCCATGATATTGTGGAATAAAGTCGCTATTTTGTTATTTTTGGCACACAAAAAGTATTCTTTATAACTTTAAGGTTAAACCACTGTAGTCACATGAACTGTTTTAAATGCGTCTTTGGTAGCTTTATGGGCATTGAAAAAAGAGTTGATCAAAAATATCTTAATTTGTGTTCCGAAGATGAACGAAGGTCTTACTGGTTTGGAACGACATGAGGGTGAGTAATTAATGACAGAATTTTTGGGTGAACTAACCCTTTAAGTGTGCAAAAATAGAGCACTTTAAGTACATTATGAAAGTGTACTTTTTTTTTTTTTCACCTGGGTTGACCTATGGAGTTCTTGCCCAGAACAGAACCATACCACCAGTCCAAGCTGTGTGCTAATCGTCAGTCATCTTTGACGACGTTGGTCCTGACAAATGGTCTTTGACGTGGAAAAAGTACTCACTTTTCCTTGTGGCACAGAGGCGGAGTACTGCAGGTATTTGGAAATCTAAGCAATTCTTGCTGTTCGCCATTCTTAAGTAAAGGATTTGGATGTTGACTGTTGCTCTTTTATATGTTATTGACATTAATTAGGTGGCATTTACAAGCGGAGATCTTTAGCTGCGCATAATTTCAAGGTAATTTGTGATTTTATAAATTTCACATCTGCAAGAGAGGTGTGCAAACATTTTTTTGCATCACAAATAGGCCTATGCACGTTTGAGAAATGATCTAAAGATCAAATGTAGGACAGTTTCAGTTTCTAAGCAACATTTTATACATGAGGCCCCAGATCTCAAGACTCAAACCATGCCTGTCACTCCGTTTCTCTGACGCCTAACGTCTGCCACACACATCCTGTTGACCGAGTCAAAAACCTCCCATGTACATCTGACAGAAGCTACCACACTTCAGTTTTAAACGTCTGCGACTCTGTCTGAATTAATCGTATTGCTCTATGGTTTGTTTCCTGCGGTGTCCGGGTGTCTTATCAGACAGTAAAAAACAGTCTGTTCTCATGTCAGATTCAGTCTTATAAACATAAGACTTGAAACTTCCCCTCACGAGTTAGGAGTTAGGAAAGCTAGGCAATTCTCCATGAACTTAGTGAATATTCAAAAAAAGTCTTCTGACTTTCTTTCATCATGAGTTCTTAAAACACTAAATCTAAACTGATTTAAATACAGGATGAGATCATTCAAGATTATCAAGACTTGTGGTTTTTCATGAAACAGGAGCTTGTGTGCGTGTACAGTGGGTTAAAATGACTTCCTGCAGAATCTGCCACTTAGCCAAGAGCAACACCCAAGGTTCCCGGAGAGTTAACAATATTCCAAACATCCGGGCCTGCATTCTCTACTTTCAACAAAGTCATGTTTATATACTGAAATGTACTCACATACTCCGTTCTTAGTGTCCCCTTATCAATAAACACAAGGCTTTTCCCTCACTCTGCCACTTTAATCACTGATTCACAGTTTTCAATTTTCACTGAAGATATAAAAATGTAATGTATTATACATAACTTTATGTTCCAAACACTTTTATTGTTTTATAAAGTTTTAAGTTAGAAAAAATAAAATTTAGTTTACATTATTTAAAAACTAACAATTTACATTTTCATTATAAAGTATATATTATTATAGTTTTGTGTTTATACTTTATTATATAATTTCATATATGCGTATATAATATTTGTCAGGTTTTTGTACCAAAAGTAGCACAGGCACACACACACTCATATAAAAAACATGACATGACATCAAACAACTTTCAGATGTAATGTGAAATAAGGTGGAGAGAAGATGCCTGGTGTGAATATTAGTCAGAGTGGTTGAGTCTACAAACAGAGCATGAAGTCATTTTCTCCTTCATAGGAATTCTCTCTCTCTCTCTCTCTCTCTCTCTCTCTCTCTCTCTCTCTCTCTCTCCATACATTCACTCACTGTCTCTCTTGGAATGGAGTAAAAGGATGAAAGAGTCTGGCTATGTTCTCAGGCAAGAGTGGAAAAATAATAAATGGAAGAAATTTAGTTTTAACAAAGACCTTTGTCTCTCCAGCTGTTCATACTTATACAGACACACACACAGACACACACATTGGTATATGTGGTTTATGGGGACTCTCCATAAGCGTAATGGTTTTTATACTGTACAAACTGTATATTCTCTCCCACTACGCTAACCCTACTCCTAAACCTACCCATCACAGGAAACTGCATTTCTTCATTTTTAATAAAACATTGTTTAGTATGTTTTTAAGCCATTTTAATTACGATAACTCAGGAAATGTTCTCATAAACCACATTTACATTGTAATACCAGTATAATACCCATGTCATTATACAAATTTGTGTCCTCATAAATCACACACAGATGTTGGGTTTCATGTTTTATGGGGACATTCCATAGACATAATGATTTTTATACTGTACTAACTGTATATTCTATCCCCTAAACCTACCCATCATCACAGAAAACTTTCTGCATTTTTACATTTTCAAAAAACATCACTTAGTATGATTTATAAGCTGTTTTCCTCATGGGGACTAAAAATGTCCACATAAGGAACGTAAAGGATTTTAGATATCGCCATCTTTGTGGGGATATATTGTCCCCATAATATAGGGTATACCTGAACCACACACACTCACGACAGCACCAGATCCACCCACTCTGAACAGTGAACTGTAAGATGTGTGCTGGGGTTGCTTTTATATTATTCGCATCTATTCAAGGACCCCCATCCCCCCTCCACTATCCATACATAGTAATGTATTCCTCACAAAATTACACAAACATACACACTTTACTAGAGCATATTATAAACAGGCTCAAAAATAAGGCCACTCTGTGCCTGGTTTCAACATATTACTAAACTTCTGTACATTTGTTTGGTCATGCACATGTGTTTTTATGCCTTCCAATTATAAACCCTTTTAATATATTTAGTTATTTTTATTTAAAAAAAAATTAATGTTAGCATTTTGTCGAGAGATAATGTTTTACATTTTCTATGTAAAATTAAGAAATTATATTACTTTTTTTTTTTTTTTTTTTTTTTTTTGAGTACAATGCATTTTAAAAAATCTTTAAAGGAATATATAATGACACAATATATAGTAAACTGTTAATTTTGATATTTTGGAATTAATTTTGGGTTTATGTTTTTTTAATTTTTTTATTTTTACTTGTTGGGACCACAGGAAGAGTAGCCACTATCTAGGTAGTGGCTAATTGCGAATCCAAATAAACAAATACATGTTTATTCTCTCCCCAACCAACCCAGAACAGACCGCTTTAGAAGAAATTAAAACTAAAATAAGTAAAGAAAAGTATTATTAATCTCTCTCTCAATATACAGACCAATTATGTACATATCTATGCATCAATATAACCAACTAATAAATACACTGATATTATATATATGTAAATAATTGATTTTATGTGATGTATGAACGTTGTTTACTGTGAATTCTGATTATTTGAATGTCCATGGTGACTAATAAATTATAGTATGTATAATATGATTTTTAATAGTCTACAAATGATCATATTTGAATGCCAAGCTTTCTTGGATATTATAGTTATAGTAAAATTTTCAACAATTATTCCAAAATACAAACCTATAAATTATTTTTTTTTGTAAAGAAAACTGTTATATGAGTATATATTCCACTCAACAGTGTTTATGTGTGTGTGTGTACGGACACACACCTGACTATTATCTTATTAAGTACTGGATATCTTCATAATAAGGGTTCAACATTACATAAGATGTGTTTGTGACATCCAGATTGCCTAATAAAGAAAAATAAATAAATAAATAAAGGCCTACCAAACCAGCAAGATGTACCTCATCCATTCTGTGCTTTCAAACAAAGTATTATTAATGCATTCAGATTACAAACAATAATTTCTGTGATTCTAAGCTCTAATAAGAATCACTCAATGCTGTGAACACTGTTTAATGTATGTGAGTGCTAACCAAAGCTCAGCCTGCCATACAGTTGAGCGGAACCTTCCGCGAGAACGAACACTGTTCTAGAGTCATCATCAGAATTCTCCGGGGACTCCTGGGGGATTCCTCTCAAATATTCAACCCCCTTTCTCCTTCTGCCATTTCTCCATCACTCTCTTTTCTCTCTCCAGCATCTTCTCCCTCCCCTCCCCCATGCTCTCCTCCACTTTCATCCCCCCATCTCCGGCAGCATTTACCCCAAACAGATGCTCCTCGTACGTACACCTGACCAAAAAAGGCATTTCTGCTCTACATTACAGTGAGTAAAATTACGAAACCCTGATGCGTACTAACAAACACATCCTCTTGCAATCATACTCATCCCCAAAGCAATTTAAGACTGACACACATGCAACGGCTGTGGACAAGCCTTGCGTCCATGCAAGACTAGTCAGACAGAACAAACACACCCATCCACACAGTGGAAAAAACACTACACATCTTACAATAATCTAGTGTAGGAGTACACAAAAAGACACACACATACATGATAAAGAGTCATTTTTTCTAAATGATTTCATTTAGACAGCTTGCCCCACTGACACATCTTCACGCCTGTCTATCTGAACACAAACCTCAACGTATCTGATTTATTTTTAATGGAAATTAACCCATGAAAAGATTTTCTACTCACCTCCTCAGTGTGTGTACAATCTTCAATAACACAAGAGCAGTTGCACACATACACTCCTTGTTCTGACACTCTGGCACCCACACACACATACACACACACACACACACACTCGCCGCCTGCTACACCACCCCAGCTGACAGCCTTCCTCTTGCTCCGCCCATCAACTAGTGGAATCGTTCAGGAAGCCAGCTGAAAGCCACTTCCTCTCGCTCCCGAACACTCACAAATACATTGTTTAAAAAGAAAAACAAGATTATTTACCTTCTGCCTCTCCAGTCAGACCATTTCGCTGGCTTTCAGTGCTGTGATTCTAGTGTGTTGGTGCTGATGTGCAGCAGTGTGTTATTTCTGCTCTCTGCTCTTTGGCTCCTGTGCATTGCATGTGCAGCTCAGCACAGAGGTTCTTGCACTGAGCTGACAAGGAGCACAGATAAATATCCACAACTGCCCCTCCCCCCAAAGCATGTGTATGTGTGTTTAAAAGAAAGAGAGCGAGAAACCCTCCCTTTCAGAGTCATTGTGCACACACGCACACACACACACAGCCTGAGCTCCTGTAATCAAAAGCTTAATCTTCAGTCTCACGATATTAGAGTGAGAGAAGATTAAAAAAGGAATTGCAACTGCCAACTTTTCAATAAACACACATAGTTACAGTGGAGGTTGAAGTGACAGTGTGTTACAGTATTACAGATGTGTGTGTGTAACTGTTGCTATTCTATATTTGGAAAATAAAATCTGGTGTGTCTCTTGAGACCACTGAGTCTATGTTTGTCACTTTGGGATACCCATATGTGTACTGCAAGCATGGTCACCAGTTGTGTTTTGAATGCTGGTCTTTGGCAGTGGGATGCTGCTGTGCTGTTGTCTCCACCAGGCCTCCTAACTAGCTTGACTTTAGTGTTCAGCTGAAATCCAGCTGGTTAAACATACTATTCACTAGTGAACATCTCGGTTTTGATTGTCGTCCAGCTAGAATAGCATCAAATCAGTATTTTCTGGGATAAACCAGCTCAGACCACACTCTAAAAAATGCTGGGTTAAAAACAACCCAAGTTGGGTTGAAAATGGACAAACCCAGCGGTTGGGTAGTATTATTTAACTCAACTATTGTTTAAAAATTGTATTGCTTGTTTAAAATGAAAGTATGTTGGAAATGGATATTTATTAATATGTTTAATAAATGAACATTTATTAATAAGTTTAATGAATAATAAATAAATGAAATTGCTTGTTAATAAATGTTCACCTTTTGATTATTATTGTTGCCTCTAGTAATTATGTGTCTCTTTTTTAATTTCCAACCTATTTTGGCTTCATTTTATGCCAGCCATATAGTAATTTTTAATCAAATAAAGTTAAATAAAACTGCCCAGATGTTCGGGCAAACATTTAACCCAATGGCTGGGTTAAAACAACCTAATCGCTGAGTTTCTCCATTTTCAACCCAACTTTGGTTGTTTTTAAACCATCATTTTTTAGAGTGTGGTCTGAGCTGGTCTTTTCTATGGGAGCCCGTTTTCGCAATTATGAAACAAAATGGTAACTGCAACTTTATACATCACTGTCACGCCTGCCAGCTGGAGTACCTATGATAGCGACCAGAGGGCAACTGCTTTATCTCACCATGAACTACATTTCTCATAACCCATTGCTTGGACTAATCATGTTCTGATTACTTTCACCTGTGTCTCATTATCTTGTTAACTCTGCCTATATAAGCCCTGTGTATTCACACTTTCATTGTGAAGTCTTGTATGTTGTTACACTGCATTTCTCAGCGTTATCCTGGTTTTTGGATTTTCTGCTTTAACCTTTTGCCTGTGTTTCAGCCTGGTTTTGGATTGTTTGCCTGTGTGTTTAATGTTTTGCCTGGTATATGGATTACGATTCTGGATTGTCCCAATAAAGCTGCATTTGGATCTTCAACCCAAGTCTCGGAGCAGTTCGTAACAGTCATAATGTGACTGTTTACCATATTGTGAATTTATTTGTCATAATTGTGAGTGTATATATATTGCAGTGTCTATATCTCAATGTTTTGGAATCAAAATATTTTAATATTATTTTTAAGGATGCACAATATATCAGCCACCATATCGGTATCGGCCAGTATGTTAATTTTTAATGTTATTGTTATCGACTCGATAAGAAAATTTGGCTGATATAAAGCGGATAAATAATGGATTATTTCCTTCAGCGGAGACACTTCAGATGCACACTGTCCACCATAATGGGTTTGAATTGCTTGAAATATGATTGAAATCACTTCAAAAAGGAAAATACAGTTAAGTGCAACATACACAAGTCTGTCACAATATTATAATGAGAACATTACAATTGTGCGATTGGGACTTGGCTTTTAATGGTGAGACATTTATTTTTGTAATCAGGCTCTCAAAAATTCTATTAATTTTGATTTAGATTTATCGGCCAATATATTGGTTATTGGGTTTCACTTATAAAGAATTATCAGTTATCAGACAAAATGTAATATTGGTGCTTCCCTAATTATTTTCAACGTTAATTAAAATGTAATTTATTCCTGTGAAGGCAAAGCTGAATTTTCAGCATCATTACTCCAGTCTTCAGTGTCACATGATCCTTCAGAAATCATTCTAATATGCTGATTTGCTGCTCAAGAAACATTTATTATAATTATCAATGTTGAAAACTGTTGTGCTGCTTAATGGTGATGCATGTATATTTTGATTCATGCTGTAATAAAAATAAAAACAAAGAGATGAAATCTCAGTAGATGGATCAGTGTAATAATTTAAAAACAAATGAAGTAAAAGTGGAGTGATTTGGGATCAGTCATTGTGAGAGGGGTAGAGCATTTGTTGGGCTGAACAGCTTTAGAGGAATCTAATGGAATTAATTTATCAGTGATCTGATTACAGAGATTCATTATGTGAACTAATGGAATCATCTCACGGAGTTAACCCTTCGGATTATTCACTAAAACATAATTACATTAATAAAACCATCCATCAACATCACCACAAAAGGCTGCGTTCAGTGAAATAGCAAATTATTATTTAGAGTTTGATGCAATTGAGACTGAGCGAGAACATGTGAATGTGTGCGTGCATGATTTCAATTCTAATTTGAGGCCATCTGGTGTCTCCAGTAACTGCTTGCCTGCCCCACTGCCCCATGGGATTACAATGAGGATGTCAGTGAAGCCATATCACCCTGATCTAAACACAAGCTCTCTGCACAAAGATGTTAATCAATCATTTATACCGATGTTTTGTTTGTGCACTCAACAAAGACTGAATTTGACATGAACGCTTGTTCTAACGTTTCTAGTGGACAAATGACTTCCGCTCATTTTGCTTTGCATGCAGGTCAGTGATTGGCTGGATTCATGAACTGAACTAAAACAACAAACTTTTACACTGGAGTTCAATATACTTTAAACACATGGAATAAAAGATTCTGCAAGATTTTTAATGTGTTTGAAAGAAGTCTCTTATATGCTCACCAAAGCTGCATTTATTTTCATCAAAAATACATTAAAAACAGTACGATTGTGAAGCATTCGTGCAATTTAAGATAACTGCTTGTGCTTACAATGAAATTTATTCCTTTGACGCAAAGCTGAATTTTCAGCATCATTACTCCAGTCTTCAGTGTCACATGATCCTTCAGAAATCATTCTAATATGCTGATTTGCTGCTCAAGAAACATTTATTATCAATGTTGAAATCAGTTGTGCTGCTTAGTATTTTGGTGGAAATGGTGACACTTTTTTTCAGGATTATTTTATAAACAGAACCGATATGAGATAACCGATATAGATAACCGACAACTCTTATTATAATATTATTATAATATTATAACCGATGTATTGGTCGATAAATCTAAATCAAATTTTGGACTACATCAATTTTTGAGAGCCTGATTACAAAACCAAAAGTCTCACCATTAAAAGCCATGTCCAAAGCACACACTTATAATGTTCTTATATAATATTATGTAGCCTATAACAGACTTGCACTTTATTTTCCTTTTTGAAGTGATTTCAATCATTTTTCAAGCAATTCTAAAACCATAATGGCGGGACAGTGTGTCTCAGCTGAAGGAAATAATCCGTAATTTATCGGCTTTAATATATCGGCCAAATTTTCTTATCGGGCCGATAACGATAACATTAAAAATGAACATATATTGGCTGATACCGATATGGTGGCCGATATATTGTGCATCCCTAATCTTTACTGTCACTTTTGATCAATTTAATGTGTTCTTGCTGCATAAAAGTATTAATAGTTTTAAAAAAAGTTACAGACCCCAAACTTTTGAATGGTATTTTACGTTTCAAGTTCATTTTTCACTTATACATCTTTATAGTAGTGAAATTTGCTTTCTGCAAACCCCCACATTGTGCACTTAGTCTGTTAAAATAATACACAAGATATATTTACAATAATGTAAATCTAAAATATAGTTTTTTTTTAAGAAAAAAGATTGCAAGTAATTTACCGTAACTAAACGAAATGTACTAATGTGCAAAGGGAAGTAGAAATGTTGTATGATTGATAACTAGTGCAAAAGTGTCACACTGCAGTCAACATATGACACAGCATGATTCAACCAAAAACAAAAGTACAATATGAATCTGTAAAACAATGTATTATAACAGTTCTGTTTATTGAGGAAGCTGCATTGTCTGCTGCCTGCATGTCTATCCCCTGACTCAAACCGGAAGATAGAAGAATAACAAGAGATGGCATAGAAAGATAAAGAAAATGATGGCTGGGAGGGAATGAGAGAGAGAGAGAGAGAGAGAGAGAGAGAAGGAACAGAAGGAGGGAGTGTGACGAAGAGGCTGATGAAATGGATTTCCCCTTCTGTTGCCATGGCAACAGTGGTAGTGGATGAATGATTTTCAGTACAGTCAGGTAGCTGCAAGGAATAGGCTGAAGAGAACAGGACAGCACAGCACAGCTGTAAAGAGAGGTGGAGCAGCATTTTCTCGCTCCTGAAAATGTCCATCATAATTGCTCTCGTCCACCCACAGTGGGACAGACAGCTGTACTGTGAGAGACTGTATTGCAGGTGAAAGATGCTGAGAGCTTCTTTTTTTTTAAAAAGCAAACCACAAACACTGCTTACGCAAACAAAACCCTCAAGATGATGCAGAGAAGTCTTGAATACTCATACAGACATTCTCTTGAAACAATTTCTTAGTATCGGTGCCTCCCCGTAAATGTCTGAGGAGCAAAATTCACTGCACACCAAACGTATAAGAAGAAGGATCACATACTGCACATTTTGCTAGTTAACCACATATCTCTTTTGAAATAGAAGAGACAACAAAAGACTACAAATAAAAAGGGAATTTAAGTCATTTTATGCCTGTTGCATTATATATTTCCAGTATTAATAACAGTCATCAGTTATGCCTGTAAACCTTAATGGCGCTCTCAGTTTCTGCTTTGTTTAATCAGTTTTACACATATTCATTTCTGATATTTTATTTATTCATCTCAGAAGCCTAATAAAAGCTGTTTTATTTTACCATGAGAGGGTTGTTTCATGGGGGCTGCCTTATTGAGATCACATGACAAACACAAAAATACTGAGTGCAGCTTTAGAAATGAAAAAAACTAAAGGTTGATAAAAGTCTCAAGGTTGTGTCATACTATAACACCAACTGTAATGTGGGTTAAAACCACAGAGCTTTGATCACGAGTCTCTGAGAAGTATCTTCACTAACATAAGTGTTAACTGATAGTGCTGGAGTATTTTGAACTCGTTGATTTACAATCCCCCGGTTTCACAGACAAGGCTTAAGCTAGTCCCAGACTAAAATGCATGTTTGAGCTGATTTAACTGAAAGCAACTTGCACTGACATTTCTTAAAATATCTCAGTGTCATTGTTTTGTCTCAAGATGCACATCAGTAATGTTTATAAAAGCTACTTAAATGTCCTAATTGAACTAAGGCCTAATCCTGGCTTAATCTAAGACCTGTCTGTGAAACCGGGCCACCATGTTTTACAAATCACACGTTAGTTTAAACTGTACACAACTCTACAAAGAGCATAAAAACAGGGGGTGATAAGGACAAAATACATTTTGTTCAGTTCATAGTTCACTAAAGAGGAAGGAAAGCAGTGGACAACAAAGCAAAAACTAAAATTTAATGCCACCATCTAGTGGCTAACAGCATAAAGTGTGGAGCCCACAGAAGTTTTACAAGAAATGGACAGGAAACGCTAATTTAAATAGAAAGAGAGTGTTTGACCATCATTCTATTGGGAGAAACAGGAATATATGAAACAATATATGGTAACAAGCATGTGCCATTGTAACAGACGTAGGCCAGTAAGAGACTGTGGTCTTTAGCCTCCTTGATAGAGCGCCCGACTCCATACCAGCGGACCTGGGTTCGAGTCCTGCTTACAGCGGGCAGTTTGAACAGCAGGGATTACATTGGTGCCGTGACCTGGATCTGAAGATTGCTTCAGGATCTACGTCAGTTGGGTTGCCAAGGGACGCTGCATTGAGGTTCACTGTTATACAATGGTATACAATACTGTGAGAATACAAAGGGACATTTGGGTCTTCTTATACACAACGCAGATGATGGTAACAGCGGTCAGCAACGGACCGGTTCCGCCATGTTACCAAAGCTACACAAGTGTTAAAATCATTGTATAGCATATATTATATAGCCAGGGCTGGGTACACTGTTAAAAAATTACTGTAAATTTTACAGTAAAATACTGGCAGCAGGGTTGCCAGCCAGTTACTGTAATTTTTACAGTAGTGTTTCTGTAATTTAATTTACAGAATTTTACTGTAATCGAGAATACAGTAAAATTCTGTAAATTAAATTACAGAAACACTACTGTAAAAATTACAGTAACTGGCTGGCAACCCTGCTGCCAGTATTTTACTGTAAAATTTACAGTAATTTATATATTTTGTATACTGCATTTTTACAAAAAAATATATTGTATACTGCATTTAACATACTTCTTTAAATAGCAAATACACACATTCAAGTAGTTTAGTCAAGTAGAATATGTAAAATGCAGTATACAATATATTTTCCCTATTGCTCACTTAATGACTGGGAGCTGAATTTTAAATTTAATCTATTAACTGCATAAACTTTAAACAAATTTTAACTGCATAAAGTGTTGTATAATGCATAACTTAATTCACCCCCCTCCCAAAAAAATAAGATATTTGATGCTTCTTAATCTTGAAAAACAGGTCAAAATGTAATAAATATATCTTTCAAATTTACATAAAAAAATGCCATAAAAGGTGTATTATTTTGAATTTATTTTTTATTTAGAAAATCATTTTATTTTTTAAAGGGACAAAATTTTGTCATGAAAATGTTTTTAAATTACTTATTGGCCATCATGGCCCTTCACACAAAGAAATACAATTATAACTATAACTTGACCAACAGGGTCATATAAAAACATTTCTTAAAACCCACATCACTTTTATCACTTCATGAACATACCAACATGGCCAAACAACAAGTCCAACAAACTTGCGATCAAAAAAGAACAATTCTGCTCCAGATGATGTTCCATCCCAGGATTCAAAGAGAGGCTAGAAATATTGAAAGGAACAAAGAGGACAATACATTAGATATATTACAAAACATAATACTTTAAGGGTGCGTTCACACTTGTAGTTCGGTTTGTTTGGTTCATTTGGTCCGGACCAAAGAAGAAAAAAAAACATTTAGTCCTGGTCCGGTTAGCGTTCAGATTGGCAGTTTTACCACCGAACCAAAAGATACCGAACCTAAAGGCACAGGGATACATTCACAACGTGATTCGTCGGATTTTATGGCGTATTGCCTATTTTGAGACGGAACTTACCGAACATCCAAAACAATGCTGTTTGCTGAGGTAAATGCGCTCGTTGTGTGTGCGTAGCGGGGCGTAGCCTGCATGTGATGGTATTTTGGCCAGTTGGGAACTCGTGAAGAGCTTATAAAATATGTAAAGTAGTCAAAACACCGGCAGGAATCCATCCGTCACACACACAAACGATCTGCTGTGTGGAGATGCGCGTCTGATGCCTGTGATGAGAAAACTCGCGTCTATGACGAGAAAAACCGACATGCGTGAGGATTCTGTCCTTTTTAGGGTCTCATCTTCCTGTTTTTGGTTCGGTTACATGTCTTTGGTCCGTGTTGCGTTCATATATCATTCAAACCGCACCAGAGTTCGTTTGGAAGCGGACCGAGACCCATCTTTTCAGCGGTCTCGGTCCGCTTGTTTGGTGCGCACCGGGGTTCGGATGGCAGCGTTCACATATGTTCAAATGAACCGCACTAACCGAGCAACCGCACCAGGGTTTGTTTTAATCGAACCAAACATGACAAGTGTGAACGCACCCTAAGAGACTGATAGAGGGATGATAGATACAGTCAGATACAGATATAGAATAATAAAAGTATATAATAAAAGGAAAAATAGATCTTGGTGTGTGTGTGTATTTCTTACATTTCAGAACTTCCACTGAAAATCCATCACTTTGCACAGAAGAGTGGCCACATGTAGGTTGAACGCAACCCGTTTCTTCTGAACTGTCTGCCTGTTGTTTTAGATGGCACTTTTCCTTTCGTCTTTGTTCCTCTCTCCAGATAAATACCTACAAAGTGCATAAAGGGTCAGGAATTCAGATTGGTTTTAGCTTTTGAGGCATGTAATCATGTTTATGAAATTATACCATGTGGTAGAGCAGTATTAGCCTACAACTCCAGTCCTGAATACTTACCTCCCAGAAAGTTTTAGATGTCCCACTAATCAACACCTTATTTAACTAATTTGTTTGCCAGGGTCAAATAGAGAGACATCTAAAACATTCACCCTAAAAAATAAATGTCTAATCTAGTTGAGAAACAAATAGTTTGTAGTTGTGTTAAAGGCCTCAATAGATATAAAATGTACATCTAAAAGACAAGTACAGGATGATCAGTTTGTTCATATCTGTAAATAGCACATTTCATTTCAAGTTAAAAAAGATTTGTTTTCGTAATGGTACGTTAATACATTAACTATACAAGGCAAACTGAAATCAAACAGAGATGTTAAAGTGTTTGCATTACCTTAAGTTAGCAAATGTCCACAAATACATCACATTGGTTACGTTAACAGCATGAAGCAGCACCATTTTGCGTGACACATCCTCCGTGAGCGGCCTGATCGCGTCGCGAGGCTTTTTCGTTTCGGCCCGTGTTAACAGATGACTGTCTGCCTGTACAAATGTGATTTACGCCATAAAATAATCACGACCAAGTGCGCTGATGAACACGAAGTTCTCGTGAATTCCAACTGTTTCTAATTATTAATTTTCGGCCCACAGCCGCTATGCTAAAGCGCCGGGGAATGTGTGAGATCCTACCGCGACCGCGCTGAGGAAAACCCCGCGCAAGTCTGCTTCGCGCCCCGCGGACGGAGGATGCGTCAATCCGGGGTTACCAATATGAATCGCGAATGTAAATACATACATATTTACCAAAGACTGAGGGGGAAATGAAATAATAAGTCACTTACCACAGTTGTAAATCACTCTTGCTGCTACTCGAATCTTGACCGTTGGAGATCCCACAATGCCTCTGTATATTTGAAATTTACAGCAATATTCTGTAAATTTGATTCAAACCGCCACGCCCCCGGAATTCATTGCAATTTACAGCAATATGCTGTATTATTAAAATACAGCCATCAGCTGTAAAATATTGCTGTAATTTTTACAGCAATTCATTACAGTGTAGGTTACTTTTAAAACTTCACTACAGAATACATAGCCTGACTTCGTCATACTCATATTCTAGGCAGAATGTGAGTCTGATACTGCTCCATTGCACTTGAATTATGGGGCGTGTCTTAACCGAGCCAGTAAAAAAAAAAAAAAACTCTGCACTCAATTGGATAGACCTACAACCAATCAGAGCAACGCAGTAAGTGACGTATGTTGAACTTGTACTTAAACTTTTGCCGAATCCCGTTGGAAGGACGGCAAACACATCTGTCCCATCGACAGATGCCTTGATTGCGGTTCTTTGTTCGTCTTTTAAAATTAATGCGCTGTCGATTTCTTTTATTACAGACGTGATAGCGGAATCTAAACATCTTACTTCTCCAGCTGCAGTCATCGTTGGTGAAAACCAATTCAACCCAAGCGCTCTTTGATGACGTGGGTGGTTACGTAACCGCAGATAGCCTGTCCATCATCAATTAAAGCCCGCCCTGGCAATTTGATTGGCTCGGCCTTCTGGGAGCCGAGCATAATTACTCCACAATGGATCGAGTCCAGACCGAACTTCCCGTCCAAAAAATGTTGTGGGCGGGGTTCGGGCTGGCACCCAGTTTACAGAATACATGCTTTATAAAGTAATTTGTAATGTATTTCGTAGGATTACCCTTGTTTTGTAACTTAATCTAAATACTTTAGAATACTTTGGAATACTAATAAGTCTGAAAGTCTGTATTGCGAGAAAAGAAGTGAGAATTGTGACTTATTCAGGACAGTACTAGATAAAAATAACATGCAAATTTTATGATCCCTCTTATATTGTTAAAATTATTAAAAAATGTTGAATATTCTGCAAGGGGTATGAAACTAAGCAGAAATGTAGCTTAGGATGCTTTTTATTTCTATTCTTTTTAATTTTTAATCACCAATTGCTGTTCTAAAATACTTTTCGGATGTAACTTTAATTTGTTTACATTACCACCCATTTAAAATGTAACTGTAATGAAATACAGTTACTCAAATTTTGTATTTTAAATACGTAACTAAGTTACATGTATTTCGTTACTCCCCAACCCTGTATGTGTGTATATATATATATATATATATATATATATATATATATATATATATATATGTATACAGGATCTGATTACATAATCCAGATTACACATAATCCGTTACTACCCAGTACATGTAATCTGGATTACGTAATCAGATCCAAAATATCAAGTACTTGTAATTAGAGTAAACTACTTTTTAAAATACTCAGACTACAGTTACTTTTTTATGGATTACATGATTACATATTATTTACACAATGGCAGTAAGTTGTCCTACAATATATGTGACATCCAATAAGGGTTAGCACAAAAGTAATCTAAATGTAATCCAAAAGTAGTCAGATTACTTTACCAAAAATGTGTAATCTAAGAGATTATTGTCACAATTATATTACTGATAACAAAATTCATTGATTCTCCTAATTTTTCATTTTTTTAACATTTATATTTTTTTCATAATAAATCTGCCGCTTATATACGTTTGTGATTCTTCAAGTTTTTCTGGCAGTGAGGGGGAAATATAGATGAAATACAGATGAATATTTATGAAATATATATATATATATATATATATATATATATATATATATGAAATAATATAATAATATATATGATATATAGACAATTTTTATGTAGCAGTGATATTGCTGTGAATTTCATGTTTTTCAATATTTGTTTTCGTAATTTTACTGTTTTCTAACTATTAATTTTAAGTAAATATCTTTTAAAATCATAAGATGTGATTTTGTTTTATTCAGTGTTACTATCAGCAAACACTAACAGGTACATTAGTGTTAGTATTTTGAAGTATTATCTGTCCATACATTGCACTTTAAGAAGAATCTGTTGAGGCTCTTGCTGGTGAATAGAATATATTTTTGGGAATATATTTTTTCTTTGCATCTGTCAAAATAGTACAAGATTATATGTTACAATATATGTGACATCAAATAAGTGTTGCCACAAAAGTAATCTAAATGTAATCCAAAAGTAGTCAGATTACGTTGCCAAAAATGTGTAATCTAAGAGATTATATTACTGACAAATTTTGTCATGTAATTTGTAATCAATAACTCATTACAATTCATAAGTAATCTACCCAGCTCTGTATACAAAATGATTCAGTGCGAAGAGCTCACAAGAAAGAACACGGAGGACATCTGCTGGCCAAGGTGTGTCACTGCAAAGAGAGGACTTTTGACTGACTATTGAAAATCATTGACTGATTTTTTTTAAGCATATTTAGCCGATACTGACAAACTTCCTTAAAAAGCAACAAATAAAAATAATATTTTAACCCATAATTTAGTTGTTTTAAAGAGGTTTTACCTTCTAAAATCTATGTGTATGCTTCAATATTTTATAGTGTCTATGAAAAGGACACAGGAGAATAATTGTGAATAGTCAAAGTATGCCAGGCTGCATCTTTATAAATGGTGCAAAGATGTCAATGTATTTTGTATTCTGACGAATTTAGCACTGACTGGCAAAGTTCCCATATTTTCCTAATATAGTGACTAAACATTGTGTCCATCAAATACACGAATTCAAAACACACTTCTACTGAACAAACGTTTATATAATAAACCATACCATATATAAGACGATAAATATCAAACAAGAAAGAAAAATGTTGCAACTTACCCCAAAACCAGAGCCGTTAACTAACGTAACTTTCTGAGGTAACGGACGTTCGATGACGCATGACGTGGGCGGGACTAAACCGTTCAGTTGCCGGGAACGCAAATAGCACGTGGTTCGCAGCCGGCTGCTCCTGCAGTTGATTCACGTTTTCCCACACAGATGAATTGTAAGATGGCGGCGCGGTGGGGCACAGGCGAGGAGATGTTAAAAGCATGTAATACTCAAATGTTCTCACCGGTGAATCTTGACGAGGTAAGAACTGCATATATTTATACTTTTATAGTGTTGTGCCAAAATGAAATTGATGACATTTATCACTGTGTCAAATATTCGAGGTAAATACGCGATGATGTGCAGGACTTTGTGACACGTGGATGGTGATGGTGAGATGGCTTGTGCAGTTCTGCTTGCCACATGTGAACAATAAATATATTTATGCTAGATTTCTTGCGTATTTATACTTAACTCGCTTGTCAAGGGATGAATGCACAAGTTTAGTCCTGTTAGCTGATGTTGCCATGCTTTTGCACTCATAAGAACTTAGTTTATCACACTAGACAAGTGTTTAAACAACATAATCATTTATTTTTTAAACTTAGAGTAGTTTAGTAACTATAAACGCATTGTTTTGTGGTTTTAATGGTGATTGATAATCTGTAATGAAGAATTGTTAGCTGTTTGAATGTGTCAGATCTAAAAAGAGTAGTATTTAATGAATATTATGTATTTTTATTATATTTATTAGTAACTTCTTCTCAATACTTAAACTCCATTGTTTATCAAATATGGCTTTTTTGTTGTTTGTTACATTTTTTAAGTGACTCACACCCACGTGGTTGAATCATGTTAAGAATGAAACTAAAGTTAACTGTGTTTATGCTCGGTCCTACGTTTTACTTAAACATTTAACATTGAAACTGCAATATTATTTTACTACATTAGGCTTGATAAAGTTAAAGTGCCATTAATTGGTAATTCAGCAGATGTTATCTTTCCCAGTAATGGCCACTGATATATAAACTGTGATTTTTAAATCACATTTACTGGGTGCTTGCATTTATCACCTATTAATTTCGTATTTTGCATTGTCATGACTGTGAATTACAAAGTTAGCCCCATGTTGTTCAATGCGGTTTGACTAGCTGTCCAGCACGTGGTGCAGGTATGAGTGGGTCAGTTATGTCGGGCCATGACAGCACCCTTTAATTCAGCCTGTTTATGTTGTAAAATGAGAACGTCTTATTATCATTAAACTGGCCAAAAGATGTAATATTGGTCTATTTTGGGAAAACTGTAGTGGTCATGCAGAATTTGTGTTAGCAAGGCGTGTTTTGAACTGTGCCGGTGTTGGGTTTGCCCAGTAATGCACTGCGGCAGGATGACGTGAGGTGCGCAACACGTGGTTGTAGCTACAGATCAACGCATTTATAAATGTAACATGCTTACATTTTTAGTACATATTAGTCTGTCTTGTATTCTCATTTGCTCAATTTTGCTCTTTTTAGTGTTTTGCTTTCAAATTCATGAGCAGTATTAAAATAATGTTTAACAATATTTCACTTGAAGCCATATGAATAAATTATTCTGTGATTCAAAGCTGACCATAACATCAGCTGCTGTAGAACAGGCCAGCAATTACAAGCCTCAAAGACAGGGCACATTGTTTGCTGTTGTTAAATATAGAAGCATGAACTTGTTTACAGACTCGGCTAATGCGTTTTTGTTTTGTTTTGTTTTTTGTTTTTTACCTTGCACTGATTGTTTTTAGAAGCGTATTTAATTCTGAAAGTATTGATCTAAAAATATGATATTATTAAAGGTGCAATATGTAAGAATTTTGCAGTAAAATATCCAAAAACCACTAGGCCAGTGTTATATATTTTGTTCACTTGAGTACTTACAATATCCCAAATGTTTCCAACTATTTGTAAATCGTGAGAAAATTGCAATTTTAACCAAGGCTCTTTTTTTTTTTTTTTTTTGTGAGTACCATGCTTTACCATGCCTCAGAGCAAAACACTATTTTGTGAGGTAGCTAACATAGCATAATCAGATGCAGCTTTATTTTTAGTAACAGTAATACAGAATTTTCTCCATCATACAATACGTTTTAAAATTAATTGAATGCCATTTATCAACACAAGCCATCCAGTATTTAATATGATATTCTAAAATCGATCTGTCTTACTGCAGTGTGTAACAGTGTCTCACAGCAGCCGCTGAGCGAATGCACAGAGTAACATTATAACATTTTTCAACGCACTCAAATGTATCTAATATGATAAACAGAGCTGCGTTACCTCATACTCATGACCGGAAAAGCGAAAGCAGCGCTGGCGACTGTGACGTAATAATGTCTCTCGTTAACATTCGCTCCAGCGGCCTCGTTCAGCTCCCACAACACTCGGTCCTGCTCTGCTTCATAGTACAGTAACGTTAATAATCGCATCCATGAACATGATTTCTTCCGGAGTCCTATCCCAATTCTTTTCCACCGGCTGTGAGGTGAAGACCACATGTCCCAAGATTTTGCGCTCAAACTTGGCGTCATCAGGCTACGCCTTTGTTTTGAGTAGGCCTCTACCGACTTCTAGTGGACATAAATCTACATATTACACCTCTAATACTTAGCCCTAATCATTTTGTGTAACATCAACCAGACTGCCCAATAAATGAATGGAAATAACTGCATGAAGTCTTGCATGTCAGTTTAAATGTTTTTATGGAGTGATCTGGTTTGCTGATGGGTCAAAACACTAAATTTTTTTTTTTTTAATGGAATATTGCAGGTAGAGATCCTTCAGGGAAGCTTCTCTGGTAGCTGTCTGGAGTATCCTGACAACGGAGATGCTCTGGAGGTTTTACATGGCTGCTTGGATCCCTCTATTCTGTCCATTTTTGAGGACAACCCCACTGGAGAAGTAAATAATGCCTATATAAAACTGTTCATTGCATGATTTGCTTTCAACACAAAGATTTGTTTGTTGAATTTCATTTGTTTTCTTTGTTTTCATGTCACTCAGCAATGTTTTTTTTTTTTTTTAGGTTAAATGTAATCTTGATGAGGAAAGTGAAGCGACACTGCTCACAGCTCTCACTGAAATACTTGACAATGTTGATGATGAGAACTTGTCCCCTTTTGACACTCTGCCGGATTCAGACCTGTTCTCGGGGCAGAAGGGTCAGGAACACTCTCCGGTGAGTCCTCCCCAGCTGGTTTTCACCAGTCTAAGCATGTCAGGAATGCACTAGAAAGTTTATTTTTGTTTTTTGAACAGCTTGATGCATTTATAGATACTAAATTTTCCTTTATCCACTCTAGCTGAGAAAGTTGCTTACACGGTCTCCTCCAGAGTCATTGATTCATGCAAGACAATTTCCTGGAAAGGTATTTAAGTTCTGAATATTTCTCTCTCATCCTCAATCATTCATTAGATTTTATGATAGCACTTATTTTACAGTCCTGTTTCGCATGTACATACTTGCATGTGTAATGGGTAATAATTAGGTACTAAACCTAATCTTAACCCATGTAGTTACCTAATATTTTTAGCACTTTCTTGATAAGTACATTAAAAGTGCATGTACTGTAAAATAAAGTGCAACTGATTTTGATTTTGATGGCAGCACAACGCTGCATGATTTAGGGGGGAAAAAGTTTTTAATGCATAACTTTATGGTTATAATGTGAGACATATTATGTTTTTGTTTTAGAGTCTCCCACGAATGCAGAGAGTATCTCAGCAGAACAGTGAGGGAGAAGAGGAGGAAGATAGAGATGCTAGTTTTTCAACAATAGCCAATATTGATTTGTCGTCACTGGAAGAATTTGATTGGTGCCTTCCTGTGTCCTTGGAGCAGGATGGAGAGAGCATGCCTGTCACTCTCAGCGATTTAGTAAAACACATGCACCCTTACTGTATGACATTATGTGTGGAAGGAGAAGAGGGACAAGAGCATCTCCTGCCTGAGAGGGGCCTCGTGCTAGAAGTGGTTGATCAAGGAGAGCATGGAGAGCCCATCCTGGCAATCCCAGATCTCAGCATCCCTTTTGCTCACACAGACTCTGCAGAAGGAGAGCAAAGAGTCCCGGAGAAAAGCATAAACAAGCCGGAACCAAACCCTGAGGATGGTGATGAAAAATTCCCACCACCTTCTGAAGTATCTCTGGTGGAAGAGGAGAAAAAGGTTGTCAAAAAGAAACGTAAACCTGTTAAAGCTGATCTGGTTGAACAGAGAGTTTTGAGAAGCTCAAGAGTTAAAGAGGAGCCCCAGAAGAAACGGCAAGAAGAACAACAAAAGAAAAAGGTGACTTTTTCACCTGCTCTCTTATCGGCAAAGCCTGAGAGACCTAAAATTGAGTTGATGACCCCTGAGCCACGGGTTGAGAAGCACATCACGGCCCCTCAAGCTGAAGCAAAAATCACTGACTCGCAGCCAGAGAACAAACCTCTTGAAAAGTCTGTAGAGGAAGAACCACCATCAAAACAAGAGCCTGTTAGCGAGCAGCCTGCTGTTTGCCAGCGTAATGAAACTAAGCCCAAACCTCTCAGTTTACAGCAGTACCGTCTCCTCCGCCAGCAGAAGAAACCAGACCCGGTGGACAAAACGGAGGATTACAGCACTAAATGGCCCAAGTTGCCTGAAGCGCCCAAGGAGCTTCCCCCAATACCCTGCCTGCCAGACCCAAACCCCAGAGACCCACGTAAAACCTTCCATACTCCTGCTAAAAAAGACCTTGCATCTGAAATCATGCCCGCATGGCACCCGAGAGGTCCCGCTGCTCCCCCGACACCTGAAGCCTTGCTCATCCCTCCGGCTTCACTGATGGGTTCCTCTAAGAAACCTGCAACTTCTAAAGCATCAACCCCTCCACCTTCAGGCACATCATCTGAAAGTTTACCCCATTCGGTCCACTCATCACCCAAGAATCTACCTGCTCCCGTCGGCGTGCCAAAAAACACTATTCATACCGAGACCTCTACCCCGATCAGACGTGTGGCTGAGGTGCCTCCTGAAAGGATGGTTTCACCACCAGTGTCCACTACATCCGGAGACTCTCACAGTCTCAATGCACCCAGTAAGAAGGAATGTTTACATAGTAACGCCAGTGCTGCTCATGTGTGTGAAAGTGTGCCATCTAAAGTTTCCTCAAGGCCTCAGATGATCACTACACCGGTTCAGAGCTCAAACTCTAGCCCTCTTAAACCTAGTGCTGCTGTGCCTACAAAGAGAGAGCCCGAGCAGGTTGTGTTGGCCCCCGTGTCCGATCAAGCCAAAAACACCCTGCCAACTAATTCTAAAAAGCTGACCTCACGGTTACAGCCTCACGTTCCAGCAATAGCTGCTCAGCCGTTTTTCTCAGCTCAAGTTCAGGCCAGAGTTGTTGAACTGGCAGAGCAGATGAGGATGGCTTCTTCTGAGATCCCCAAACCGAAGAACACCACAGTTGAGCTGATTGAGTCATTCACAAATGAAATTGGTGAGCATTTTTCCTTATGTAGTTAAGAATTTCTATGGATTGGATTATAATGAACATTTTTCTTGCAGGTATTGAAGCTGCTGATCTTACAAGCCTCCTGGAGCAGTTTGAGGAGTCTCAGTGTAAGTGATGTTATGTCTGAGCTCTTTTTCTTACTTATAACTACGTTAAAATCATGCTTTGTCAAGCTGACTATTTGAAGGATGCTAATGCTGAGCACACCAGAGCTTTCTTTAGAAAAGAGTGCCCTCTTAGTGAACCCATACACCCATACTGCCATCTTTAGAATGCAGACCATTAGTTTATAAGCAACTAGGCCACACTTGCATTTGGGGCTTGGAGGAAGTTTGCATTACTGGGACGAAGGAATTTGTGTCCATGTTGCCAGGTCAAGCACAGATTGCAATTACAGAGTTCACAGTTTAACATGACCCAGCGGGTTAGATAAGACTGTTGTCACAAAAAAGTCGGGTCAAATCAGGTAAAATGACCTAAAGGTTTGTTTCCTTTTCCACATATAATTCTGTGTTTAACCTAAATGGTGTAGTTGTTGTAAAATGATAAAACATTACCCAGTCAAATAGAACCGTATCATTACAAAAGTTATGCTGCTGGAATATATTTTTGGTCTAGAAAATGGTTACATTTCAGTCTAGCTTAAAAAAAAAAAGACGAGGGTGTGGTATTCCTTAAGGTGCGCTCACATGTACCATTGCTTGGCAATTTCACAGGAAAAATCCAGTCATTCCAATAGGAATCTGTGAGATTGGGAAATTTGCTTGTAGTCAATAAAATTTGATGCGCCTTTTGCTCATTTTCAAGTTGGTGCTGACCAACAGAAAGCTCTTGCTAAAATTTCCTTATTTACTCACCCATGTCATCCAAGATGTTTATGTATTTAGCCGAAAAGAAATTAAGGTTTTTGAGGAAAACATTCCAGGACTTTTCTCCATATAGTGGACTACCAACGGGTTGAAGGTCCAAATATCAGTTTCAGTGCAGTTTCAAAGGACTCTACACGATCCCAGATGAGGAATAAGGGTCTTGTCTAGTGAAACATCAGTCATTTTCTAAAAAAATAAATAAAAATGATATACTTTTTCACCATAAGACCCTTATTCCTCATCTGGGATCATGTAGAGCCTGTTGAAGCTGCACTGAAACTGCAATTTGGACCTTCAACTGTTGAAGTCCACTATATGGAGAAAAATCCTGGAATGCTTTCCTCCAAAAACCTTTCTTTTTGACTGAATAAAGAAAGACATAAACATCTTGGATGACATGGGGGTGAGTAAATTATCAGGAAATTTTAATTCTGAAGTGAACTAATCCTTTAACAATAGACCATAAACCTTTTTGCTCACGAAAATTTGCTGAAATTACACTAATGTGACCACACCTTAAAGGGAGGGTGTGTTACTTTAAGAGAGGGCGTGGCTTTAATGAAAACCGCTGCTATGTGCTCATGTTCATTGAACTGCTGGAATTCTGCCCCGTTAACAAAACCATTTTAAAACCAGTTGGCTGTCTTTGTCTGAGGACATGCAGGGGCTGAATACTGACCGTATACCCATTAAACAAGCATTTATCTTTAGTCTGCTGTTTCTCAGCTGTTGAGCGGGGAAGTGTGGTGCATTTTTGAAGAGTATCACAATACATGCTGTTTGTTGTGGCCGTGTTCTGCTAACAATCTGATTGTTGCTGTTATTTTAAGGGTCTGTCCCACCTTCACCACCTGTATTTGTTCATTCATAACCCTCCTTTTTTCTTTCCAGCAAAAGAAGAGCCAAGGGTACCGGAGGTCTGTGGTAGAGCAGCTGCTGTAGGAAACTCCAGGTGAGTATCATGAGGTGGAGTGATGGAGTTACCCTACAGCCCTTGAGCTGCTCTCGCACCAAACTCAATGTTTGTGTGTGTGGCCATATGCCATATTTCACCAAGACCTACCGAAACAAATGAAGTCTTCATCATGACTTCGGAATGTGAAGGTGGACGTTAGAGACGAACATAAGCGTAGCTTGTGTCAGTCTGAGTGATGTTTAAAAAAACATCAGAAATTCAAAGCTTTTGACGTTGTTGCCACTGCAAATTGTATTTTTCTTCTTTTTTTTAAATTCAGTTATGAGCAGCAGGTGGAGGCTAAGGCCCTGGAGAAAACCCGCAACCATGACCTGGGAAGCACAGCAGGTAAAAAAATTTTTAATTTAGTGTGCATTATATTGTATGTACACTATTCGAAAGTTTGGGATTGGTAAGATTTTTAAAAGTCTCTTATGCTCACCAAAGCTGCATTAAATTATTTAAAATCCAGTAAAAACTGTAATATTGTGAAATATAATTACAGTATTTTTTTTTTTTTTTTTATGTTATTTATTCCTGTGATGGCAATTTTCAGCAGCCTTTATTCCAGTCTTCAGTGTCACATGATCCTTCAGAAATCATTATAATGTGCTGATTTGCTGCTCAAGAAATGTTTATCATTATAATGCTGAAAAATTTATTATCAATGCTTCATTTTTTTAGTGGAAACTGTAATACTTTTTTCTTTTTTTCAAGATTCTTTGACCTGAATATTTAAAACAGCATTTATTTGAAATATTTTTAACATTATAAGTGTCTTTACTGTCACTTTTTTCATTGGATTTAATGCATCCTTGTGGAATAAGTGTTAATTTTTATTTAAAGTCTTTTTAATGGTAGTGTACCTTTTTTTTTTTTTTTATATATAGCCTGTTCATTTAAATGGTGCATGATTTGATCCATTTTGTTCTATAATGCAAACACATTCCTATATTATATGCAAATAATAAATTAATAAAAGTATAAAATGAACAAAATTCTTCCCATAGGCCTCACACCACCTGCCACACCCCCACACCAGATGTGGAAACCTATTGCACCAGTTTCACTACTAGGGAAAGCCAAGAAGTCAGAGGTCCTTAAGCTAACTCCTAACAAGGCCATTCAGATAGAAGCAAGACCACTACCTTCAAATAAGCTGCGAAGCAAGCCTCAGACCCCTACTGCCACTGGACAGACTCAACCATTCTCCCTTGACCATGACTACTGCCTCCCTCCAAAAGAACCCAATCAAAATGAAGTTGGCAATCGGTGGAATGTCAAACAACAGTCTAGCATTGTTATCAAGACTGTTGAGCTGTCCTCCATTAAGCCCGTGCAGAACACTGTCTCCAAGGCTTCATCAGCTCCTTCACGTACAGAAGGAACCCAGAGGAATCTCAGCTGTAGTCAAGCTTCTGCAGATACGAAGTGCACGTTAAACAGCTCTGCCTTGGTGACTCCAGATGCTTCTCCAAACAGGCCTGACTCTGAAAGCTCTTTACTGGATGAAGCTAAATGCAACCAGGAAAAATCTCTGGACTACTCTGAGTGTTCGTCCAGACAGTACCAGCAGGACAGAGGTCGCACAAAACGAAGATACAGAGCCCGATCCTCAAGTAGCTCAGAATCCAGCTCGGAGTTCTCCTCCAGATCACGTTCACCACCTAGGAAAAGGTCAACTTTGCCTTTTTTTTTTTTTTTTTTTTTTCTCTGGTTATACACATGCATCATAATTAAAAAGTAATATTGAGAGAATAGTATTCTAAAGGACTTTTTTTGTTACATTTACAGATACAGGTCTCGTCACTCGAGCAGCAGATCCAGTTCATCATCTCGGTCTCGTTCCCGATCCAGCTCCAGGTCGTTTTCTCCACCTCGTCGGCGTCGATATTCCTATTCAAGCTCACGCTCTGGATCTTGGAGTCACAGCCGCTCTAGATCCAGGTCCCGCTCTTCTGATTCTCATGGACATCGGAGCTGGAAAAGTCATAGAAGGTGAGAACTGGCATGTTAGCTAATGCAGTGCTACCGTGCAGGCATAGATCAGAACAGCACTGTGCTGTCATCTGTCTATATTTGTTGTGCATTTTATAATATTCATTTAAAAAAAGAATTATCTATTTTGTAGGGGTGTAGTGGTACACAAAACTGATGGTTCGGTACATAACTCGGTTTTGAAGTTCGGTACAGCAGGGGGAGAAAATTAAACGGTGGTTTACTGAACATTGTCTCTGTCTTAAAATTAATTCATTTATAATTTAGTTTAAGGATAACAAAATGTTCTCTGCTAATGCTGTAAACTCTATAGACCCCTTAAAAGTTTGTAAACATTGCAACGTTTCCTGGTGGGCGGGGCTTAGCTGGAGGCAAAAAGAGACGCTGGACTCAATGTTGACAAGCGTAAGCTAGCATGTTTTAGGAGGGATTTATTAAACATAGATGCAGAAGAAGGTTCAGAACTGTCCGAATATGTACAGTCACTGACTCTGCGGGACCGTGACAGCTATTTTTGTAAATTAACTTAAGTTTTGGATATTTCCTAGACAACATATGAATTACTTTCGGGTGGTTCGGGGAATTTTGTCAAGGCTTATTGTCTAATGTAACCTATCGCTGGGCTAACTATGATTATGGCTAGCAATGTGGATTATTTTAAGAGACCATTCAAAGGATGGCACACACATCTATCGCTGTATGTTTGTTTAACATTTAAGCTAGCTAGTGCGCTGAAAGTTGGCGACTTTTCACCTATAAAATAGAAACTTGCTGATTTGTACTAGATAAAACCAACACACCATTACATATGCATCGATTATTTTACCTGATATGAAGTGTGCACTGCAAACACGAGTATTATTTATGATCGTCTCCGTCCAGTCTGTACGCCGTATTGCATTCAACCACAATTATCTTTTTGATTTCTGTGAAGGAATGTCTGCCGGGATCTGGTAAATCTTTAGTTTTGAAACAAAAGTCCTGTTCCTTCTATTCTGGCAGCCAAAACCACAACAAGACGACATTTTAAAGTCAAAACCTCAAACTTTTAGCACGCCTGCTATGAGTTCTTATTTATGTTTTGCCTCCAGCTAGAGCGGTGACGTCACAGTGACGTAGACGATTAAGGGGTCTATAGGGTGCCCTTACTTGAACATTTCTATAATATTAAAGGTAAACAACAGAGCCCAAACTATTAAACTTAATTCAGTTGCTATTTATTTTTAGAAACAATTTGTTATTTGAGAGTTGATTATTATATGCAAAAAAGGCAGTTTAACTCCTAAATCTAATTATAAAATTGTTTTTACTCCATGTCGTTGTTGAAATATTTACGCATTTACACAGTGGCTGTCATTTTCATGACAGATTTATTTAAACATACATTAAATAATCAAGACATCACTAACAGGTTAAGTAAAATAAAATTAATATACGCTAATATAGTCCATATATTTAGCGAAAGAGTTCATTTCTCTAGCAAACTAACAAGCTGTGGACATTGAATGACTTGCCTGAGGTAAATGTAATGCTATGTGACAGTGTTTACAAGCTGTTTTATTGATGACTTTCCACTGTTGAAACATGTATTGAGCGATTACATGAGATTGTACTGTATCTTTTCAACATACCTTCAGATGTTCATTCATGTTTATTCTGTAACTAGTATTAGAGATGATCTGAGACTGAGAACTGAGACGTCTATACAGTGATCTGTCACGCCACATTAAAGAGTCTCAAAACAGCATTTTTATATTACTTTGAATTTTGTGATTTAAAATGGACAGAATTTGGAAGATGACACATTGTTTCTCATCGAAAGTAACAAAACATGGAACTTATTGAGATGATTGGTGGTTAGGCTACAACACTGGACATACCGAAAATTCGTGGGACAAATGTGTGCTGTTACACCCCTAATTACTAATTAATCAAATGTCAAGGAAGAAGAATTAGTTTTCTGACATAAGGTAAAGTGAGGTCAACCTCAACACGAGAGTACGTTGGGTGGTGTATTGTGGTTTTATGGTTCGGTTTGACCCCTACTATTTTGATTTCATAGTGTCTATATTATTTCAGTTTATTATATCAATGGTTTTAGTTTTAGTACAAGTTAATGATAATAACCCTGATATGTTTTGACTTCATTGACAGCCCTAATCAGAGGTCGGCTTACTGCCACTCAGAAAATTGTGAGGATACCAAGATGCGCAAAGAGAAAGCCATTGTGAGTATTTCAATCAAGGAAGACATCTTATTTTTTTCCTAGAGGCACCTTGGTGATTGATTTTCTCACTTATCAATTGAAATGTTTATTTTTTTAGGAGGAGCGGAGAGTTGTTTATGTTGGCCGAATTCGTGGAAGCATGACTCGTAAGGAGCTGAAAGAACGCTTCTCATTCTTCGGAAAGATTGAGGAGTGCACTGTGCACTTTAGAGAAAATGGGTATGGCTTCTCTGAACTGTATTTATTTGATGTATTGTTTCCCATTAACAAGAGGATTGCTAACACTCCTGTTATTTCAGAGATAACTACGGCTTCGTTACATACTACAACACAAAGGATGCGTTTAATGCTATTGAGAACGGAAGCAAGCTGAGGGAGCAGAATGAGCTTCCATTTGACCTGTGCTTTGGAGGCAGGAGGCAGTTTTGCAAAACCAGTTATGCTGATCTTGGTGAGCTTCCATTTAAAGTAGTGATGCACCAGATGAAATGAAAGCTTTCATTTAATTGAAGCTGTAAATAAAGTTTGGTTAATTGTGTAACACTACTTACTGTGCTGTTCAGTTTTGTTTTGTTTTTTGGCTGAAATTTTGGTGCATCACTAATTTACCGTCTTTGAAAACATTCCCATTAAAGCCTCCAGATGTGACAGTTTCTCTTTGATCACTTTCAGATTCAAACCGGGAGTATGATCCAAAGCCTACAAAGGGCAAATTTGATGCACTAGACTTTGACACTTTACTCAAGCAGGCTCAGAGGAACCTGAAAAGGTAACGATTAGTCAAGCCACCGATGAGAAGACCTATTACCTCGGAGCAAAATGCTGCCCTACACTTCCAGTGTTGCCTCTCAATTACTGTTTTTGGTTTGTTTGTTTTTGTTTTTCTATTTGTGTTTTTGTTTCTGCAAGTTTACACCTTCTATTGAAGTGAAGATTTGTAAGAAAAATCGAAAGTGCAAAAAAAGATCATGAAATATAATAATGTGGAATGGAAAAAAAGAATTTTTTAAAAAAGAATTAAATTTATTTAAATGTTTATTCTGACTGAGTGTTGGATACATTTTAAAATGAATTGAATGGAAACATTATGTTGGGGAAATAGGTTTATAATGCTGAAGGTATTTCAACCTAAATAAACCTAAGATAAAAATAAATAAATCTTTGTCTCTTTTGTTGTCTCTTTAGATTAAAAAACAAAACATTTGGTGTTAATATGTTGTCCAAATAAGCAACATATTGATTTGAAATGAACTGTTTTGGGTGTTGTCTTGATTTGCAGAAAATTGAATACATGATTTCTGCAGGTCTTAATTCGATCTTACTCAAATTAAGGCCTTAAAATGTCTTAAATCAAGGGCCAAAAGCAAGTCTTAAATGCATAGTCAAGACATTCAAAAACATATGGCAAAAAATTAATATCTTCCTCAGTATTTTTGTCCTGTTTTACAATACAAATTATCTAAACATCTTTAAATCAAGATAAATTTACTTGAGATGCAAATGAAAACTTAACATGAGTTTATTTTTAAAACGAGAACAAATATCAGTTATGAAAACTTCCTTTTTTTTGAGCCTAATGGCAGACATTTTAATCTTAAACTTGCTTCATTTAGATCAGTTTCACATAAAACTTCATATTTTTTTCATTTTGCACTTAAAGTAAATGTATCTTGATTTAGAAAGATTCTTTTTTGTGTGTGAAATTGATTCAAAAGTAAATGATATATGATGGAAGTTGTATTTTCAAACTTTGCTAATACATTTAATTGTATTTCTCCCTATTTACTGATGTATTGTGTTCCCTTCGATGTATTCCTTAAGTTTTATTGACTCGGTCTTAAAAAGTTTTAAATTTACGTTCATAAAACCTGCAGAAACCCTGAATAAGTGTATTTAAAAGAAACAATGCGGCCGTTATCGGGGTCCAATGCAAGCGCTTAGTCTGTAAAGTACTGAGATTCATTTATGTCTTCTAAATGAACGCCGTGTTGGTTGAATCCAGCGCTAAAACAATGGACCGAACCATTCATGACATACAGAGGGGTGACATTTCCTACGCGATATGCAAATGACCGCTGAATGTGACAATTAAATATACCCCACCTAAATTAATTCATCTTTAAATATTTCATTGTTATTTCAACCTTTTGATTTCTTTGGGGTTTTTTTAACATAAACAAAAAGTATTCATAGCCAGATTTTAAGTGTGGGCTCGTCTGCGCAGAGAATGTAGACATAAGAAATGTTCATCTCTGTTTTACTGAAATCCACCGATTTCTATTCTTTTTTTTTATTTTTATTTTTATTCAGACTCTGAATAAAAAAATACAATAGTTAATAAATAAAAAAATAAAGTACACGGAAATAAATATACAAAATAAAACTACAACTTAAAAAATACTTGACATTTTTCATTCAAAGATCCTCCATTACTGTCAGTGTCTATTCTTCAGTAACGCAACAAAGTAGTAAATCTATATATATTATATATATATATATATATATATATATATATATATATATATACACACACACATAAAATATATAAAAAGTATACAAAATGATTATAATGTTAATTAAATTAAATGGTTGACAAAAAAAATCTCATTCAGATAGGACGAGTTTGTAATATCCTCGCTGTCCCTTTAAGAGCTTTGCTAGAGATTTGTTTTCAGACTCACACAAACCGTCCTTTACTGGTTCAAACCAGTTTTCTGAGAGTGCGCAGTGAGTGTAAACAGGAAGAAGAGTGCAGCGTTAAACAGTGTCGATGAACGTTACGATACCTTGACATGCTGTATTTGAAGTCGCGATGCATGTGTACAGTAAGAAACTCGGTTAAACGTTGTTAATTTATATCTAATGTACGGTGTCGCGCGAGTCAACAAAAGTTCTTAGAGAAAATATCGGGTAATGCTAACTAGCAGTTCTGACAAATCCGAATCCCGTTACCTTGCAAAGAGTAAAACGTCAGTCCAGATATATTCCAGAAAGCTTTCTTCATTGTACGTGAATGATTGTCGTGTTTGTCAACATAAAGATCTGCAGGTAGTCCATGCAGAGAATCTGTGTAACTGAATTCCGCTCCCTACCGGTGACTCAAATGGCCTACTAACCCAGTAACGGGTTAGTTTTCCTGCGGAAGAAAAATTTTGGCTGGCGATTAGCTCGATACTTCCAACAGCTGTAATTTAGTACAATTCAAAATGGTTCAGAAAGACAAAATAATAGAGTCGTCACAGCCAGAGAATGAAGTAAATCCAGTGCCAACCGAAGCTGTTGCAGATACGCAGTGTCCAGTTGACGAGCCCAGTATCGGGGTTGAGCGAACAGGCCGAAGGAAATTCATCACCGGTGTTGTAGAGGGTGAGCTAATTTAGACAAATCCAACCTAATGTGGTCAAACATAACGTATATTCATTTAAAAATGGGTTATCTTGGTTACATACACTGTTTAATTAGAAAAATTGTTGTATGTGTTATGTATTGTTTAGGTATGCACAGATAGCATGTGTGTGAGGAATGTGTTGCGTTTGTCAAAACCGTTTGTTGCATTTATATTGTTCACCACAGGTTTCTATGGACGGCCATGGACTATGGAACAAAGGAAAGAGCTTTTCAGGAGGTATTGTGCAAGCGTGCAAATAGCTTGTCCCTTTCTTATTCACATTCTCTAGTGTAACTGTATCTGATTATTTTTATATTTTTGTACATAAATTTTGTATATCCTGTCTATGTGTACATACGCAGGGCTGGGTAGATTACTTTTAAAATGTATTTCACTACAGAATACAAAATGCGTGCATTAAAAAGTAATTTGTAAAATATTTTGTTAGATTACCCAAGTTTTGTAACATAATCTATATACTTTAGAATACTTTGGAATAGTAGTAAGTATATAACAAAAACAAAGTTTTTATCTCACAAATCTGACTTTTTTCCTCAGAATTGCATGATATAAAGTTGCAATTGCACGTTATAAAATCAGAAATGTGAGATATAAACTTGCAATTTTCCAGAAAAAAGGTCAGAATTGTGAGATATAAACTTGAAATTGACCCTTAATGGGAGTTTGATTGACAAGCGATATAACCAGTCATAACGCCAAATCCGCCATTTTGTCCATCAAAGCAGTCAGAAGTTAGAAGATTAACCTCGGTGGACTTGAACTTGAAAAATGGTGTGTACTGACGTCTTTCCGCGTTTGAAACAACATTCCTTCTGATGTTCATTCATGTTTATTTGATGCCAGAAATTAACTAGTAGGCAGAGATGATCGGTTTACGAGCCGCTTGAGCTGAGGCGCAACAGTGATCTGTCACAACATATTAAAGGGCCACAAAACGGTTTTTATTGTTTGTTTTGGTAACACTTTACAATTCATTAGTTAACATTAGTTAATTACATTAGTTAACATGAACTAATAATGAACTGCACTTATACAGCATTTATTGATCTTTGTTAATGTTAATGTCAACATTTACTAATACATTATTAAAATCTTGTTAACATTAGTTAATGCACTGTGAACTAACATGAACAAACAATGAACAACTATTTTCATTAACTAACGTTAACGAAGATTAGCAAATACAGTAACAAATGTATTGCTTATGGTTAGTTCACCTTCGTTAATACATTAACTAATGTTTAACTAATTAACCTGTTAACCAGCACTGGCATGCCGACGCACCGAAGCTTCTTTGTTTAAATTAGCTCAAATTTACTGTTAGATTTAATGTAATTACCTTGACAAACTATACATCATTAAAAAGATCTAAGACTCGAGCTTCAATTTTTAATCTTTATTTTACTCTCAACATCATATAGTGACCGTTATTTTTTAATATGCGTCGGGAGTTATGAATATGAGAAACTGAGTCGTTACCTTTTCATTGAAATATGAGCGTCAGCTTCAGCCATTGAGAAAAAAACTCTGTACGATCATCATGAAAAAACTCCACAAAATAACATCCCTCGGGGCTTTTAGCTTAAAAGCATGCACATTTGGAGAAATATTGATGGACTGTCATACGTTTATGTCAATTTGCTATACAGAGGATTAATATTTATTAAATTTTTACCCAAAACACGCTGTTGTCATTATATGAGCACTGTATACACTGACTACTGTGTGTTCAAACCATACCAGTAGCCGGAGGGCGCTCTGTGCACCTTTAGTCCACAAATAATACATGAACAAGAGGCAGTCATGTGACATAAACGGAACTGACAGAGGCTACCAGACATCGCTATAATCATTGATATAAACATACAGAACGTCACTTTTGAAAGTAATAAATACACGATTGTGACGATATGTGGTTTATCTGTGTTCTTCACGCCATGTCAGGTATTCATAATAGTAGATTATATTTATAATGCAATGCTAATCGAGATAGCTTTTCTCATTGTGCAGAATAGCCTAAAATGATATATTTTCTGTCTGATTTTTGATCCAAAGCCACATCACATCAAAGAAGGTTATTTAAAACAATCGACTAGTAAGTTTGGAGAAAAAACATGGTTTTAATCTTATAAATTGTCGTGTTTTGATGGTGTGCTAAGCTAACATGCTAACAAGCCTAGAGCTGCACCTGTTCTGAGCTATAATGTAAATAAATAATTTTTAATCGAAAAGCTCACTTTTTTTTCTCTCTTTTTTCCAAGAAGGGCATTAGATACAGTTTGAAAGAAGGTGAAGTGAGAAGTTTGGTGAATGAAATGAGGGATTAAATCATCTTGAATAGAACATCAGTAATTATAATAGAGACAAAAGAAAAGAATAAGAGCCATAAGCTGGCTGGAGAGGTGTGAATGTGTTCAGGGGAGACTGAAACTGAATGGGGCTGTTAGCACCACAAACACAATATAGACAATACCCTTGAATAGATGACAATAAACATCAGTTAACATTTTAGAGTCCTTTCTAAATAAAGTCTCATGACATGGTCTTGAAAAACATGTAATAAAACTCAGAGTTTTAAACCTATCATCTTCAGATTTGAAATATAACATGGTCAGACATGTGGCTTTTGCTGCAGGGGGGGTGGGTTTTTGCGAAGGGTCAATTGCGAGAAAGTCAATTTAAAATTTTTATCATGCAATTCTGACTTTATAAAATGCAGTTGTGAGTTTAAATCTTGCAATTCTGAGGGGGAAAAAAGTCAGAATTCCATTTAAAATGTAACTGTAATGAAATACAGTTACTCAAATTTTGTATTTGAGTATTTTGTATTTTAAATTTTGTAAATGCGTATCTAAGTTGCATATATTTCATTACTCCCCAAATCCGTACATACATTATTTGTCTAGTTGTGTGTGTAGATTTGTCAAAAGTACTGACTTCGATACTGAATCGGTACTGAAATTTAAAAAATGTGATGCTTTGAGCTCTGTTGAGCGAATTCGTCAAACACTCCTATGTGTATCTGAGTAAGTGCTTGGTGAAAAGCTTAAATGATAACTATTTACAACGTTTTTACAGCGTTGATCATTGAAGCCAATCACAGACATATCTGATGAGCTGTGAACACAATGGCCAATCAGAGGTGTTTACGAATCCGCTCAACAGCGCTCAAAGCATCACATTTTTAAAATTTCAGTACCGACTAGGTACCGAAGTCGGTACTTTTGTCAACTCTAGTTGTGTGTGTATTAGGGCTGCACGATTTATCACGATTAAACAGCACGCGATTTGGCAAAGGCTGCGATTATTTTTAGCGCAGCTTGTCAGAGCTGTACAGCTCTGTGATCAGCCATCTCTGTGCCGCAGAAAAAGATAACATACGTCATATCGCTGTAGCTGAATAAACAGAAGATTGAAACGCTTTGATTGATTAAACATGACTAATAAACACATGACTGCCTTATTCTGTGTTAGAAGCCGCATCATCTCACAGAAAGATGCTCAACTGTCGTTATGAAGTGAGTTTGGAGTAAAAACGTCATTGAATGTTGTCTTTTTTTGGACAAGATGTTAATAAATGATTCTCATGTCTGTAAAGATGCTATTTCAAATTATAAGCGACTCTAACTCGCAGTGGTTTCAGATGGATTAGCATTTGGAGCCATACTTCATTGACAAGCTGCACATAAAAAAATTTATCACAGCCTTTGCGATTTCATAAGGGCACTAAGAATCGCGTGCAAGCGATTAACGTGTTTAAGTTTAATGTTATTTTTCGTATCGTGCGATAAATCGTGCAGCCCTAGTGTGTATTATATTATTTGTCTCTCTTGTTCTGATCCTAGTATTGACATTGTTAGACAAGTCTAAACAGTTCAAATGAAAATCATAACTTCTATTTATTTTCTTTCAGGCAGCAGAAATGGGGTTTGAACACCTATCTGTATGCCCCAAAAGATGACTACAAACACAGAATGTTTTGGAGAGAAATGTACTCTGTTGAGGAAGCAGGTGATATATCATATGTCCTTTGAAATGGTTACATTTGTTTTGCTTTATATTGTTTAAAATTTGAGTGTAATTTTCTGTCTTGTTCTTTTAAAGAGCAACTCACAACTTTAATAAGTGCTGCTAAAGAGCATGGGATTGAGTTCATTTATGCCATTTCCCCTGGCCTGGACATTACATTCTCAAATCAGAAGGAAGTGTCAACACTTAAAAGGAAGTTAGACCAGGTAAGAATGAACCTATTCAGAAGCTTATACAGCTCTAATGTCAGGGTTTTTGTGACCTACATCGTATATCCTCAATTTTGGTCTGTCTTTTGTGTAGGTCTCTCATTTTGGGTGCAAGTCCTTTGCCTTACTGTTTGATGACATTGATCATAACATGTGTCCAGCTGACAAGGAGGTATTCAGCTCTTTTGCACATGCCCAAGTGTCTATCACCAATGAGATCTTCCAGTATTTGGGAGAACCTGAAATCTTTTTATTTTGCCCCACAGGTAAGATGTTTTTTATTATTATGAACTAACCATGCTGCTTTGTGTGATTCTATCAAATGTATCGTTTCTATATTATGTCTTGTCATAATTTTTAATGTCTTCTTTTCCTCAGAGTATTGTGGAACATTTTGTTATCCAAATGTGTCACAATCGCCTTACCTGCGCACAATAGGTGAAAAGCTGCTTCCTGGTATCGAGGTGCTATGGACAGGTAAGTTGTATTTTCATTGAGGAGACTGGAATAATAGTTTGAAGATCTCTTTTGGATATTAAAAATGCGTTTTTTTGTGTTTGACAGGTCCAAAGGTAGTTTCTAAAGACATAACTGTTGAATCTATTGAAGAAGTCACAAAGATACTGAGGAGAGCTCCTGTCATCTGGGACAATATTCATGCTAATGACTATGATCAGAAGAGACTTTTCTTGGGGCCTTATAAAGGAAGGTCCACAGAGCTCATTCCTCGGCTAAAGGGAGTCCTCACCAACCCCAACTGTGAATTTGAGTCTAATTTTGTGGCCATTCACACGTTAGCCACGTGGTATAAGTCTAACATGAATGGAGTGAGAAAAGATGTTGTCATGAGTAAGTATGTCTTTATGGAAACATTGTTTTTATAATATGTTATACAAATGGGCAGGGTGTTTTTTTAGTCACCATAATTCTTATATGGATGCACTTTGACCATTTCACTTTCGCCAATCACTACCATTGTCAGGCTTGGAAGAGTTAGGATATTTTAATATATATATATATATATATATATATATATATATATATATATATATATATATATATATATATATATATATATATAATTCTAATTGTGTTTGTCTGAAAGAAGATAGTCATATACACCTAGGATGGTTTGAGGGTAAATCATGGGATAATTTTTCATTTTTGGGTGACCTGTCCCTTAATCTTGTCCGATCGTAGCTTCATTGCTTCTTATTTCTGTGTTTAGCGGACAGTGAAGACAGCACTGTGTCCATCCAGATAAAGCTGGAAAACGAGGGCAGTGATGAGGAGCTAGAAACGGACATCCTCTATAGCCCACAGATCGCGCTCAAGCTGGCTCTCACTGAATGGCTAAGCGAGTTTGGAGTGCCTCATCAGTACAACAGTAATTATGTCTTCTTTGTGTGGTGTTTTGTAATATGATCTTAGTTGTTTTGAATTTTGGTATCATCTATCTTACCCTTTCTCCTCTTTGTTGCAGGTCGGCAGGTACCTCACAGTGGAACCAAAAGCACTTCTGTGGATGTTCCTGTGCTCACTTCTCCCAGCCTGGGCACTTCCACTACAGTGACTACAGTCTTCCAGCAGCCCATCATGAGTCCAGCCGTGCCACTTGGCGATGAATTGCACGTGCTCGGCAAAGAAGAAGAGGTGGAGGTGGAGAAGAAGGAGTCCGATGAAGAACCCATGGAGATGGTTGTGGAGAAACACGACGAGGTGGAGGACAATAAAAATGTCAACCAGATCCTCACAGAGATTGTCAAGGCTAAGATGACAGAAGATCTCAAACCCATGGACACAGACAAAGAGAGCCTGACAGAGTCTAAGTCCCCAGAGATGTCCATTCAAGAGGACTCAGGCAGCGATATTGCACCGATGCAGACTGATGATCAACTCAATAAGGAGGTGTTTGTTCCAGGTCCCAATGAGAAACCACTATTCATTGCTGAGGCACTTACCTTGGAGGATTTGACTCTGCTGGCTGAACTCTTCTACCTCCCATACGAACACGGTCCAAAAGCAGTACAGATGCTAAAAGAGTTTAACTGGTTGAGAGCCAATAGCAATTATGTCAGTGTTAACTCCAAAGCAAAGGATCCAGAGAAGGTGAGACATGTCATGTTTAAAAACAAGGCTTTAATGGAAAGAAATACAGTATGGTCAAAATGTAGTGCTTTTGTACAACTTAGTGTCAAACTGAACAAAAACTCACTACTTTTATGGTCATGGGATTATTAGGGAATTTTAAATTTGCATTTTGACTCTTCCAAGCTTTAGAGTTGTAGTGAATGGCGCTTCTGATTTTGAAGTCCAAAAAAGTGCATCCATCCATCATAAAAGATATCCACACTGCTCCAGGTGGTTAAAGTGATTGGTTTTTGTAAGAAAAATATCTGTATTTATAACTTTATATAAACCATATTTATAACTTTATAAACTATAAAACGCACTAAAATATTTAAGACTAAACATTGCTCTTGTGTAGAGTAAAACATAATTGTATGATTTGTGAGCTAATCATTCTTTTGAGTCTGTTGTTGTCAAATCTGTTATCAAATTCATCTGATTTATTTGCAAACGAGTGAATTTGAGTGATTTTTAATGGAAAAGGCATCTAAAAGTAAGGAAAAATTTGTAGATCAAAAGGTCTTGGCCTTGTTTTGTTCATGTTGAATTGAATAGGAAGTAAAAATGTGTTCAGTAGACTTTAATCAGACAAAATGGTGGCAATGCAGTAATTATTTGCACCACATGGCGGTGCCTTTATGATAAGAACAAAATACTCACTTTGTAGGTAATTACACATTTTAAGCAGTTGCTGCGGAGCTGTGTTGAAGCAGTAGACCTTTGATATCATGGTAATGACAAGGTGGTTTTCACATGTGTTTCACATAGGTGACTGAATGGCAATCTAGAGCAGAAAACTTTGAGGAGATGTGCTGCTCCGTCATCCAGATGTTCACCAGACTCTCCAACTCTGCCAACAGGACCATTCTTTATGACCTGTATCCCTATATCTGGGATATAAAGAGTATCATCTCAATGGTGAAATCATTTGTTCAGTGGTTAGGTAGGTATGGCCACATATCTCTTTGCTGCCCCTCAATGCTTTTAACCATGCTGAGCCCATGAAATGCTTAAGTCATTCCCAAGTAGAATCCCAAACAATGAGCGTTAAATTCAATAGTCACATTAAAGAATTCACATCTACATTTCAAGCATTGCACCGTTTTATAGTGACATCATTAAGATCTCAGGTGCTCAAAATGCATTCCTTAACAGATGGCAGTGCATATTTTTAGACTTAAGTAAATTAATAAACACTTTCTACTCTGTCATAAGACATCAGTTCTCACTCACAGTTTCTACATGAAATTTCTTGGGCGAAGTCTGCCATTTATGGGAAATAAAGTCTAGTGTACAATCGCTTTTCCTTACTTATTTTCACTTTGTGTAAATACTGTTTTCCTTTACTGACTGGATGCTGTCCTCATTGCTAGTCAGTGCCTCTTCTTCAGGCCACTCTTAATCTGGTATAATGAATTGGACGGCTGTGGTCACAGTTGCCAGGGTGGGTCCTGCTGCTTGCTGTGCATTCAGTATCATTGTGCGTTAACTTGGCAACATCTGTTGCAATCTCTTTCGATCAAGGGTGTGATCGTGAAGGAAAATAGGCCCCTTATGCCCTAGCGCGCCGCGCATGCGAACTTGAAAAGCAAGGCGGCTGTGTAAGGCTATTCTGGTGCACCATGAGCAATACTTTACATATGATAATTTCTTTTACTATATCTGCTGTAGGGGTGCAACGGTTCAAATGACTCACGGTTCGGTTTTTATCACAGTTTAAGGGTCACGGTTTCGGTATGGTTCGATATGTGCTGTGTTCAGGGGAATATTTGACTACTGTCAAATAAAAAATAAAATAAAAAATAACAAATAATCAAACTATAAGCAACAGCACAAATAAAGTAGAGCAAAGATACACATAAAATAAAAAGTGCTTTTCAGGTTCAGAAATTGAATAAAGTAATCAAATGTAAAACAACATGGTTCATAATCTTAACTGTATAAATTAAATAAAGATTATTCATTATTAATAAATTACAAAAGCTATTCAGTAAAGTGCAGTGAGTGATTTCCTTGATTAACATTAAAAACATACAGACAGCAGGATTATTAGGCTGCTGTCACTTTAAGACATAATCCAGTACACTGATCCTGAACACATGCGCATTCACATGCGTGAATTTGACCGTTCAAGCGCTAGACTTGAAAGAGAACTCAATATATACACGCGCCTCCGTGTGTGCGCTTCGAATGAGTGCACAAATCTTTCTCAAGCGTGCAAGTTCTCTTTCGCGTCTTGCGCTCGAATGTTTAAATTGGCAAGGCTTAAATGAGTTTAGTTACATTAGCCTAACTCTCTGTCTGTTTTATTTATTTTCAGCAAACCATATTATAGATGCTTATGCGTCGTCAGATATGAGATGAACCGTGCGTGGAGAACGGTACGGTTCAATTATTTTACCGAGAACCGTTACACCCCTAATCTGCTGATTATATGTTCATTATTGGAAGATACTCCACAAACAACCTCAGCGTATGCATTACTCTAACTGAACTGGTTTGGTCTGGTCAGAAAACACTTGTGATACTACATTCCAGTGAACTGTACACAGTTCTCATGATCCTAAATTCATTTGTGCAGTCAGGGTCTCTCATGAGCGAAACGCTTGGGTCATTAGCCAGCCCTTTATTTACGATGATTTTATTGAGAGACCCGTCACTTACTGAGAATGCCCATGTTTGTTATCCATATAGCTTCTGGGCATCGCTACAGTGCAGTTAGAGTAATGGATTCTGTTCTAAATGAGGTTTTTGTTGGAAGTTGGTTGAGTAATTATAGCACCAGCATGGCCTGGGTTACCTTGGTAACCACATTTTATTCACAGGTTTCTGTCCAGCTTTATAACAAAGCAACACAGCAGGCAGCAACCAAAACTGGCATGCCACACCTAAGTTGTTAGCTGATGGAGGGGAAACTCAAGTGTATAGTACGCTGCACTAATGAGTGTGTTCTATAGAACTGGAATCAAACATTTGATTTGTTTTCTTAGAAAACCCCATTAAGGCTTCTCTTTATGTGAGAACATGCCCTTTGAACAAATGTGATTTTGATTTAACTGCCCTTAATGTAAATTTATTAGGTTTTTGTGCGGACTGTTCCCTCTCAATATGCTTTTCAGCCTCTGTTTGCACGGACAGTCCGAATCCCAGTGCGTTTTCAGCCAGGCCAGCCAGCCTAAAAGCAGTGCGGATGGCATTCAGTCAGCGGCTCACTGCTGTTGTGCTGAGATCACTTACTAATGAGCTCTTGTATTGTCTTTTCCCTTCGTTATGTACAGATGGAAGAATCCTCAGCACAAGTTTCTACTGCTATTGGATGGAGAGTGCCCGATGTATGCACAGTGCTGCGATTATCATTTTCTTTTCCGGGTTTTATAGATATATTTTCTTTTTCGTTATGTGCCCAAATGATTTTAATTTCTTTCAATGTCTCAGGAAAGGAAAGGTTTTTGAATGAAGTCACATTTGCGCAGCGATAGCTCAAGTTTTAGGTGTTAACCCCCCAATTCTTTTCTCTGGCAGCTCTAACATGGTTTTTGTTTCTATCAGTAGGCCCAATTGAAATGGCTCAGACCAGCTTTACCACACCAACTTGGGGGAAAATTGATACTCTTGCCTCATCTAAACACCTCTCTAATGAGAATAAGAAGAATATTCAGTTCAAAACAAAAGTACAATTTTCTGGATAAATAAAATAAAAAAAAAAACAGTAAAGGAAGTGATAAAATTCCCCTCAGATGGTGTGTGTGCAGTGTGTCCTGCCATTTCACCACAGGATGTGTTAGTATGATCAAATTGATTGAAAACGGGGGAACTTTGTCTCCTGGATCTGCGCTGCATTTGTCTTGTTACATGACGCTGAGTCCTCATCCCCTCACATTGGTACTGCTTTTTAGAAACGAACGGGTTTCAAATTGCAACATAAAGCTTGTTTCTGCTTAACGGCAATTTAAAAAGTGCCCGGTTTTATCGTAGTTATCAGGAGCAAATAGGCGTAGTGACTGGAAAGAATAAGTTGTTGCAGACTCTTGAATTAGTGGTTCTTTTGTGACTTGCTCAAGTAAAAAAAAAACACTTTCAATGGATAAAAGAAAGCGGCCAAAGTGGTGGCTGATGAACAATGCTCGATAGTCATGTGACAAGGCAGATAGGTCTAAATGTGACTTCAGATGAAGGTTAGAATTCAGAGGGCTTAAACAGCTGAAGCTTATTTAGTACCAGCGAGCGAACCGATGACGTAAAACCAACAAAATCCCCAAACAGGCGATTGTAGGAAAAGCGCTACAGCTAGTAATTGTTGAATGTCTCGAAACAGACAGAAACATTGAGCTGAAGAGCTAGTACCAAACCTTAACCTAGACTGAACCTCATATATACCTCCTTGAGGATCATGTGAAAAACAAATTGTTTCAGTAACGTGCCCAAATCAGACACTGCAGTCAGTGTAAGCCCTCTGTCATCGTAAGCTTAAGCTGCTTGAGCCCTAGGGAGAAGATATCCACGCTTTTCACTGTTGTTAATCTTGAGGCGTTTTCCAATACGAATGTAGTATTTACATTTATTTTCAATTGAGTTATTTGGAAATAAGACACCTCTACCCTATACCCCTTCCCCCTCATTATGCCAGAAAGCCCCTCATATAATGTTTTCCGCTTGGATCTGATCTCAACAGGGTGTCGTAGTCAGTCGTCAGCACAGTTCTTAAGTGGCGACCAAGAGCCCTGGGCCTTTAGGGGCGGTCTAGCAGGAGAGTTCCAGGTATCCAATATTGAATTACCAGCAAAATGTTACACGAAGATATATTTTCGTTTGTTTTAGATGTTGGTGTGGTTGCAAAACGCTACGGGTTGGTCTGTTTAAGGTGAGCTGTCAGCAGCTGCATTGAAAAACAAAGGGGGGGCTTTTTTTGAAGCGTCAACTGAAACGGTCAAACGGCAACTGCCAGGTCCGGTGTTTGGGGTGATGGTGTTTTCTAACCCAGCCTAAATTTGGATTTCTTTCAGCAACTGCCCAAATGAGATGCTGCTTTTCCCCTTGCGCTCGCGACAGCGCAGCATGGCTAGGTTTTATTTTATGACATCTTGTTTCTTTGCAGGAAACAGCGCAAAAATTATTTCCACATTCTGTCTGCGCTCGCGTCCACAACACTGCGCTCGCGTGTGCGACTGCGAGTCTGCCTACTCAAAGCTCCATGAACAAAGCATTACTAATCCATAACCTCAAAATCCCAAACATCTTAAAATAATTCAGTAATCTTGAATGGGTCTGTCATGGAAAATATGTCATGTTTTAAGCTGAAAATTTTTGGTCATGGAGTTTTGCTCTGCGCTCTAGCATCATTCCTTTTCTCTACAGGAAGCTCGCGCAGCGAAAAAGAGCGGGAAAGGAGCATCTCCTTTAGCCAGTTAAGCCTTTCTCAGACCAAGCCTGCGCACTTTTGTTTCATTTTGGTTTCTCTCAGAAAAAAAAAAGGTGGAAAATGATTTTCAATGGTACGTATCTTAAGTATGATGTTTACATGCTCTTGCTGCAAAACTGACCAACCAGAGAAGCCAGTTTACTTGTGAAGGCACTTATTTCCATGCCGGTATTAGGCTCATTCTTGCTCAGCTCCTGTGTGAGGTTGGTTCAGCTTGAGCAGGTAAACTTGTGCTGAAGTTTCAGTAGCAGTGCAGTCACATGGAAAAGTACTAAACTATTATATACTTTTGCTTTGGTCTCCACAGAGACTGTTGCCAATTGATGGGGCAAATGATCTTTTCTACCAGCCACCACCATCAATGCCTACTTCCAAAATCTATACCATAAGGCCTTACTTTCCCAAAGATGAGGTAGGTTTTGGCCTTCATTTTGTACTTCTACTTACATTTTGGTGTACAATTTTACAAAATACTCACCAGGGTAGGGTTGCACCAGCTGTTCATAAGGTCTTAAATTAAAACGTAAAGTACACACTAGAGGCTAGTAACTACTAGCTAGTTTGTAACTAACTGCTTAGTTGGGGACACTTGACATTTGACTTGACATTTGATATTCAACAGTATTCTTGACATTTATTCAACAGTGCTTTGATCTGCCTGCATTGACACTATTCTTTAAGAGCTGCTGTGCAGCCAAATTATATACCAGTTATCACTGTAAAGCTGCTTTGACACAATCTGCATTATAAAAAGCACTATATAAATAAAGGTGACTTAATTTGGTTGCATCATCTTAAAGCAGAACGTAATTAGTAGTTTGTAAGCTCTCCTGATATGGTTGATTTTGTCTCGTGTAACTAATAGTAGACATATGTTTCCACTGATACTTAATCATGAAATAGCACAGTAGGTGTTTTTATATGTAAACAGCATTTAGAAACTGTATTTGAAATTAATAAGGAGCAATAAATACTGATACAAAAAAATAGGAAATTACATTTATTTTGATATTGTATGCACACAACACGGAGTGATGCACATGAAATTGTGCTGTTTAGATGGGGTTCGTGTTGAAGAGCCGAAGTCATGTCATTTTTAAAAAAAATGTAAACAAGTGTAAATGTTAACATTATTATATACATCTAAAGTATTGAAGTTTGTCAGGTAAAACTAGGGTTGGGTGATATGGCAAAAATTTATCACGATTTTTTTTTTATTTTTTTTTTCAGGAAAATCACAATTCCCAATATTTTCATGTTGGCTTTACTATTTTGCAAGTGCCTGAGCAATACAGCCAAACTATTTTCCCTATTTTAAAAATGTAGGTAACATAAAAGGTAACATAAAATAAAAGAAAAAAGAAAGGCCAAAGTATTTTTAACAGTAGTATTCAAGTTAGAAACCGAATAAACAAATGTGAAAATAAAACGCTACATAACCGTTACTGTATAAATTATATATACAGTAATTCTTATTAAAGCTACTGAAGTTATTCAGTCAAGAACACCGTGATTTTTCTCCATCTTTTGTTGTTTGATTAATATTTATGAAAAGTGGCAGCAGGTTTATTAGGCTGCTGTCACTTTAAGACCTCATGTACAGATCTACAGATACGCATCCAGTTTTCTCTCCACTGTTTACATTCACTTAAGACATAACTGACTGTATATGTAAGCCATGTGCATATTTGACAGTATATTTATCTTGAAGTGCAATTAGACACAAAATTAGACACTTTGTGTGTACGTGCTCAGAAAAGCCAACCGTTACACCTGGTCGCAGATTTCTGTAAATATGTTATGTTTCAACTAAGTTTTATGGCACAACACAAAATTATTTAGAAGTGCTTAATTTATTACTTAGTGTAGTTGCGATGAAAAGGGGCACTAAGTAGTAACTTGTGCACAGCTGGTGCAATCGAGCCAAGCAATGTTAATTTTGTGCTTTATGTTGAGGGCATGACTTGTCTATGGCAAGCTGTCTGTAGTATGAAAACTTTGTAGATGTTCTGTATCTAAATGCATCGTTGCTGTTGGCTGCTTGAATTCCCAGCTGAGGTGTCCCAGTTTAAGCTCTGCTTTTAGGTTTTATTTGCAGCACATCTGAAGGATTCTGCTGAAACAGCAGTCTGGTCCACCTGTTAGTCCTTAGAAGGTTCACAATTTGTGGAATGAGAGCTGTCAGATGCCTTCTCACACTGCATCTCTCTCACTTTCTGCCCTCAGTCTGCCATCTATAAGATCTGCAAGGAGATGTTCACTGAGAGCTGTGATGGCATTTCTTTCCCAGATGAGTCACCGGACCTTATTGGAGACAGGTGAAGTTTGAGCTTACACTTTTAGTCACATTAATGTGTTATGCATGCTTTATTAATAACATGTGAACTTTGTACCATCATCTTCATCATTGCAGGTTAGTGGGAGGTTTTCTGACGCTCAGCCCAGACTATGGCTTTGTGCTCGAGGATGAAGAAGGTATCTGCGGCTACGCTCTGGGCACTGTGGATGTCAAGCCTTTTGTGAAGAAATGCCAGATGAGTTGGATTCCGTTTATGCAGGAGAAATACAACAAGCCAGACACCGAGAAGGACCTGTCAGAGGCCGAGGTTTGCATGTCATGTCATTTCTTCTATGTCAACCTCATTCTTAAAAGCCTGGCATATTAAAAAAAAATCAAAATTCTGATAGCTTGTAAAGGCCCCGATATAGTTCAACTAAAATTGAAGAATGAACTGGGGAACAAACTCATTCCAGGGGCTAAATATCATGTTATTTGGGGTCACTTTAACCCGCGGACATGAAAAACGACCCGCGGCAACAGTGTTAAAGTAGCCCAATTCTTAGCAACACTGGCTCCAGCTCCAAAACACCTTTGTACTACCATTGGTCCATGACGATAACGTAATAGGTGTGCGCTGAAGCTCAGCCTTCTTTCATGTGGAACTCTTCTCTGTTGATTTCATCTGTTGAATCCATCGATGTAAGACCTCTGAGAGTAAAAACATGAACACACTGGATAGCCGCTTTATAGTTGAAAATGAAGTTGTGCTCAGAGGCGTGTTTATGTTATTGGGGGTTCTAAGCAAATTCTTGATATCTGTAACTGTATTTTCACTAGTGAAATGTCACCATAGGCTGCCATTCAAATTCAATTGTTGATATCAAGAACTGATTTCTTACTAGTTGAAATTCCAATTTCACATATCAGAAATACAATTCTTACTAGTAAAAATCAGAATTTTTGATATCAATAATTACATTGCTACTAGTAAAATGCGAATTTTTGATATCAAGAATTCAATTGTCACTTGTTGAAATCAGTTCTTGATATCAGCAATTGAATTGCTACTAGTAAAAATGTTCATTTTTGATATCTGAAAATGTATTTCTGATATCAATATAATTTCAGATATCTAAAATGGCTTTCTTACTAGTAACAATCACATTCATGATATCAGAAACTAACATTGTCACTAGTGAAAATCAAATTATTGATATCAAAAATGAACAGTTTTACTAGTACCAATTCCATTTTTGATATCAAGAACTGACATTTCAACTAGTGACAACTGAATTATTGATATCAAAAATTATTATTTTTACTAGTAAGTTGTATTTCTGATATGTGAAATTGGAATTTCAACTAGTAAGAAATCAGTTCTTGATATCAACAATTGAATTTGAATGGCAGCCTATGGTGACATTTCACTAGTGAAAATACAATTACAGATATCAAGAATTCTAGTTTTTACTAGTGGAAATAAAATTCTTGATATCAAATATTAGCATTTTAACTAGTGAAAACTGAATTGTTGATATCAAAAATTAACTTTGTTACTAGTGGAAATGTAATTCCTGATATCAAGAATTAGCATTTTAACTAGTGAAAATTGAATGGTTGATATCAAGAATTCATATCCTGAGAATGAATAAAAGTCAAAACGGCTTGCCATACTTCTGATGAAATGAGCCACTGACACTGTTTTTCATGTTTGATACTGTAAAGTTGCTTGCAATCTATTAAATAAAATGGCATATAAATAAATGTGACTTTACAGGAGTGCGATTTTGCAGAGCTCGTGCTAACATACCCATGTTGTTATGATCAGATATGCTTTCTATAAAAAAATGCTTGATGTTTTCTCATTTTTATTTATATTGTTACTGAAAGGAAAGCACACAGCACATTATTTACATAATCATCTAAACGTCGCTCTCAGTATATCGCTGCTCGCGTATTTTGAACTTTGTTTTACCCCTAAATGAAGAACGAAAAACAACTTTGCCCTGAGTATATCGGGGCCTTAATGTAAATCAATGATATTTTATAACTGTATAGCAGACTACTTGCATAAAATACATAGAAACATCAGTCATTACTCTGTATATCCCAGTAATATACATCATAGTAAGATCATATTTAAATGCTTTGTTTTTATGATCATTGTGGTGGGCAAAACAAATAATGCAATATAATATGTAATACATACTCTTAGAAATTTGTAAAACGTTAAAAAGGTTTAGAACATGTTTATGGCAACTTCAATCTTTTTTCCCCCTATAGAAAATGATGCTAAGCTTCCATGAGGAGGAGGAGGTTTTGCCAGAATCGTTCCTCAGTAACTTCCCATCGCTCATTAAAGTGGACATTCACGCAAAGGTCACTGACCCCAGTGTAGCTAAAAGCATGATGGGATGTCTCCTCTCATCGCTGAAAGCTAATGGTAGGTACATGAAAAGTGACGTCACAATATTATTCATTGCAATAGTAATAAATTTGTTATTACACAGTATTTAGTCAGTAATGACTTAAGTAATTGTACAGTAAAGCTGCTTTTTATCTCTGTGTGGTCTTCCCCCTCTCACCACGTTTACTTTAACTTTAATCAGCAGAATGTTTATATTTCATAAATTTCAGATGCTGACATTAAAGAGGGATGATCTTTGCTGTTAGAGGACATGAAAAGCTGCAGTGATTTCATTGAATGCTTTGTTTCATAAACGCATCTTTTCCTCCTCGTTCGTCAGGCTCGCATGGTGCTTTTTGTGAGGTCCGGCAGATGGACAAAAGGATGTTGGACTTTTATAGCAAACTGGGCTGCTTCGAAGTAGCCAAAATGGAGGGATTCCCAAAAGACGTTATTATAATGGGGAGGAGTCTGTGAATCTGAGCCGCCTAGAAGAAAAATCGCACAGAAGGAGCCTCCTAGAAAGTGCACAAAGCTTTGGCCCACATTTTAAGGCCCCAACTCGCTACCTGTTCATGTAAATATCACATGTTTTGTAATAGCAACCCTGTAACGGTAGCTTATTTCACATCGTTATGCTGAATGCACTTCTAGAAGTTTAGGTGCTGTTCATTCACTTTGCCAGTGTGTGGTGGATGCTCAAGAGTTTGAAAGTGAAGTGTGCACATATGGAAATGGAAGAAGAAGTGAGCCTGTAAGAGTGATTCAGGACGCATGACTTACTTTCACTTTTTTCTGGTAGACAGATTGCTTGAGTTGGCCGAGTGCCATTGAACCTACTAAATCTCTTAGATGAGGCCAAGTTGCAGTTTGTGTTCAGCATATGTGCATGTTTAAGTTAATGTCTAGATTCTCCAGACAAAAAAAACTTGCCATGACTTGATAAGAGATCTCCACTCTAAGGTTTTTAATAGTTAATTTCAGCACTTTACAGTGTTCAAAGCAATAATCCAGAAGGACTTCTTAAAAGTCAGGGTTTGTGTTATTGCTTTTCAGGACATTGTAATAAATTCTGCAGTTTTCCAGGTTCAAACCGTGTCGGTGAGCTCATATGGAGAATGCGGCAGGCTAAAGCGATCCTTTGAAGAAAAGGACTGAACTGAACTTTGAGCGGGCAGAAGTAAATACAGTCAAACCATAATGTTCATTGTCTTTCAGACCGCATGGGATACGTTTGTGTAAGCCTTTAGCATGTGTATCTTTTAACGATACATGTTTCATTTTGTACAAAAATGCCTTTTGGCTCTGGCCCTTCTCTGTAATATATTTGAGCGTAAAAAAAAAAAATACTTTCCTACACTTCTGCCTTTGTTTAAAGTGAGACACAACAGGGTTACGTTTTAATTCTGTGTTTACAAAAAAAGTACAATTTGTAGCTTAAACCTCAAGACCAATGCCCTGCACTATGTCTTTAATTAGAACAGAAGGTAAATTAAAACTAATGGGGAAAAAAAGTTAAGGTACATTAATGAATTATCTTTAACATACTTGAGATCCTTTTTCTGTTGCCTGAAGAGAACGATAACAGCCGTTGCCTGTTCTTAATGCCTCTGTTAGTTTAAAAGCCCCACAGTTGAATTTGTGTTTCTCTGAAATCCACTGTAAAGATGCAAGCCAATTGTTTCCCTGAATGTAGGTACAACATAAACAGTTTATTCTGTCTTTATTCCCCCTATTTAACCAAAAGTATGGACAGATTTTTTTTTTTTCTATCTATTGTTGTGCTGTATCCTGAAAAACTAGATTGAGCACAAAAGTATCTTGCAGGTTCCCATACATAATGTTTAAAATAATGCCTGTGTAAAAGAAAAATGTAAATACTGTGCATGTGATGGGCAGTTTTGACAGTTTTTCACTTTTTCCCCCACCCCATTTAAAGGAATTTGTACCAAAAAAAAAAAAAATCTATTGTTTATCTCCATGGCTTGTTGCTTGGATCATTTTATTTCGGTTGATAACACAATGTAAAGGGCTTTTGTTTCTTTTTTTTCTTTTCTTTTTTTTAAAGGACATATACAATGCATACATTTAAAATGATGAAGACCTTTCTGTATTTTGATGTATTATGATAATGTATATGTAATATAGTTGTAATTTCTGTAAGGGTTGTATGTAATTAAGATGGTTATTAAAATGTTAAATAGAAAAAATCTGTGGTCAGTGAGTGAAATGAAAAATGCATTTTAGATACACAAACCTGGTGAACACTCTTATTTCTGTTTTGGTTCCACTAAAACTTTGCATTTAAGTTGTCAAAAATTGTAAGTTGTTCCCATTTCCCATCATCCTTCCTAGTGTGCTATTAAACTAAATTGGATTTTATTGCATGTTAATATACACTAATTTCTTTAGCACTATAATTAGTAGAGTGGTGGAGAGTAAAGCTAAAATTTTGGTGGTGTTGATAAAGATACAGCTACTATTGTTTATTATATATTATTTATTTATATGTTTGAAAGAAGTCTCTCATGCTCATCAAGCCTGCATTTATTTAAACGAAAATACAGAAAAAAACAATAATATTGTGAAATATTACAATTTGAAATAATGGTTTTCTATTTTAATATACTTTAATTAAAATTATTCCTGTGATCAAAGCTGAATTTTCAGCATCTTTACTCCAGTCTTCAGTGTCACATGATCCTTTAGAAATCATTCTAATATGCTGATTTATTTTCAGTGTTGGAAACAGTTGTGCTGCTTAATAATTTTTTATAACCTGATTTTTTTTTTTTTTTTTTTCCGAAATTGATTGATGAATAAAAAGTAAAAAAAAAAAAAAAAAAAAGCATTTATTTCAAATAGAAATCTTTTGTAACAATTTACACTAATATATATATATATATATATATATATATATATATATATATATATATATATAATAATTCTTTTATTCAACAAGGATGTGTTAAATTGATAAAGTGATAGTAAAGATATTGTTGAAAAAGATTTCTATTTTGAATAAATTCTGTTCTTTTTAACTTTTTATTCATCAAAGAATCCTGTAAAAAGTATCACAGTCTCCAAAAACATGAAGTAGCACAACTGTTTCCAACATTGATAATAAATCAGCATATTACAATGATTTCTGAAGAATCATGTGACACTAATGGCTAATGAATCAGCTTTTCACTCAGGAATACATTACATTATTAGACAGATTAAAATTGAATATTTCACAATATTACTGTTTACTGTATATTTGATCAAATTAATGCAGTCTTGTTGAGCAGAAGAGACTTCTTTCAAAAACATTAAAAAAAATCTTAATTATTCCAAACTTTTGACCTGTAGTGTGTGTGTGTATTTATTTATTTATTTATTTATTGATTGATTGTAACAAAGACTTTTAGGTCAGTGCTGATGACGCCATAATTCCTGCGACGTATTCCGCGTACTCGTCACATGTGTTTTGGAAACGCGACTCGTGCTGTGGATATTGTATCCTCTATTAAAGTGATATTAGTAACGTTTGAACAGTAATGTCGTTTTTGGAGGACGAAACATCAGACAGCGGGGTGGACTCACGCTCGCGCCTGGAAAGCTATGTGTTCAGTAAGACCAACAGTGACGCGCTGCATGCTTTGTAGATTTGCTAACACACGTGGGACAACTGCAATTGTCAGACTTTTCTTTAATAATTGTGGCCAGTTATGTTTAACGTTCATCCCCCCAAAAAACATAAATTACTGTATATCAAGATACCGTTCAGATGTGCTCATTTTCAGTATTTCTGCATGTACATTAAACTTATTTAATCATGTGATTTTGAATCCCCCTAGGCTGCGAGTTGTCTTCTGAAGTTCCATTTTACACATTTCAAGCAGATGAAGATGAAGATGTGGAACATTTTCTGGAGCTCAGGACGGTTCGTAGAATGTTTTATTAAAGGAAGAGTTCCAAACGCGTATAAGTCGCCATTCATTTTTTTGTACGGAGCTAGTAAAAGGTGACTGACATGTTCTACTGAAAAAAGGAAACTCTTGTGTGTTTGGTGATTTAAATCATGATAGATTTTCTTTTCTGGCTGATTTATACTCTTAAAGGATTAGTTCACTTTCAAATTAAAATTTCCTGATAATTTTCTCACTCTCATGTCATCCAAGATGTTCATGTCTTTCTTTCTTCAGTCGAAAAGAAATTAAGGTTTTTGATGAAAACATTCCTGAATTTTTCTCCATATAGTGGACTTCAATGGAGCCCAAACGGTTGAAGGTCAAAATTACAGTTTACAGCGATCCCAGACAAGAAATAAGCGTCTTATCGAGAGAAACCATTGCTCATTTTCTTAAAAAAAAAATTAAAAATTATATAAGTTTTAACCATAAATGCTCATCTTGAACTAGCCCTGTTCTTCTTCTCTATTTGAATTCCAGCAGTGTAGACACTGCTAAGTGTATTACTGCCCTCCACAGGTCAAAGTTTGAACTAAATTGTCATACAATATGCTAGTGCAAGTATATAACAATTAGTTCAACTTTAACCTGTGGAGGGCAGTAATACACTTAGCAGCGTCTACACTGCCGGAATTCTAATAGTTCAAGATGAGCATTTATTGTTAAAACATATAGAAGTTTTTTTTTTATAAAATGACTGATCGTTTCTCTAGATAAGACCCTTATTCCTTGTCTGGGATCGTGTAGAACATTTTGAAGCTGCAATGAAACTAATTTTGACCTTCAACCTTTTGGGCTCCATTGAAGTCCACTATATGGAGAAAAATCCTGGAATGTTTTCATCAAAAACCTTAATTTCTTTTCGACTGAAGAAAGAAAGACATGAATATCTTGGATGACATGAGGGTGAGTAAATTATCAGGAAATTTTAATTTGAAAGTGAACTAATCATTTAAAGTCAGTATGAAATGAAAATATCTATTTTCTTAATGCATGTTATAGATTTTATTGTGAACAATTCGACTGTGCGAAATTCACCTTCTAAACAATGTTTATTTTACACCATAAAATCAAACTTGACAGTTCTCTCTTTTTTATGGAATATTGCTTATTATTGTTTATTATAAATGATTCATCAATACCCATCAATAAATTCAATCTTTAATTAAAATAACTTCCCCTCCCTGGAAGTGAGGCGGGACAACCTGTCACTCACAGGAGATCGCAACCACTCAGTCAATTCCCAGTGTAATCAAAATTGAAGTTCTTTGGCTTTTAATATATGTTAGCCTTACTGTTATCCGTAAACTAGTGTGTTCCAAAACAGTGACAAAATTCATATTTAGAAGATATAAGCATTCAAAATGTACAGTCTCTGACATCACGCAGCACTTCAGCTTCTCGTCAGATTTTCTGTCCAATCAAATGCTCTCTAGAATCTAAAGCGTCCTGCCTTATAAACAGACACTGATGCTGTGGTGGAAATCAGTCAATTGTTCACACATTTATTATTTTCTACATGGTGAATGGCACATAGTGCACTATATAGGGGATAGGGAACGATTCAGACAGTGTAAATATGAAGAAATAAATATAGTGTAAATATATTAATTCTACTGGAATTAATGGGAATAAACAGGGAATTTGCAAAATTGCAGGTTAGCCTATAACAGGGTACTTAAATGTAGTTGAAAAAAACATCTTGCAACATAATTTTGGTTAAAACAACCATATTTAATGCAATTTTAGTTACATTTTTTACCATTCACATTCCTCACACAGCACACTACTTACTGCAGGGCTATTGAGGACACACCCCCTGCATGCACTGTGCTTCCCCCAGTCCATAACATGCACATTTGATCAAAAATACAGAAAAATTTGTTATATTGTGAAACATAACTACAATTTAAAATAATGGTATAATAATTGATGTACATAAAAATATAATTTATTTCTGCGATCTAAGCTGAATTTTCAGCATCATTTCTCCATCCTTCAGTGTCACATGATCCTTCAGATTATCATTGTAACATGCCAATACAACTGTTTCCAACAATGATAATAACAAATAAGTATCAAGTCAGCAAAATTAGACTGATTTCTGAAGGATCATGTGACACTGAAATAAATAACACATAACAATTGCTGCAAATAAAAATATATTTACATATTTACTAAATTAAAATTAATTAAATGCGAAACATAAATAACTGTTATTTCATGTTATGACCAAACAAAATGTTTATATTTGTTTTTATATGATACATTTTATATAAATATTATAAATCTGTATAAATTTCCCAAAATTTCCAATTAATTCCCATAAATTCCTGTTAAGTTTCCAAATTGGAATATTTCCAAAATTCCCCAGGTTAAGTTCCCGTGGAAAGTTTCCCCTTTGCAACCCTAATTCCGAGGCACATCAGTGGGCCTTTAAGTCCCACCCTACATGTTTTTCTTGTTTGAGAAGACATTTTACTAAACTAAACGCAACTTCCGTTTCATGCCGACTTAAATCAAAGTGTCCCAACTCGATCTTCTGGTGAAATGACAGATTTATCATTGGTGATGTATGCAGGACTGCTACAGTCATTTAAAGGGTTAGTTCACCCAAAAATGAAATTTCTGTCATTAATTACTCACCCTCATGTTGTTCCACACCCGTAAAACCCTTGTTCATCTTCGGAATACAAATTAAGATATTTTTGATGAAATTCAAGAGGTTTCTTATCTCCCATAGAAAGCAATGAAATTTTTCCACATTCCAGAGAAGTAGCCCACATCTCAAAATCCAGTCAACAACCAATGCATAGAACCAAGTTCCTGCCTGACATTTTTTTTTTTTACAATAATGCAATAATATCATAATACAGAGAGAGAGTGATCTGTCGCTGCCTTCATTTCATCATGACTTTAAGATGTGTAAAAAGCGTGATGACCTGCACTTTTAAACACTACTTACCTCTCTCTCAAACCACTAGATTTGTCTGGGTGACGGTGCCAAAGAGGAGAATAACCTTGTGGAAGTGACCGCTATGAATCACCAAGGAAAGAAAACATCAGTGCCCGTAGCTAATCTCAACATTTCCTGCCTGCCTATGGTAATGTTTCTGAGTTACATTTTTGTTTTTTTATCAAACTGTTGTATACTATAGGTTTTCAAACAGTTTTTTCACATCTGTTTCTACTCAGGTAAGCCTTGGGGAGTTTGAGTTGATGGCTCCTGTCACACTGCGCCTGAAATCTGGATCTGGACCAGTGACTGTCAGTGGGCTTCATTTAGTTGGTGAGGAATGAAACACTCTGTCACGAGCACACAGTTTCAAGTCTCTATATCACAAAAATGTATTTAAAGCTAAAAAAAATCAATTTGTTTTGAAACTGAATGATGCTAATTAGTTCTCCTCTTTCAGCCACAGAGAATGAAGAGTCTGAAATATCAGATGAAGATGAAGATGATGATGATGATGATGATGATGTTAGTGAGGAGGAAATGCCCTCAGTCAAACCAGCCAAGAAAAAGCAGAAGGTTTAAATCTTACAGAAGCTGAATTCGAGACGTTTACATCAGACCTTTTATTAGTTTTATACAATATTAGATTTCATGTTCTTCTATGAGACATGAAGGAGGAGGAGGGTGGTGAAGAATTTAATGGAATTTTGTACTGTCAGATTGTACTGTTGCAAATGTTAAATAGAAAGGTTGAAGCCTCAATACAGCCAGCTCTGTGAACTTTTACTTCATGTTAAAAATGTTTATATGAGTGAATACTGTTACTTATGTGTATGTAAGTAACCGCCAACAACAAACTTCAGGTTCAGTCTCAGTTGGGAGACACAGGAATTCACAGTCCTGTCACCTTTGTGCCCTTAAATGAGGCACTTCACCCCAGGATTATTCCAGATGTACTACCCCTATAACACTGTACCATTACAGTGAAAATCCTGTCAGTCTGCATCTGCCGTTAGGGAAAGCACCAGCATTGTTCTCTACAGATTTTCCTCTTATCATGCATTGATTTGTTTGAACTTTTATCTTTTTTTTTTTTTTCTTCTTTTTTTTTTTTTGGGGCAATCAGGGATTTTAAATCTTAGTCCCTTTTTGAAGGACTGATAGTGAAGTTTTGCATGTGCATTTGATATTGAGATCAGTCAAGAAGGACTTGCCATGATTGCCATTTTTGTATTTTTATGGATTTATTTACAGAATCTGTAAATAAAGTTAGTTGGTTTAATAAAATCAGTGTGATTGGTACTCTTATTTTTAAAGCTCACTTTCCAACTGTATTGGCAAATTCATCAGGTGAACCTGGTTTCGCAGAGTTTCATGTCAACACATCTGTTTATGTATACATGTATACAGATATACAGCAGTCAGCATTTGAAGTGGATCAAAAAAGTTCATCAAAGTTGTCCTAAGAAGAAGGTTTTAGGACAACTTTTATGAAAGGTTTTGATCCACTTCAAATGTTGACTACTATATATGTATAAATATATGTACAGTATCTCACAGAAGTGAGTACCCCCCTCACATTTTTGTAAATATTATATATTTTCATGTGACAACACTGAAGAAATGACACTTTGCTACAATGTAGTGAGTGTGCAGCTTGTATAACAGTGTACATTTGCTGTCCCCTCAAAATAACTCAACACACAGCCATTAATGTCTAAACCGCTGGCCACAAAAGTGAGTACGCCCCTAAGTGAAAATGTCCAAATTGGGCCCAAAGTGTCAATATTTTGTGTGGTAACCATTATTTTCCAGCACTGCCTTAACCCTCTTGGGCACCAGAGCTTCACAGGTTGGCACTGGAGTCCTCTTCCAATCCTCCATGACGCCATCATGGAGCTGGTGGATGTTAGAGTCCTTGCGCTCCTCCACCTTCCGTTTGAGGATGCCCCACAGATGCTCAATAGGGTTTAGGTCTGGAGACATGCTTAGCCAGTCCATCACCTTTACCCTCAGCTTCTTTAGCAAGGCAATGGTTGTCTTGGAGGTGTGTTTGGGGTTGTTATCATGTTGGAATACTGCTCTGCGGCCCAGTCTCCGAAAGGAGGGGATCATGCTCTGCTCATTCATGGTTCCCTAAATAAACTGTAGTTCCCCAGTGCCGGCAGCACTCATGCAGCCCCAGATCATGACACTCCCACCACCATGCTTGATTGTAGGCAAGACACACTTGTCTTTGTACTCCTCACCTGGTTGCCGCCACACACACTTGACACCATCTGAACCAAATAAGTTTATCTTGGTCTCATCAGACCACAGGACATGGTTCCAGTAATCCATGTCCTGAGTCTGCTTGTCTTCAGCAAACTGTTTGCGGGCTTTCTTGTGCATCATCTTTAGAAGAGGCTTTCTTCTGGGATGACAGCCATGCAGACCAATTTGATGCAGTGTGCGGCGTATGGTCTGAGCACTGACAGGCTGACCCCCCACCCCTTCAACCTCTGCAGCAATGCTGGCAGCACTCATATGTCTATTTCCCAAACACAACCTCTGGATATGACGCTGAGCACGTGCACTCACCTTCTTTGGTTGACCATGGCGAGGTCTGTTCTGAGTGGAACCTGTCCTGTTAAACCGCTGTATGGTCTTGGCCACCGTGCTGCAGCTCAGTTTCATGGTCTTGGCAATCTTCTTATAGCCTACGCCAACTTTATCTAGAGCAACAATACTTTTTTTCAGATCCTCAGAGGGTTCTTTGCCATGAGGTGCCATGTTGAACTTCCAGTGACCAGTATGAGAGAGTGAGAGCGATAACACCAAATTTAACACACCTGCTCCTAGGGCTGGGCGATATATCGCATGCGATTGTCACGCGCATTTCGTCAGTAAAGCCGGTTCCCTGATTACCACTAAATCGACATCACCTGCTTTCAAATGGAGCGCCATTGAATAGACAGAGCCGTAGATCACTGACAAGCTACGCAATATCGCGTTCATTATCGAAGGCGATGCATCTGCGATAATGAACGCGATATTGCGTAGCTTGTCAGTGAACTACGGCTCTGTCTATTAAATGCCGCTCCATTTGAAAGCAGGTGATGGCGATTTTGCGGTAATCAGGGAACCGGCTTTACTGACAAAATGCGCGTGACAATCTCATGTGATATATCGGTCAGCCCTACCTGCTCCCCATTCACACCTGAGACCTTGTAAAAGTATGTATGGAAATATGCATGTATATGTATGTGTGTATATATACAGTATGTATATATATATATATATATGTGTATTTGTGTGTGTGTGTATATATGTATATATATATATATATATATATATATATATGTATTTGTGTGTGTGTGTATATATGTATATATATATATATATATATATATATATATATATATATATATATAAAGTTTTATCATGATGATATGTATTATTCTCAATAATTTCAGTATAATTATATTGAATGTTTGATAATCATAAAGAAACAGCAATGTGAACACAATAAAACCACAAATGTACACATTCAGACAAGTGTCTTATACTGTATAATGAAGTTAGATTTTAACCAAAAGGTTACATGTTAACAGATCTATTAGATCAATCTAACATCGATTTATTATTTATAGTACTTTACCTTTTACATTTTTGCTGTTTAATAAATTGTTTTGATTCATAATTCTACCATTTAAATTTTGTTTTATTTTAAAGTTTGCGGAAAAGCCTATAACAGACTTTAAAGGGTTAGTTCACCCAAAAATGAAAATGTCATTTATTACTCACCCTCATGTCGTTCCACACCCGTAAGACCTCGTTCATCTTCAGAACACAAATTAAGATATTTTTGATTAAATCCGATGGCTCAGTGAGGCCTCTTAAGCCATTCAAACTCTCAAGATCCATAAAGGTACTAAAAACATATTTAAATCAATGCATGTGAGTTCAGTGGTTCAATATTAATATTATAAAGCGACAAGAATACTTTTTGTGCACCAAAAAAAAAAACTAAATAACGACTTTTCAACAATATCTATATCTGGGCCAATTTCAAAACACTGCTTCAGGAAGCTTCTGAGCTTTATGAATCTTTTGTTTCGAATAAGTGATTCGGATCTTCTATCAAACGGTTAAACTACGGAAATCACGTGACTTTGGCGCTCCGATCCACTGATTCGATTCGTAAAGCTCCGAGGCATTGTTTTGAAATCGGCCATCACTAGATATTGTTGAAATGTCTTTATTTTGTTTTTTTTTGGTGCACAAAAAAATTTCCTTGTCGCCTTATAATATTAAGATAGAACCACTGAACTCACATGAACTGATTTATATGCTTTATTACCTTTATGGATCTTGAGAGTTTCAATGGCTTTGCTCTCTATACTATAGAGGCCTCACTGAGCCATCGGATTTCAAATCCTGCTCACTGTCCTGCAGAGTTTAGCTCCAACCCCAGTTAAACACACCTAAACCAGCTAATCAAGGTTTTTAGGCATTCAGGAAACTTTCAAGCAGGTTTGTTGTGGTAAGTTAGAGCTAAACTCTGCAGGAGTTTGGACACCTCTGCCTTATACTATAGTGTGATAAAATGTGTGAAAAGTATATGTTTCCATTGAAATAACGGCGGGAATGTGCAGTAGCTAGGTTTAACGAATGTGCTGATACAGAAACTGCCTCTGAAAGCTACCCAGAGAAATGTGACAACAGCGGTCCCTTTAAAATGACGCCAACGGCGGGTGACGTCACTTAACTCCCCCTAGTAACCCTCGTCGGCGTCTCGGAAGGAAGATGGTGAGAAGTTATCTTCATCTAGTCCTATCTTCGTGTATTTTGTAATTAACTGAGATCTTAGATACTTTGGAAGTGCGTATAATGTATTTAGCGTTTGCAGAGTAAAGTCTTGATTATTAGCAGATTAGCGTGTTTTCTGTAAGAGTGAAGCTGATGGATCAACGGCGCTAAGTCGCAGTTATTTGCCTTCTTATGTCTTGTTACTAATTTCCCGAATAATTAAGCTGTACAGATTTAACCCATTCAAGAAATGATTCATTATGGTATTGTAAGGGGATAGTTAAACAAACGGTGTCATCATTCAGTCACCTTTACTTTCATTGCATTTTTTTAAATATATATTCGAGTGAATGGTGACTGATTCATTCTCTCTTTGTTTATTTTGTATTTAACATAATCAAATGAATAAAATCAAATTCTACAAATATCTTATACATTTGACTTTTCCATACTTGGTTAGATAAGGTTATTAGCTTAGATAAATAGTTTTTTTCTCTTTCACAAATGTCCACACAGTGTCATTGCTGTCTTGTTTACAATCTGGTTATTGAGCATATTACGTTTATTTCAGGGTTTGTTGTCAATCCTTAGAAAACTAAAGAGTGCCCCAGACCAGGAGATACGCATTCTGCTCCTCGGATTAGACAATGGTGGAAAGACGACACTTCTCAAACAGCTAGCCTCTGAGGATATTAGTCACATCACCCCTACACAGGTAACACACACAAAAAGTGCTAGTAATCTTCCTTTTGCAAGACATACAAATTGCCTTGTAAAAAGTTAATTTCTTCCGTTGTTCTTATTCTATAAGCTTTAATAATTTTCTCTTGTTTTACCACAGTACAGCCGTGTCCAGTTAAGTTTTAATTCTCCTGTCTTTGCCAGGGCTTTAACATTAAGAGCGTGCAGTCTCAGGGCTTCAAACTGAACGTCTGGGACATTGGAGGCCAGAGGAAGATCAGGCCATACTGGAGAAACTACTTTGAAAATACTGACATGCTTGTGAGTTTTTCTTGGGAGATATGTGTTTATGAGTTATGCATAGCCATCATTCATTCTCAGGTATCATTACAGTTCAAACATTCTGAAGAAGTCGCTAATCCTCACCAAAATGGATCAAAAAACTGTAAAAACACTAATATTGTGAAATACGTCTAGTTTGCTATTTGAATATATTTTAAAATGTTATTTTTCATGTGATGGCAAAGCTTAATTTTCATCAGCCAGTTATCAATTATTATTATTATTATTATTATTATTAATGTTGAATACAGTTTTTGAAAACTGTCTTTTTTCAGAATTCTTTGTATTTGTGTGTGTGTGTGTGTGTGTGTGTGTGTGTGTGTGTGTGTGTGTGTGTGTATGTATGTATGTATATATATATATATATATATATATATATATATATATATATATATATATATATATATATATATATATATATATATATATATACACACACACACACACATTGATCAGGCATAACATCATGAGCACTGACAGGTGAAGTGAATAACACTGATTATCTCTTCATCACGGCACCTGTTAGTGTGTGGATATATTAGGCAGTAAGTGAACATTTTCGACAGTGTCATGGGCGGCCGAGGCTCATTGATGCACGTGGGGAGCGAAGGCTGGCCCGTGTGGTCCGATCCAACAGACGAGCTACTGTAGCTCAAATTGCTCAAGAAGTTAATGCTGGTTCTGATAGAAAGGTGTCAGAATACACAGTGCATCACAGTTTGTTGCGTATGGAGCTGCATAGCTGCAGACCAGTCAGGGTGCCAATGCTGACCCCTGTCCACCACTGAAAGAGCCAACAGTGGACACGTGAGCATCAGAACTGGACCATGGAGCAATGGAAGAAGGTGATCTGGTCTGATGAATCACGTTTTCTTTTACATCACGTGGATGGCCGGGTGCATGTGCGTCGCTTACCTGGGGAACACATGGCACCAGGATGCACTATGGGAAGAAGACAAGCCGGCAGAGGCAGTGTGATGCTTTGGTCAATGTTCTGCTGGGAAACCTTGGGTCCTGCCATCCATGTGGATGTTATTTTGACACGTACCGCCTACCTAAGCATTGTTGAGACCATGTACACTCTTTCATGGAAACGGTATTCCCCGGTGGCTGTGGCCTCTTTCAGCAGGATAATGTGCCCTGCCACAAAGCAAACATGGTTCAGGAATGGTTTGAGGAGCACAACAACGAGTTTGAGGTTTTGACTTGGCCTCCAAATTCCCCAGATCTCAATCCAGTCGAGCATCTGTGGAATGTGCTGAGCAAACAAGCCTGATCCATGGAGGCTCCACCTCACAACTTACAGGACTTAAAGGATCTGCTGCTAACATCTTGGTGCAGATACCACAGCACACCTTCAGGGGTCTAGAGGAGTCCATGCCTCGACGGGTCAGGGCTGTTTTGGCAGTAAAAGAGGGACCAACACAATATTAGGAAGGTTGTCATAATGTTATGCCTGATTGGTGTATATATAATATTTCTTAAGTACGTGATATTACCCATATTTGTTTTTGTGATGATTCTGATGTGTTGTTTTTGCATTTTAGATTTATGTCATAGACAGTGCAGACAGGAAGAGATTTGAGGAAACGGGACAGGTATAAAAATATCTCTTTATAGCAAATCTGTTCATTATTACTTGTATTGTTTGTGTGTGCATATGTGTGTAGATGAGAGATTATGAACCTTCCAAGGCCTCTGCAGGATATTTCGTAAGTTTCTAAGTCTAGCTACATTTTCCTGCTTAATACAGTTCACTGCAGCATTGATATTTCATAGTGATTGGGAGTGAAACTCCAAAAGAAATGTTTGCATATACTTTCTTGATATGCATTTGTTCAAGCAAAGGTGAGCTATTGAATTACTATTTGAATTGTTTATGTGGTGTGCAGGAGCTGGCTGAGCTGCTGGATGAGGAGAAACTTAGTGGCGTACCCGTTTTAATCTTTGCCAATAAGCAAGACCTGCTGACCGCTGCTCCAGCATCTGAGATCGCAGAGGGACTGAACCTGCACACCATTCGGGACCGTATTTGGCAAATTCAGTCCTGCTCTGCACTTACAGGAGAGGGAGTCCAGGTGAGTCATTGCTTTAACATTAGCCTTCTTTTATTAAATTCTTACATGCAGTTGTTTAGACCTTCCCATCGATGATTGGTTTTCAGATAAAGTGCTTCTTTCTTTCAGGATGGCATGAACTGGGTCTGCAAGAACATTACTGCAAAGAAGAAGTAGTGAGCCTAGTACTTTTTGTAAAGGGAATGTGAAAAGCAAACTTTGTGAACTGTGTGGATTTTCTACCAGCTCGTCCAGGTTAAAGGGACTCTTCTAACCCCTGACCCCTCTGAACCATTCCTCAGCCATCCACTCTGTACTCTCTAAACACTGTGCAATAGCATGAAATTCTGATTTATACTGTACAATCAACCACTGAAGTAAGTGTAATAAGTGTTTTTGCATTATTATTATTAGAATGTTATGTCTGTTGGATCTTGGAATCTCTTTCAATATCTTGGATTTCTATGATTTATTCCTTTTAGATTTATTCCTTTTAGATGTTTTATACTTTGCTAGGCTTTTTTTTTTTTAAGAAAAACATTACATAAACCATTTCTTGCATAGCCTGTTTTATTTAACTGACTGTGGGATGAGTATCAGGCTAAATCACAATGATAACCTGTATATCACAACCAGCAGGGTTGCTACACAGGTGTGCTTGTAACAGGTTTAGTAAGCCTAAGAACCTGGCTGTAGCAGTGGAGAGTTTCTTCTATTTACGATGACATGATATTGAGAGAATAATATTCTCATCCACATGATGCCTTCTGTAAAAGTCAGAAGTCTGAAGCACCAGACCAGCATGTCACATGTAACAGATGCTCTTGTCACAAACAGGAAAAAAACAGAATACATTAGAAGTTATGACAATAAATATTTAAGAAATGTCTACAAAATGAAAATTAAATGACATTTCTCATTTCTCTATGTCTGTATAAACTTTAGCCAGTGCACAATTAATGGTGAAAGTCAAGTTATTTTTACACCTTACAACCAGAAATTAATCTACACATAGACTACAATTATTTTTTATGGAAGCTTGTTTTTGCCACTGATTAAAAAATAAAAAAGGCAATTGTGACTTTTTATCTCACAGTCCTTTTTTTTTTTCTCAGAATTTCGAGATATAAAGTCAGAATTGCGTGATATAAACTCAAAATTGTGAATTATAAAGTCAGAATTGTGAGTTATAAAGTCAAAATTGTGAATTATAAAGTCAGAATTGCGAGATATAAAGTCAAAATTGTGAGACAAATTTGTGATTTATAAAGTCAGAATTGTGAGATATAAAGTCAGAACTGTGTGATATAAACTTAAAATTGTGAATTACAAAGTCAGAATTGTGAGATATAAAAAAGTCGGTCTTGTTTTGCCCTCAGAATTGGACTTTATAACTTGCAATTGCGATTTTATATCTCGTAATTGTGAGAAAAGAGTCAGAATTGTTTAAAAAAAGTTTAAAAAGTCGCAATTTTCTTTTAAATTGTTTTATTCCGTACTCCACTGGAAACCGAAACTAACTCATTGCCGCTAAACGTTTTCTCTGAATTCTTGCACCCAGGAACAATACAACAACAATACGTCAATACCATTATGACTAAAAGTTTGCTGAGAAGTATTTCCTAATAAAGCAAGGCTGTATTTGACTTTGGTATTTGGTAAGTGTATCCATAGCAGACTGGTGGGAGTGCCCTCGGACGGCAACATGCTCAGTGCATTACGGGCGAAGTTTTCCCACCTGTTTGGCAAAAGGGAAGACAAGTGCCCTTTTTTTCTCTAATCTGATTGCACCAATTTCAAAACTTTTTTCTCCTTTCCACTGTAAAGGCAGCCAAGTTTTATTGAAAGCCCATTTTGCCAGCGAAGTAGGCTACCTCTTTAAGTTGTGTGACAAAAGCTGTACATTCCCATTGAACATTCATCATCAGTCAAAACTCATTCCCCATCATGATTCAGCACACTTAAAGGGATAGTTCACCCAAAAAATGAAAATTTGATGTTTATCTGCTTACCCCCAGCGCATCCAAGATGTAGGTGTCTTTGTTTCTTCAGTAGAACACAAATGATGATTTTTAACTCCAACCGTTGCTGTCTGTCAGTCAAATAATGCTAGTGGATGGGAACTTCTACAATAAGAGTAAATAAAACTTGCTTAGACAAGTCCAAATTAAACCCTGCAGCTCGTGACGACACATTGATGTCCTAAGACAAGAAACGATCGGTTTTTGTGAGAAACCGAACCGTATTTATATCATTTTTACCTCTTATACACCACTATGTCCAACTGCATTCATCACTCGATTCGTTTGGGCTGATCGTGCTCTGACAGCGGCAGTGATGTCTCGCTCTCATTGAAGTATATGTGCGAGACATCACTGCCGCTGTCAGAGCGCGATCAGACCAAACGAATCGAGTGATGAATGCATTTGGACATAGTGGTGTATTAGAGGTAAAAAATGATATAAATACTGTTCGGTTTCTCACACAAACCGATCGTTTCGTGTCTTAGGACATCAATGTGTCGTCACGAGCCGCAGGGTTTAATTTGGATTTGTCTGTCGTGTTTTATTTACTCTTATAGTCCAAGTTCCCGCTGACTTGCATTATACCACTGACAGACGGCAGCGGTTGCAGTTAAAAATCATCATTTGTGTTCTACTGAAGAAACAAAGTCACCTACATCTTGGATGCGCTGGGGGTAAGCAGATAAACATCAAATTTTCATTTTTGGGTGAACTATCCCTTTAAATCAATCCACCTTAAATGCATATTTAGTAGAATCGCTTCCAGTTATTTTACCTCTACAAAAACAGTCCATTATGCTGCTTGATACCGCAAACTATTAGTTGCTGTAATTTTATTCCAATGTATTATCATAATCATAAACACACTGTATTGTAACGCAATTAGTTTTAGCGTGTACTGCACTTTGTTATTCTTCTAGTTATTTTCCTATAGCCGCTAATGAATCGGAAGTCATCTCTCTATCTATCTTTGAATCTATCTATCTCTGGAGAGAGGCAGATGTGGGCAGGTGGTAGTATCACCCTGACCTTGTGTTCCACTGGGGCTCTCCTCCCCCTCAGAGGGCAGGGCTAATGTCACACCTCCGTCAAACCCTATGTTGCCATGGCAACTGATCCAACTGCTTTATGGTCATGTCAGAACTGTTAAATGTGTAGAGACCTGCTGTTTCATAAATGCGTAAAGGCACTGCATGCTTTTCTCCGGAGCTGGCAGTGCACTTAAAAACAAATTGTAGCTATTGATACCTTACTCTTGGTAACTGGAATTCATAAGCTTACTTGGAAATCTAATGCCTGATTGACAGACGAAGCACTCAGAGATGTTGTGGGTTCACAAGAGAACTCATTCCTCAGAGTATACATTCACTCAATTCATTGCTTTGCCCAGTCTTCAGTCCAAGCACTCAGCAAACACTGCACTCTTAAAACATAGAGACACAGGGTGGGTTTTAATGCACTGGGAATGTCAGCACATTCATTTGCAAATCAGTGAGCAACAGACATTTGCCGCTGTTGAGTTCGTCCGCTGAATGATACCAAACGGGAACTCTCCACAGAGGCCACCTGGGCTGTGAAGGACATGGTGATGAGGTGTGTCATCTGCTGGTGAGGCTGACCTCGAGCTTCTGAACAGGGAATTACAAACAGTTAGGAGAATCCTGTCGTCATCATCATCAAACCTGCATGATTTTTCTCCTATTGAACACAATAGAAGAATGTTTTGTCCATATACAGGGAAACTCAGTGGGGTCCAAAACAACACAGGACTCCACTGACTTTCATTTTTAAGACAAAATGGCCTGGTTTCAGAGACAGGGCTTAGATTAAGCCAGGATTTGACCTTAGTCTACCTTAGAAAAACACAATACTGGTGTGCATCTTGAGACAAAACAATGGCACTGATACATTTTAATATATGTCAGTGCAATTTGCTTTCAGTTAAAACAGTTCAAACATAAATTTTAATCTAGGCTTAAGCCTTGTGTGTGAAACCAGGGTAATGAGGGTTAAAAGACAATTAAAGGGGTGGTTGATTATGATTTCACTTTTTTAACTTTAGTTAGTGTGTAATGTTGCTGTCTGAGCATAAACAACATCTGCAAAGTTACGACGCTCAAAGTTCAATGCAAAGGGAGATATTTTCTTTTAAAGAATTCACTGTTTAAAGACTACAACAAATGGCTGGTAGGGACTACAATGAGCTTCTTCCCGGGTTAGTGAAATCACTAACCCTAAAATTTACATAAACCCCGCCCCCGAGAACATGTAACAAAGGGGGTGAGGCCATGTTGGGCTGCTTTAGAGAAGAGGAAGAGTTGTTGTAGTAGAGTGTTGTTGCCTTCATTTTACACCAGACTGCTTCACAAACGAGGCTCAATTCAATGCCGGATTTGCACAAAAGATTAACATGAGTTGAATCAACTCCACAGCAACTACATAAATTTATCCACTAACCATTCAGAAACGTCCAGTTTCATTCTAAAAGTTGTAACTTCTTCCTGAGTCTCTCCATCAGTGTCGACTCCGGTTTGAACAATGTAAGGCTGAACACCGTTACTGACAATCCTCATTTTGGCTGCGTGAGATTCTCCAGCTTTGTTGTTGTTGAGCAACCGAAGCGTGAGCTGTTAAAGCTCCGCCCTCTTCTGGAAAGGGGGCCGGGAGTAGCAGCTCATTTGCATTTAAAGCAGTGGTCTCAAAGTGCCGGCCCGCGGGCCATTTACGCCCCGCCCACCCCCTCTACCCGGCCTGCAACTGATCTCAAAAATAAAACATAATCCGGCCCGCTAAATTATTATTATTATTATTATTATTATTATTATTCTCTAGTTGCTACCTGTCTGATATGCAAAGTCGCCGTTCTATGGGGCATTCACATATCGCGTCACATAAGCGGCCGCGCCGCATTCTCCTTTCCAATGCGCTTTCGCTCCAGTGGCGTCTGTCGTTGCTATGCAACCATGAGCCGCGCTCTCAATCGCTTCTATTATGAGCGCGTTTGCCTAAATTACAGTAAAAGCACTCGACTTTAAGTCATGAGCGCCGATTTAAACCACCGAAACGCGTCCGATGCAGCCATTAAACGTTACCGATGCTCAAACGGCATCTTGGACAAATGTGGCCCAGCTGTGTGAGCACAAGCGCTGCAGGTGTCTGTCAAGAAACAGAGGAGTGTACAAATGTATTCAGGGATTGTATTTGTTCAGTACAGTGTTGTTCAGTGCAAGATTTTAATGTTATTTAAGCTAACATAAAGTAAGGGAAAATACTTCCACTAGATGTTAAAAACTAATAATGTATGTAACAATGAGATTTTTATTTTTTTGGCAAAATAAAGTTGAGATATAGCTCCAGTTTTTTTGTTTATTTCTGACCCTTCCACGCCACAAGTGTTGCTGGTTTTGTTCCTAAATTACTGATTTTTTATTCCATATATCTTGTTGGATGTGAGAAGTCGCACCAGACTATTTCAATTAATAGTATTATATTAGTAATAGTATTATATAATTATATTACACTCTGTAACAATGAGAGAGACACTGCTGTTTACATTTAGTATGGTAAATAAGATATTTATAGTATATAAAAAATATTTTAGTAGGCCTAATGAAATTTGAAGTAAATGAGAAATAATGCAAAGGAAAGTAAATTTTCTGAAATGTTGCACTATTTTGCGCTTGAAGGATAATATGGCCCTCCTATGAGGTGTCAATCACAGAAACGGCCCCCCGACAATTTGAGTTTGAGACCCCTGATTTAAAGGGACACACACAAAAACGGCGTGTTTTTGCTCACACCCAAATGGGGCAGATTTGACAAGCTATAATAAATGATCTGTGGGGTATTTTGAACGGAAACTTCACAGACACGTTCTGGGGACACCAGAGACTTACATCTTGTAAAAGGGGCATTACTGTATAGGTCCCCTTTAATACTCATCAATTTAACTGCAATGATACTATTGGTTGAGAACAAAATCTGAAATGAATTGAGCTGGATAACTCTGCAACATGAACACTATTACTGAACTGAGTCAACGTTTAACTGACTTTAAATAAATAATGACACTCGTGCCTTCTGTTGAACTAATAGCTGAAATGAACTTGTTTTATAATTGATGAACTTTGCAACATTGAGTTATTGAACTGAACCGATACGACACTGAACGCATGTTTCATAATTCGTATTAATGTGAACCTGCTTTGAAACAATCTGTCATTTAGAAAAAAAAAAAAATCTTTTGTGTTCAAAAGAAGAAAGAAAGAATTACAGCTTTAGAATAACATAATAAACTTTTTTGAGCAAACTTTTTTAAAGTCACCATGAAATCTAAACTGATAATTCATATTTTTTATGGAATGTTGTTTATTATTAATAATTTATCTGTTGCACATCTTCAGTTTTTATTTAAATTCATGTGCCTTCAATCTTTTATCAAAACCTGAACTTGCCTACATCTCTTTGATCAAGGGTGCTTCTCATTTCTAATTTGTGCATCCTTGTTTCCTTTCCTCCCATCTTAGCTCCACCCCCTTAGGATGTGAGGGAAGGATACACCTGTATATCCTCGCTCATGACTCCTCAGGAAGCTTCATCACTTCTCGTCCTTGTGATTAGAGGCTGTGTCCCAATTCAGAGGCTGCATCCTTCAAAGGACTTGGTCTCTTTAAAGCCGTGAAGGCTGGACTGAGCGTTGTTAAATGGGACGGTCTAGTCTATGGAGGACTGTTCTTGTCGCCTAACAACTGTGACAGCAGCCATTGATAAGTGGCAGTAACATCTGTACTTGACTTTTTAAAAAAAGTTATATTAAACTCAAACTAGTAGTTTTTAAGAACTTTAAGTCTCTTAAAAAGAAATATCCTGTGTTCAGGTGGAAAATACCATCATTTTGTGTTTAATGCTGAATATTCAGACATGATGAATCCTACTGAAAGCATGCGATGACCTTCCGATTACTAACTTTTGCCTTTTTGATGACTTTCCCATTTCCTTTTCAGCATGTGTTGTCTTTTCTAGTAATCCTCCTGGCTTGATGATTCATAACCACGTAAGTAGCAATCTGTGATTTTTACAGTAAAAGTTGACACATTTCAAAATGAACATTGCAACACATAGATGGCTGTAACTGCACGGGAAGAGAGAGCTGTGCCTCAACTTTCAGTGTAACCATGTCTAATGAGACAATGACATCTTTCATTTACAGAACACAATCACATTAACTGTTTCAGTTTGAAGGGCCTAATATTTCCCATGTGTTATCATTTTTCCATATGGAGAGCTCCAGAGCAAGTTTACTCATGTCTGTTTGTGTAAGAGAGAGAGAGTAAGGAATGGAGATATAGTGTGTTTGTGAGCGTCAACTCATCAGTGTATCACCTCATTGGTGTGTATTTGCCTGTTCACTGGGGTGTGGTCTGATCCACTTGACAGCTGTGTGTTACCATGGCAACCGTGTGTGTGTATGTGACTGCACATGCCTCAGTGTAGAGGTGTGTTTTACTGCTGTTGCTCCACCGGGAGCCTGTCAGCTGTTGTGCAGCTGCCGTTGCATTAGCAGGCCTGAAGCCCCGCGCGTTTATCCATCTTCCCTATGACACATCACACTTCTAATGCCAAAGCCTAATCAAAGACATCCACACACAGTGCAGGGCTTGTCAGGCCAGCAAATGCTACAGAGATCTTCTGGTTTCATATTCCTGTAATGAGTAACTGGAGACGAGAGGGAAATCTGCTGCTCTGGCTGCCCTCTTTGTTACCTGAGTATCTCCAAATTATTAACACTGGAGCCTGGGAATTCAGCCTTCAAACAGACGCGCAGTGTTTCCTGTAAGCCTAACTGCTACGCCTACTTCAATGTTATATTTAACCAGGATTTTTAAATCCTTGGTATTAACAAAATACACAGATATGAATATCAGCTTCTTAAACGAACAGTTCAGCCCTAAAAAAGTAAAAAAGAAGTCAGCATTTACTCACCCTCATGTCAATCCAAACCTGTATGGTGTTTCTTGGAGCTCAGATGATATCAGAAGGATCATGTGACATGCAAATCTTACCCCAAACTTTTGAACGGTAGTGAATAAGAAATAGATCATTTGAGAGCTGCAGTAAAGGGGAAAATTATCCATGAATAATGACAATTTTAAACTGTTTCGCACACAAAACTATCATATGACGTATCGTATAATTTGTCATCTAATGTGTGAACTATTTTTGTTTCATTTTGGTGTTTTTTGGTTAGTTCGATGGCCTGGTCTCACAGACAGGGCTTAGATTGAGCCAGGATCAGGCCTTAGTTAAATTAGGACATTTAAGTAGCTTTTTTTAAACTTGCCTTATAAAAAACATTACTACAGCGCCCCGCACAAGACATGCAAGAAAAAAAATGTAATCGTGCGCACAATTTACTATTTCGTTCCCTCGATTTATAAATCATGCGCATGATTTCGAGGGAACGAAATAGTAAATCGTGCACACGTTTTAGTAAATAAAGGGAACAAATTGGTAAATTGTGCGCATGATTTAGCCTATTATTTTTTTCCTGCATGTCATATCCGGGGCTCCGTACATTACTGATGTGCAAGGCAAAACAATGGCACTGACATATTTTAAGATATGTGAGTGCAAGTTGTTTTCAGTTAAAACAGCTCAAACATGCGTTTTAGTCTGGAATTAAGCTTAAAGGGGACCTATTATGCTCCGTTTTACAAGATATACTCAGGTGTCCCCAGAATGTGTCTGTGAAGTTAAAGCTCAAAATAGCCCTCAGATTATTTATTATACCATGTGGTAAATACCCATTTTTGAGTGCTAGCAAAAACATGCTGTTTTCGTGCATGTCTTTAAATGCAAATGAGCTGCTGCTCCCTGCCCCCTTTCCAGGATATAGTGCTTCCTTCCTTCACAGCTCCCCATATTCTGCCAAATACTAACAAGACATTTGCTTGGTTTTGATTATCATCTATATCACGATCGCTATCAAAACCATCCCTGTTCACACAGATCCGCGAAAATGACTAAAAACGCTGTATTACGCATACCAGACAAGTAGTTGGCGATGTCACTTTGTAAAGAAAGACATATGCATTCTTTTACAGGGCTCTGGCGCCAAACATGCATGCTTATCCACCTTATTTTTACAGTTTACTGCACTTTGATATTCTTCTCATTTTTTCCCTATCCACCTTATTTTTCAACGCAGAAGTAAGCTGTTTTCTGTGAATGTGCGAGACTGCCGATTCATTAGACTCCACATAACGAAAGTAATATCAACATGCAGTAAAAGGTAAAACTGTTTGTTTGTTTGTTTGTTTATAATTAAGACAGTACATTAAAATAGTATGCTAAGAAATACTAGTTTGCAATATCAAGCAGCATAACGAGTGTTTTGTACATCTAAAAATAGCTGGAAGTGAATGACACCGGAAGCCCGACACATTCATTTTACAAATGGCCGCGTCCGCACTTAAATGAAAAATAAGGTGGATACACACATTCACAGAAAACACGTCCCTGACAGCAACATACTGACGGCACAGATCCGGCCCACATCTGGTCCGTGTATAAACCACATGTACCAGATGAGGGCCGAATCTGAGCCAGACTATGTTGCTGTCTGGGGTTAACTAAACACATAATACGCATATGCAAGGCGCCACCATTTTCTCAGATTTGCATTTTTGCTGTTTACACGGTCAATGTTAGCGTTTTCAAAAACTTGCACTTTGTAACACGTTTTTTAAAAGTTTGTGTTTTCAGGGCACCAAAACTTAGGCCAAATGCATAAAAAAGTTTTCCATTTTTAGTTGAAAACAGTGTCGTGTAAACAGTCCCTGGAGCTATATCAATTTAAACTTCTAAATTATAATTTTCTGAGCCACACATCGGAAGCACACGCACAGAAAGCTGGCTGACACGTCTCGCTAGTATTAAACTAACTTCTCTTTCACATTTTATTGTGCTTAAACTGCCATATGCACACAAAGTTCACATAAACATAGTTGGTTATGTCTGTGAACGTAAACAGGAGGCACAGAAATCGCATGTGTATATTAAATCTGTGGCGCATTCCCTTCACAAACAAAACACTCACTGCATCTTCAGCGGCTCAGATGTCGGGAGTACACGGAGACTGTTATGTTCACTCTTACATCCAACAACAAAACACCTCAATCACTTACCAGACATTCTTGTTGCTACAGCTGCTCCAGTGTCGGGAAAATGGTGGACAGTGTACAACTCGTTCAGGGTGGGATCTATGCTAATACGTCAACAGTCTTGGGCGGGGCCTGTACAAAGTGAAGTCACTTTGAACAGAATCTGCAAACGGGTTGTTCTGAGACACTGCTTATGATTTATTTTTTATCATTATAGAGTGGTTGTGTACACACACATTTATGTTTAAACACCGTGTAAAAGTGAATTTTGCATAATAGGTCAGTCTCCTTTAAGCCTAGTCTGTGAAAGGGGCCATAAGTGTATGGAAAAGATCGTTGTGAATATCAGTGTTGCCAAGTCCGTGGTTTTCCCGCAGAATTGAGCTACTTTTAAGTTGTTGCAGCGGGTTGATCTCTGAAGTACCCAGAGGCCCCTGCAGTTCTCCTGCCTCTGTTACTCCAGGACTGGCCTCACAGGCCCTAAGAGGGATTTTGGATTATCCGTCCTGGCTTTAGGGATTGGAGCTGCAATGTGCTGGATAGCAGAAATCTTAATTCTGCATGGTAAATAGATTATTGAGCATGTGAGGCACTGACAGACATTCCAATTTGGAAGTTGCCTCCTCTCTTCCCTATCGTCTCCTCCTTATTCTGAAAATCATTAAAAAACTTCATCCCTTCCCCCTCTTTCCTTCTCACTCTGTGGTATCAGAGTAAAGAAATGTGAGAAGCAAGAGAAACAAAAGCCCTGCATACATCTGGTATTAACATCTGTCTCAGATTTACAGCTGAAGTGGTCAGCACTAAATACAGGTGTAAATGAGGCCTACAACGTCTTGTGATCCAAGCACTCAAAATACATTTGATGGTACGCATGTGAGCGTATTAAATTTGTAGGGTAAACTCTAATTCGTCTTGAGGGATCCAGTATAGCAGCGATGGACCACCTACTCACCTTTTGTCTTATGGAAAATAACCATCTGATAAAAAAAAGAAGCACATACAGTTTGGCAGCACTGAAATGTTAACAGCTTCAGCCTGCTCTGTTTTAGGCAGAAGGTTTCTAGGAATTTGTTTTTTGTTTTGTTTTTGAGAAAGTGTATCATTTCTGTTGTTCTCCTCTTAGGACTCTCATGGCCTGTTCACACACCAAAGCCCTCTTTACACCTGGTAGTAAGATGCGTTTTCGTCGATCGGATCAAAAGTGGACGACGCTAAATACTGCTAAATACGTTTTGAGCTTGTCCACTTTCAACCACTTCCAGAGGTAGTCGAAAACGCATTTGACCAGATTGCTTTCGTAGTGGAAACGCTCATGAGGTTGAATGTGTTCGAACAGCCACAAAAGACCGCCTACTGACTTAATGCATAAACATTATGGGAAGCGTGCTAGCCAGACGGGATTTATACTTTGTTGGCTGGAGACCCAAGTTTGGTCTGAAGGTGAAAAATGTACCAATCACAATGTTCTCTCACCATTCCTGATTTCTAACACGCACCCACAGCGTTCGGCTGGACTTTCGATCCATTAGATTGAAAGATCTGAAAAAGCCATACTTTTACTGCCCATAGACCCTCCGCTTGAAGAAATCAGGACAGAACGGGGTTGAAAGTGGACAAAAGAGACGGATTAAAATACCAGGTGTAAACAGGAGCGTCTCCCTCATCCACTTGTGATCCGATCAAAATTCATCTTAATACCAGGCATAAACAGGGCCATACATACGGGTTCTGTATTAAAGGGTTAGTTCACCCAAAAATGAAAATAATGTCATTTATTACTCACCCTCATGCCGTTCCACACCTGTAAGACCTTCGTTCATCTTCGGAACACAAATTAAGATAATTTTGTAGAAATCCGATGGCTCCGTGAGGTCTGTGTAGCCAGCAATGACATTTCCTCTCTCAAGATCGATTAATGTACTAAAACATATTTAAATCAGTTCATGTGAGTACAGTGGTTCAATATTAATATTATAAGCGATGAGAATATTTTTGGTGCGCCAAAAAAACAAAATAACGACTTATATAGTGATGGCCGATTTCAAAACACGGCTTCAGGAAGCTTCGGAGCGTTGTCATTGCTGGCTATGCAGGCCTCACTGAGCCATCAGATTTCATCAAAAATATCTTAAATTGTGTTCTGAAGATTAACAAAGGTCTTATGGGTGTGGAACAGCATGAGGCTGAGTAATAAATGACATTATTTTAATTTTTGGGTGAACTAACCCTTTAAGCAGTAGATAAAGTATTGAACAAAAAGTGTTTCTGTTGCTACATGAAAACATCGTAAATGTCTGTGTATTTGACAAATAGTGCAGCTAATCCACTTAATCTGCGATAAAGTACGCAAACACAGCGCAAGCATCACTACGGGAAGCAGAAAGCGCTTCACGTCTCCATTTTCAACTCCCCCACTGCATGCAATCAGCAAATCGTGTCAATCGGTTAAATCCAGCCACAGCTGAAGTCAAACAAACCAACTATTTTGCTAAGCATGTTTGAATCCAGAACAGACTAATTGCAAGAATCCAGACTGGCTGAACAGGCCCTCAGTGTGTCCGCTCTCTAATCTGCAAGTTCTCAAACTACATTAAACATGTAGCAAAACAAATCTGAAAGTGCAAATGTGATCAACACCAACAAAGCCTTCATCGTGGGACATTGTTTCCCCCTAATAACTGGGCAGGTTTTAATAATTGATGGCAAAAGAAGAGTAAGCAAAAGTGACTGTTGCAGAAAAACAAGAGGCTTTAGACTACAGCTGGTCTGTGCTGGGCTCAAAGGGTACAGAAGACCTTGAAGCCATTGTACAAACATGCCCACACCCTCCAATTTTCACACAATCCCCATGTTTGAGGCGCTTTTTATATTCCTTTTCACTTCAGGCCTCACATACATCCGTATGTAATCACATGTATAGAGGAGTTGAGCCAGGCAGCCTCTGTTGTGTCTTGCAATCGATCCTTCCGGAAGGCTACAGTCCTCCCACGGGCTGCAACGAGCCAGCATGAGCAGCCAGCGTGATTAACATCATGGGACGGCAGAGCTCAGAAAAACAAACCCATTGTGGAGCTCTCGCGAGCATATGGTGTGTCCACCCACAGCAAGCAGGAGGAAAAAAGAGGGTAGAGTCTAGTCAGATTTCTAATTGGTCACAAATTGTTGACTGTGCTGGTCTGAGAGCGCAGTAAGAGTGAATGTATGGGGTTTGTGGGAGGAGAGGGGCTGGAACATTACACTTTATAAATAAATGATGAGCTGCTCTTCAAGCCTGATTACTTCCCCCATCCCCTTTCTACTCCAGCCAGCCCTGCGCCCCCATCCCACCATGCTTTAATGGAAAAATGTGACTGATGCCCCCATTGACCCATGAGGAAGAGCTGGAAAGTCTGGCATCAGTCCTTAGGCTGCTATATTTAAATGATTTAAAAGTGGTCTTCGCTTCTTTCTTTTTTTTTTTTTTCAGAAGCCACATATTTCGCTCCAGTTTTCGCTTCGGACTTGCCCATAATGCTGTTACTATCTTGTAAACAAATGATTAAACTTCCTCACGAATGATTAACTTCACTTCAAACATAACCTCCAAACCTGTTTTGATAATCAACAACAAGGTCTAGGGGCAAATGATCCAAGCCAAAGACAAACAGGGTCATGCTTGATTTGTGGGATTTTCGTTGGATCTGCAACCCGATAACATATTTTAGAGCTTGGCATAACTAGAAAAATGTATATTCATATAATATATAGTATAAAAATGTCAATGGTGTTACAAAATATTGTTAATTTACATGATGTTTCCAGGTATAGAAATCACATTTTTCATCTCATATATCCAGGTTTTTCAAGACAGTGGTAACTCTGGTTCTTTAAAGAAAAATATCTTGATTTTTAGTTGTTTTAACTTATTTTAAAGGGGACCTATTATGCAAGATTCACTTTTAAAAGGTGTTTGAACACAGATGTGTCAGCAGTATGTGTAAACAACCATCCTATAATGGTAAATCCACCCAGTCCTTTTAAAATTCCCCTTAAATCATAAACAAGTCTCTCCAAACAAGGGGTTCCAGATTTCGGCGACAGAATCTGCCCTATTAGCTTAGCTCCTCCCCTGAGTGAGCACAGTCCGCCATTTTTATCTCCTCACCAGAGCGTTAAACAGCAGCATTCAAGTAACAAATGTATTCTTATTCAAGTTATTTAACCAAGAGCAGGGAGTGACTTTCTGTTTTCGTTTTGTTTGGTTCATATTAACAGCATTTATAGCTGTAAGTACTGTATATTATGCTGCTTTCACTTTAATAGACAGATCTAATATACACATGCAATTTCTTTATTTGCTGTTTATGTTCACAGACATAACCGACTGTGTTTGTGAACTTTGTGTTTTTGACATAACCTTGTGTGTATTTGACAATTGCAAATGCAAAAAAACGTGTAAGAGAAATCAGTATAATACTCATAGCGCTGTCTGACAGCCAGCTTTCTGTGCGCATGCTTCGCATATGTGGGCTCAGAAAACCATATATCAGAAGTTTAAACCATTTAGACACATGCAAATAATTAACTTTCATGATGATGAAGAACTGCAATGTCACGAGAGCATGGCCGTGATAGAGATGATGTTTTTGGTAGAGTATCCGAGACACGAGGTGTAGGCTCCGCCCTCTTCTGTAAAGTTGCAGCTCATTTGCATTTAAAGACACATGCACGAAAACAGCATATTTTTCCTTCCATTCAAAAACGGGCATTTGCAACACGGTATAATAAATGATCTGTGAGGTATTTTGAGCTGAAACTTCAGACACATTGTGGGGACACCTGAGACTTACATCTTGTAAAAAGGGGCACAATAGGTCCCCTTCAAGTCACGATTAGAAGCTTTCTGAGGCCCCTTGGTTGCGAATCACTGCATTAGAAGCTCCATAGTTTGAGCCACGACTTCTGCCAGCAAAAAGAAAACTACATTGCAAAATTACAAAAGAGATTTCGCACACGTCTGTTTAAACCAGCATTTAATACTCTTTTGAAGCACATTTATTTCGATTTCCAAATGTATGCAGTCCATCCAGTTTTCTTGTATAAAATATGTGGAAAAAAAGTCAACTGTTCTCTAGTCTCACTCAGTTGAGTCTTTTTGGAGTTCTGAGTGCACAGAAAGGCTTTCCTGCATGCCTACAATCACAAACAGGAAGATTTTCAGCATGTTCATGACAATCAGTGTTCCACGGTGACTACACAGGGCTTCACCGACTAAAACAGGAAGTATATCTACACCGTTATAAGACTCAGAGGTGTGTATAGGCACCAATCATCCTGAACATGCTTCACATTTGCTTAAATGCAGGAAATAACATTATCTGACAGGAAGCAGAATCCAGAAGTACTTCAGACGCAATAGCTCATGACATGCTTGGTGGAACCTCTTTGAGTGAAGCCTCCAAAGAACCTGGACTGAGTTTTTGTACTGATCTTTTACAGCCTACCGAAAATTAATGAAAAATATTAATACATAATTGTAAACATAACAGAAAAACAAGAACTTCTGGCCTCTAAGGAATGTAAGTAACACGTCAAACCATAATTGCGGTTACCTGTGGAGCGGTTCAGCAGAAACTTAAGCCCAAAATCTCAAGGTGCAGTAGAGGTGAAATGATAAATAATAAACAGACTCTATCCCTCTTTTTTAATAACAATATTCCCCAGCTACTGATAATAAAACTGTAGAAGTTTAATAGCAATGTTAAAAGGAATCTTTAGCACAACCAACCAGATTCCCGATGCCCTAAAGGCAGGAAGAGGGGAAGTGAAAGGAGTTAAAACTAACTCCATGTACAAGTGATCATTATCTGCTCTGGGTCAGAACCCTCTGCAATTATCCAAAATCTGTTTGTAATTTGAAAAACTCAGCTGGGTCCCGCCTCCACATTTCTCAAAGAAAGATTCCCTTATTATTTGACTCAGGGACAGACAAGGTTTTAATGCTTAAGTTGGAAGAGATTGGTGTTTTGAAGCCGAGAGGCTTGCATTGCATGATAGAAAGTGCTGTTTTCCTTTTAATTGTGATGTTAACAAGCCTGATTTTGAAAAACAGGCGGGAAAAAAAATGTCTATGAAGGAAATTATCTGAGTTATCGGAGATAAACCGGAGATGCGGTGGAAGGTTAACTGGTGACGTATGGTTTAGTGGAAGATTGCCCATACAATCCATAGAAATCGGGGTGCCTGTGGCTCTGTGAGGCGTCGATCCAGTCGTGCATGGAGAGCCCTTGGAGGGGCTGGGACATTGAGGCCGTGGAGGGCAGGGGGTGCGAGTACTCCTGTGTCCAAGGGAAAGATCCCGAGCGAGGGTAGGGAGGATGGCCGCGGTGGTTCGATATGGAGGGGACGCTAGAGCAGTAGCAGTTGTCCATCGTGCACATGAGAATCTTACGCCCACCGTACTGTGGCAGCATGGCCTGCTGGGATGAGCTGGGATTGGGGTAGTCAGCTGGAGTAAAAACAGAGCTGGAATGATGGACCGACTGGGCGCTGCTGCTACTGCTGAGGCCTACGATGTGCTGGGTGGAGCTACAGGGAGCCATGGGCGGCTGTGACGTCGGCCCGTCGGTGGAGCTGGAACCTTGACCCAGGAACTGCTGTTTGCTCATGGGGCCTGACGAGGAATCCAGCAGGCTGGTGCTGCTTTCAGGGAAGGCCGTGGAGTGTTTGCGTTTCTCACCCCCGGAGGTATTCGCACTGGAGGGGTGGACAGATATGCTCTGGAGGAAGTGTGAGGGAGTACTGAATGGTGCTGGAAACAAGGGGACAGAAGATAAAGAGTTTGATTTGAGGAAAAAAACAACAACAATATGTTGAACAGAAATGTTTTTGCAAGCCAAGTTAGTGGTTCTCTGTTGGGTCAACTCCCAGATTTTACTTTGGATATCACGTAACGACAACAAAAAACAAGAGCAAAAGTTGTTTTTTATATAAAAATTTAAAAAAGGTCCTCAAAACCAATATTTATTTTTTCTTAGGGTACGTTTAAACGACAACGACATACTAAAAATGGATATGTTTTTTCTTTGTGTTTTTCTCGTGCAGATAACAACGTTGTCAAAACGATCCCCAATCACACGGATCCGCGAAAACGACTAAAAATCCTGTGTTATGCTGCCAGGCCAGTAGATGGCGATGTCACTTTGTAAAGAAACACTATGCGCCTATAGATGGAACCAAGCGTGCCACACGAGTCCTGAAAAGTGAAGCCAAAGCGTCCTTAGATGGCTGGATGCAGTAGCTCATAAACCCCGCCCTTTCCATGTAATGTAATGGGGCGTGAGACAAACTAAACAGTGAAATTACACATCAAATATTATTTTTCCAAAGATGGTTTCTGTCATTTTAGGCAGTTTTTAATCACACTGATGTTAAAGTGTTCATTCTTTAACTAAGTTTGTTTTTTATTAGTTATTTGATGCTATAAAAATGCGGGTTTTGATGTCATGATTGACAGCTGGATCTTCGGGAGGAGATTGGAGCTTTAATTTCTACATTTCCAGAACTGTTCATTTCACACCGACATAATGAGTTGTACTGCAGTATTAACCAAATCTGCAGGGGTGTGGGTGGGACCTTGATATCGCGGCTCACGCTCACTACTGCGCAGACTCGAGACTCAAGATGTCAGTGCCGTATTGGCACACTGGCAGCTTCAGTTACTACAATGGAAGAGAGTGAAGGTGCGTCGTCCATCTTTTTTTACCATCTATGGATGGAACACGTAATATGCATGCGCATGAAGTCACCGTTTTCACAAATTCACATTTTGTTGTTTACATGAAGACGATAACGGTATCGTTTTCAAAAACTTTGAATCTCATTTTCAAAAGTTAGCATTTTCAGGCCCCCAAAACGCCATTGTTATGTGAACGAACGGCCAAAACGCATAAAAAGCTTTGTGTTTTTTGTTGAAAACAGTGTTGTGTAATCGTCCCCTTATTTCTTCAATGTTTTATAGGTTTTTGAGATTTTTGAGGATGAAGGCATTCCAGGGTCAATGACGAATAAGAGATAATGAAAAAAATCTTTATAATCTAGTAAACACGTTCCAAGAATTTTTTTATTGATGTTGGTTTCTTATGAGTTTGGCAAACTTTTTATACCAGAACCCATGAACCAACTAGAAAAGTTGTGCGACCCACCATTTACTGAGCCACTGAGTACGTTTTTACTTACCTTCCAGTATTTTTCTCAAGTTCTTTTCCTTTTTTGAGACTTCAGACAGGAATATTTTAGAATTAAGATGACCCACTTTGTAAGGAGGCAGAACACTGCCTGTACATGATGTTGATCTGTAAAAAGACCATTTGACATCACCAGATTACTATATATTCAAAAATATTTAATAAAAGAATTCAATGTCAATACTTCGTTTCATAAAGGACATACCTATCCATGAGTATTTTCACTGGTTTTGTGTTCTACAAAGCAAAAGAAAACAGAGCAAAATATTAATCTTACTGCAGTCTACAAGCTCCTGCTTGACTGCCTCTTTGTCTGTAAACATGGAAAAATCTGGAAGTGCAGATATGCTGATAACAACCACACACACAGACAGGGAAGCATTTCTCACAGGTATGGGCACATTCACACTGTGTATTTATGAGAGCGTGTGGGTGAGCGCAAGGGGATTTCTAGCAAAAGTCAAAGGAGTGAGTGCTTAAGGAAATATTCACTATGTCCGAAACCCAAGACAGCTGCCTTATTGCCCAGTCAGACAGAGAGCGCCTTCATATGAAGGAAACTGGTTTCAGAAAGACTTCCAAGAAACCATGACATAATGTTTAATAATCAAAAACTAATTTTTTTCTAGCTAGACATGGAATCATACATTGAAAACAATAGAATTATGAATTAAAAGTCCCCACCCACAGGACTAGGATATCATAGGCCGTTAAGGATGACCAGATGAATGCATCTGTGAAGGGTGGAAAAGTGAATCGACCTCACCTTCATGATGTTAATATTCTCCGCCTTGTCAAACACAACTTGGACAGAGCTGAGCAGTTTCTTGGCCTCCTGACGGCGTGCATTGAGCTGGAGGGTTTGGGTTGAGTTCTCCTGGCAGTATTTGGTGTGTGCTTTATCCAGCACCTCCAGAGTTCTCCCCAGGTCATCTTCTAAGAGCTGGTGCATTTTGTGATACTGCACACGCACCTCCTCCTTCAGCTGCTGTACCTTATCCTGCATAACAAACACAGGATGCACATTGAATTTCTATAATTTCCCTAAATGTAAAAACCTTAACAAATATCTCCCTGTAGGAAAGAAAACACAGACTTTATCTTTTTAATGTCTCATTTGTTTTATAGACAGCAGTGAAATTAAATGGAAAATAAATGAATTGCCCCTATTTATGCTTTTTCAGATACTACCTTTCATGTTGTGTATTATTTAGCTGTTTATGAATGTAAAAGGTCTGCAAAGTTTTAAAGATCAAAGTGTTACTGTCTCCCAAAAGAAAGAACAGATTCTGAACTGCTGAAACGAGTAGTCAGAAATTCCAGTCTTACTTAATGCTCAAACCTACGTAGGTATCTAACAAATTGCATAATGCCAGCCTATGGTCTTTTTTGGCTGCCCGCAAACAGCGTCTACTATGACTCTCAAACACTGTAGTTGCAGCTGAAGCCTGGAAGAGTTTGGTTTGTGTTGAGAAGACACTTCTTTCTGTGCTGCAAAAGCAAATCTACTTTGCATGCACTTCCAAAGGATGAGGACTCGGGCTTGTTGTACCATCCACCCACACCATCGTTATAATTTTTAATAGTAATAAAAATCAGTTCAGTTAAAAAACAGACACTGCAATTAAAAACTGAACAAATCTGCTTAATGCAGCATGAGCCAAACGAGAGTTGCAGTACAGATCTGCAGCAGGAGTCAGATTTCATTTATCACGAGAGTGAGGAGCTGACTGACAAGACAATGGCGGAAATTTTTTGGATTTTTGCAATATTTTGGATTTAAAACCAGTGCTAATAGGGAACCTGCAAAGGATTGGTTGTGTTTTTCTAGTTGTTGTGTTTTTCATTAAGAATAATAACCCACCGTTCAAGCAACTGCCGCCCCGGAAATTGGCGCTAATTTGAAAGCGAAAGCAAAATGCGCAGCATTCATAGTCTATTGCCGCGGAGCATTTTCAATTAATTTCTATGGAAGCTGAACTTAAACTGACACTATCATTACTGTTCGTATCACTGCGTTTACAAATGCTAAGAATATCCGAAATTCAGATATGGTAATAGCCGTTTCCTTTCAGACACGCGCTGTAAGCGGTAGACCAATCACAACAGACTGGGCAATCGGACCAATCAGTGTAGAGTAGGCTCTCAGAAAAGTGGGGTTTAGAAAGACTGAATTCTTTATCAAACCGTTTCAGACACTGTGAGAAAAGAGCTGATGCTGCAATGTATATTATGAGAAAGTTAGTGTTTTTTGACCTTAGATGGATGTAAAGTTAATGTAGGAGACCTCAAAAACAAAACAAGGAACCATTAAAATAGCATAATAGGGGCACTTAAGTTTTTCCACTTCTCAGATGTTTATCCTGAGAAAAATCCCAATTAATTTCTCATCTGCTGTAGAGTTTCAGAAGAGGACATTTCACAATGTGCCAAACTGTGCTCAGATTTTACCAAAGTTGGCAAAGTCTGCAATCAAATGGCATTTATTTTAATATAAACTTCATTAATATTCTCCCAAAAGCAAATGATCTGGGCTATACCATCCACATTGATTTAATAGCTCTGTATTATTCATGTACTGTAAAAATGATCACGACAACTTTTAGAAGAAATATCTGAGACAATGTTGATTAATGAATGAACCTGAATTCTCCAAGTAAATCTTAGTAGAGCTTTGAAAGGTCAACCGCTGAGCAACAGCAAAAATTAGCGAAATTCTACTTCCCAATAAAATAAAAAAGGTAGAAAACAACAATGTACATCTGATGGTGTAAAAGTGCTTGTAGTGCAACTTACTAAACAGACCTTTGAAGGGTTAATAGCCTATGAGATGCACAAAAGATTGAAATGTATCTGTGCCATCTAAATGATATTCAGAAATCTTCATATACTTTCACAAGATCATCTGTAACCACACACCACCTTTTAATTTTAGAAAAGCTTGTATACAGGGTCCAAAATTAACTTTTTTACTTTACTGGCCATTAAACTGTATTTTGCTGATATATTTGTCGTTATGAACATAAAATTACTAAATTCATATTCAGTATCATTTTAGTATTATTTATATACTAAACAATATAGTTATATAGCAACTTTAATAGTAAATAATATACCATTATAGTATTATAGTGTTTATTAATATTTTTTAGTGTTATTATAGTGTTTAAGATTAAACATTTTTGTTATGTGCTGTCATTTTTATACGTTTTTTTTTTTTTTAATATTTCAGTTTAGGGTTTTCATGTAATATTTATATTGTACTTTATTTTAGCTTTATTTCAATCAACGAAAACCATTTTTAATAGTTTCAGTTAACAGTAACAACACTGGCAATATTTGTGTGAAAATGTGCAAGTCATTATGTCACTCGATATGAGTCAGTCACAAAAAGTTTGATTTTGTTCTCGATAATTTTCTTTATTTAGCTTAATGTGAGAGCATTCCACATGCATCAGCACAACTTATCTATCTTTCACTTTTGTTTTGGCATTTTAAATAAAAAATAAATTACTTGTTTTGTCAGAAAATTTTATTCTGGTTCATGTAAGCATGTTGAACGAAACGTGTTTATGTATTTGATTGCATTAGCTTCCTTTGACTTTAATTTTAACTTATTTTGAATATTCATTGTCATTTTCATATCTTTATGTTGTAGAATTGTAGAAGCTAATGGGGATCCAAATCTGAAATCTGGGGAATTTGATCTGACCTCTCCTTGACACTATTATTTTGTAGTACAACACTTGTCTAATACATTTTCCTTAAAGACAAAAATAAAACTGCAGACAGGAAGAAAAGGCCTACATACGGTTTAAGCAGAGACACTGCCATGTCATACCAAAACCAACCTCTTACATATTCATTAGCTGCAGTAGAGGGTGAGGGGAGAGACAGAGTAAGACAGAGGTGTGTGTGCTCATGTCGTATCAATGTGTCTTTACCTCCACCAGTACTTTGTCAGACTCCAACTTATACAGCTGCTCCTCGATGTCTTTCACTCGATCGTCAATGCGATCCTGCTGCTTCATTAACATATGCTGGAGGGAAGAAAAAGACAACACAAATCAAATTTTTTTTCCACAGATCCATGATCTGCCAAACTCAACAAAACAGAATGACTCAAGGTTCAAGGAACTATTTTTAGAAATATCTGTAACTCTTTACAATAAAGTTCCATTTACATTAGTAAACATAAACTAACAAAATATACTTACTTTAGTAAAAACAGTAAATTGTACATAATTACAAGCAACAAACCCTAAACCAAACCATACTCCTAACCTTAAAGGGGTCCTTAATTATGATTTCACTTTTGTATGTAATTCTTGCGTGTGTAATGTTGCTGTTTGAGCATAAACAAAATCTGCAAAGTTACGACGCTCAAAGTTCAAGGCAAAGGGAGATATTTTCCTTTACAGGAATCACTTTTTAAGGACTACAACAAACGGCTGGTAGGGTCAACAACAAGCTTCTTCCCGGGTTGGTGACATCACAAACCCCAAAATTTACATAAACCCCGCCCCCGAGAACACACAACAAAGGGGGCGGGGCCATGTTGGGCTGCTTTAGAGAAGAGGAAGAGTTGTTGTAGTAGAGTGTTGTTGTCATGCCGTCATTTTACGCTGAACTGCTTCACAAATGAGGGTCAATTCAACGCTGGATTTGCACAAAAGATTAACATGACGGCACATGCTAGTGGATGAGTTGAATCAACCCCACAGCAACTACATAAATTTATCCACTAACCATTCAGAAATGTCCAGTTTCATTCTAAAAGTTGTAAGATCTCCATCAGTGTCGACTCTGGTATGAGCTGTTAAAGCTCCGCCCTCTTCTGGAAAGGGGGTGGGAGCAGCAGCTCATTTGCATTTAACGGGACACATAAAAAAAAATGGTGTGTTTTTGCTCACACCCAAATAGGGATAAATTTGACAAGCTATAATAAATGATCTGTGGGGTATTTTGAGCTGAAACTTCACAGACACATTCTGGGGACACCAGAGACTTACATTACATCTTGTGAAAGGAGCATAATAAGTCACCTTTAATTCATATTTTTGTTATATTGTATTTGTCCTATTGTTTGTAATTTGCTTCTTTTTTCTTATTTTTAATAACAGAAATTAGATGAAATAACGCAAAACTATATAGTGATATATATATATATATTTATCGTGAAATAAAATTTCTCATATTATGAAATAAGAATTTGGTCATATCACCCACCTAGTTCATGGTAATTACAACATTTACTAAAACATTATTAAAATCAAAAGTTGTATCTGTTAATATTATTTAATGGACCTGAACTAAGAATGAACAGTTGCATTTGTATTAACTAATGTGCTCATTGTTAGCTAAATTTTAGTTAATGCAACTAAAGTAATCTAATAGGACCTTATTGTAAAGTGTTACCAAAATATTTTTAATTTTAAAGTCAAACTCAAGCTAACAAAAGCAATGTATTCTTCTCCATCTACTCCAAAATACGACCCCAAACATCCCACAGGCCCTCTCTATAACATCCCAAAAAAAATCTTATTTCAGAAAATGAGTGAAACAAAACATGTCGGCAATGAGACTAATTCATCAGAATCACGTTTGCTGTGTGATTCTGCCTGCTATTAGGTGTCTGGACAGGTTTTAAATTGGATTCAGAGGAAGCCACTAACCCCAAAGCTCCCCCATCCCCCAGCCAAATCAAAGCCTGACAGTGTGCTGAAGCTTTTATAATCCCCTTTATACTCGGTTTCACATGCCCACGACAAGAACACTGTACCTCACCACACCAAAGTCCAGAGGATGCTGAATAACAAGCCAATTTAGTCGTTTAATCACACAAACGTCCATGCAACATTCAAAAGGCCGATTGCAAAGGGAGAATTCAGCTGTCATGACAACAATAACGCACATTGTGCATGCACGAGTGTGCGCATTAATAAGTGTGGAAATTTGAAGCAGAGCGAGAGGGGGCAAGGCCGTCTCAGGCTCTCATTTTGCTCGCTATCTCTCCCTTTGTTTGCACGGCTTCTTTCAGTGTCAGTGACAGATTGTCATGTTATCCCTGCATAGCGAGATGTGCACGAGACCGCTGCAGGATCTATAGGTCACTTGAGAGGAGAAGCATTCTTGGGGCCTACAGCAACTGGGCTCCTGCAAACCCCTGCATGGATGCCAAACAAACAACATCTCTACAGTCAACAGTTAACAGCACTCATTGGTCACCATGGACACAGATACAGTGCAACGGTCCGGTAAAAGTAAAAATCTTATTCATTTTCTCCTTACAGACATGCCATGAGCTCACAAGACAGTGTCACGTTACCTTTATTTAAAAAAGTTTAAATGCCAAATTAACAATGAAGTACTACACTACCCACAATTATGAAGTGAGATCCACCAATCAGAGAACTTGCTGTATCACTATATATTGATATACTACATACTGAACCTGTTAAGTTTTGTAAGGGAACACCCTGAGGTTTGTAAGTTGATGAAAATCATAAAAATGTGAAATTAAAATAAATAAATAGGGCTGCACAATTAATTAAAATAAAATTTAAATTGCAATAGGGCTTAGTGCGATTATCAAATTGCAAAGTTCTCACTAGCAGCTCATGATCCAGTGTTTTCAGTGTCTCAGAGAAGCTCAATTCACAGAAAATGCTGCTTTACTTTCACATTCGCATGTCCAACATTTTTGTTGATATATGTTTGCAGCATTTTAGTAAATTTGTACTAAAAAGTGTTTATAAATCTGTTGAAAACTAAACAGATTTCACAGGCCTCCCTGCAGTTTTCCACTAAAATAAAAGCTGGATTGTTTAAAGGTGCCATCGAACGTTTTTTTTTTACAAGATGTAATATAAGTCTAAGGTGTCCCCTGAATGTGTCTGTGAAGTTTCAGCTCAAAATACCCCATAGATTTTTTTTTTATACATTTTTTTAACTGCCTATTTTGGGGCATAATTATAAATGTGACGATTCAGGCTGCGGCCCCTTTAAATCGCACGAGCTCTCGACTCTATCATTGCATAAACAAAGTTCACACAGCTAATATAACCCTCAAAATGGATCTTTACAAAGTGTTCGTCATGCATACTGCATGCATGCGTCGGATCATGTGAGTATAGTATTTATTTGGATGTTTACATTTGATTCTGAATGAGTTTGAGGCTGTGCTTCGTGGCTAAAGCTAACATTACACACTGTTGGAGAGATTTATAAAGAATGAAGTTGTGTTTATGAATTATACAAACTGCAAGTGTTTAATAATGAAAATAACGACGGCTCTTGTCTCCGTGAATACAGTAATAACCGATGGTAACTTTAACCACATTTAACAGTACATTAGCAACATGCTAACGACACATTTAGAAAGACAATTTACAAATATCACAAAAAATATCATGTAATCATGGATCATGTCAGTTATTATCGCTCCATTTGCCATTTTTCGCTATTGTTCTTGCTTGCTTACCTAGTCTGATGATTCAGCTGTGCACAGATCCAGACGTTAATACTGGCTTGTGTAATGCCTGGAACATGGGCTGGCATATGCAAATATTGGGGGCGTGCATATTAATTAACAATATTCATTTGTATTTTCAAGTAAAATTGTGTTACAATACTTTTTTCTTATAATTGGAGTTATTGATAATAATATCAAAAATAACATTCTTTTTGCCTGATGTTTCAGCAGAAGCAATATAAGACATTTTCTTTTGAGAATTAATGTTAATCTATCATAGTTCAAATCGCTATATGAGGCAAAACAAATATTTTTTGTGACCATATCATGCATCCCTATACTATAAATAAATTATTTTAAAATAAAAACTATTATTTTATTTATTTAACCTGCATGTTATGTGACCATTAACTGACATCAGAGAACCGTGAACATGTGAATGTGTTGTTAAAATTATTGAAACATTACAAACATTATCTTCTCTGCAAAGGATGCTTTAAAGGGTTAGTTCACCCAAAAAGGAAATTTCTGTCATTAATTACAATCATGTCATTCCAAACCCATAAGACCTTCGTTCATCTTCAGAACATAAATTAAGATATTTTTGATGAAATCTGAGGGTTTCTGAACAACACATAGGCAGCAACGTCATTGCAACTTCTGAACTTCAGAGAAGCAGTAAAGACATAGTTAAAATAGTCAGCGTGACTACAGCGGTTCAACCTTAGTGTTGTGAAGCAACGAGAATACTTTTTGTGTGCAAAAACAAACCAAAAATAACGACTTTCTGATGTAGAACACAGACAGGGTAGAGAAGAAATAGTTGAATAAAGTTGTTATTTTTGTTTTGTTAAAGGAAGGGTGAGGAATGACATGAAGGTGAGTAATTAATGACAGAAATTTCATTTTTGGGTGAACTAACCCTTTAATCTCATAATGCATTGTGAATACGCTCTGAACAAACCCAAGATGGTGGACAAAGCATGCAAAATGTGTGTTAATGTTTATTGTTAATTCAACTTAATCATGTACTGATAAAACAAAGTTATGTATTTCTGTGCTAATTAGTGCATCACTTCATCTGCTTAGAAGTATGTTAATGCCAAATTCAACGTCAACTGTAATTTGATCTCTCCTGAGCTTTGTGCGGGAAGCTCTGTTTGTGTGTTGAGCGGAGCTGCTGCCCATGTAGAGCGTTTCTTTTCAGTTAGCAGGCTGTCATTAAAGCCAGCAGTCTATGTAGGCAGCAGACAGCAAAACAGCTCACTACATTCTGCAACAAATCAATAGTTTTTAAACAGATGAGTGTACCACAGCCTAGGTCTTACAGACTAGCATTTCGAGCAGTGGTATCACACTTAGTCACTGATTACACACAGTTATGAGCACAGGAAACTGTACATCTTCTGCTCAACAATGGCCAAAGCTTCACGCAAGACGCCAGCAGGAAGTTGCAGAAAATTACTGCACTCTTGGTGCCATTTAGCTTATCAGCAATCAAAAAATATTTAAGGTTTTTAATTTGTTACAATTGTGGGTGTACAGATGAATGTATCAGTGTGCTATACATCTGCGCGAGCGCTTCTCGTTTCAAAACGCGCAGATGTGCAGATACGATCTGTCAATCTCTTTTGATTCGGAGCACGGAAGGTAGCATCTAAAGAATCTACTAACTTCTACAGACAATTAACTGTCTGTGATAAATGCAAGCCATTTGATTGCAGATACGCAAAGCCTGATGATAGGCTTGTTGATGGCTTTTTTAAGCTTTAAGGTGAAAAAAGATGCAAGCTCAGACTGAGACAGAAATAATCTGGTTTTTGTGGGGTAGTGTGAGGGGCGTGTGTGAATTTCACAGCTAAATACTGGATAGGAGTTGATTTATTTCTGCAGTTTGTAAGTGACTCAAAACAACCTACATACATTCACAGCAAAGACAAAAGGTCAGGCATCCTGGCAGTTAAATGTGAAATGTGTGAACAGCACACTGCTCTGAATGCATAGTGAAGATAACTTATAGTTCACTTGTAAATGGAAAAAACTCACATGCACTTGACGGTATTCATTTATAACCACAGATGAAAAACTTTGACAATTTTCTAATGAATGTTGCATGATTTCATTAAATGAATAACAGTACAGATCCGTTCAAAGAAAGGTCAGTACAAACACATTCAGATCTGGCATGTTCCTTTGTGTGCTGTAAGGAATACAGCATTTACCCTAGTAAAAAAAAAAACCTATACCAAAAATACATTCATTTCATACCAAGTATACTTCAAATCCATTAACAAATTTATTGACATACCACTTAAGACTTACTGATACAAAATTATAATTAAATTTGATTTGGAGTATTTCTTTATTGCACAATGCACATTTCTTAATATTATGCCTAAAGAGTGTTTTAGTATCACTATTAAATGCAAGATATTTAAAGTGTACCTAAAGTATACTTGCAATAGTTCCACTTTAGCACAATCAAATATACTTAAGCAGGCTATATCTTTAGTTGGACCTCAGAACTACTTCTGCACAATTAAAGGGCCGGTTTCACAGACAGGGCTTAGGCTAAACCAGGATTAAGCCTCATTTCAATTAGGGCATTTAAGTAGCTTTTATAAACATACCCTAGAAAAAAACATTACTTGTGTACATCTCGAGACAAAACAATGACACTGACATATTTTAAGATCAGTCAGTGCAAGTTGCTTTCAGTTAAAACAGCTCAAACCTGAATTTTAGTCTAGGACTAGCTTAAGCCATGTCTGTGAAACCAGGGGAAAGTGTGTTAAGTACAAAATTTGTTGTTCCAATTTAGCAGACTTTAAGTATACCAGTTTAGTTTACCAAAAGTACAATTGCAGGGTATTTTTCAATATGTAAATGTATACTTAGCACAAAATAAATGTATTCCATATACATTTTAGTTTATATTTTATTCACTAGGGTAGATCTGATTCATAAACTATTATCTAATATATCATGAAAAGTAGCTAAAGAATGAGTACATATAAATTTACATTCCTTAAAATTGTGACAGCATTTACATAACATCATTTAGACTCCTTTAACAGCATGGCAGGAAGTAATTAATCTCAGTCCATTTTATCATTTTTATACATATTGTGTTTGTCTGTGTTGTGTTGACTGCATTCATCACTGACTACAACCATCATTGACTAAAACCATTGAACCATCAAGAGATTTTATATATATATATATATATATATATATATATATATATATATATATATATATATATATTTTTTTTTTTTTATATGGAATATGAATTTATCAACTAGCTAGCTGGTGCCTTATGAGTAACAACAGAAGTTGCTTGCAACCCATTCTGGCACAGTTTTATTATTTTTCTATAACTTATTTCTATTTAGTTTTGATGATTTAAAGGTGCCGTAGAACGTTCTTTCACAAGATGTAATATGAGTCTAAGGTGTCCCCTGAATGTGTCTGTGAAGCTTCAGCTCAAAATACCCCATAGATTTTTTTTTTATTAATTTTTTTAACTGGCTATTTTGGGGCATCATTAACTATTCAGGCTGCGTCCCCTTTAAATCTATCGCTCCCTGCCCCCGAGCTCTCGACTATAAGTGCAGTTATACAGTGCATAAACAAAGTTCACACAGCTAATATAACCCTCAAATGGATCTTTACAAGATGTTCGTCATGCATGCATGTGTCAGATCATGCGAGTATAGTATTTATTTGGATGTTTACATTTGATTCTGAATGAGTTTGATAGTGCTCCGTGGCTAACGGGCTAATGCTACACTGTTGGAGAGATTTATAAAGAATTAAGTTGTGTTTGTACATTATACAGACTGCAAGTGTTTAATAATGAAAATAGCGACAGCTCTTGTCTCCGTGAATACAGTAAGAAACGATGGTAACTGTAACCACATTTAACAGTACATTAGCAAAATGCTAACGAAACATTTAGATAGACAATTCACAAATATCACTAAAAATATCATGATATCATGGATCATGTCAGTTATTATTGCTCCATCTGCCATTTTTCGCTATTGTTCTTGCTTGCTTACCTAGTCTGATGATTCAGTTGTGCACAGATCCAGACGTTAATACTGGCTGCCCTTGTGTAATGCCTTGAACATGAGCTGGCATATGCAAATATTGGGGTCATACATATTAATGATCCCGACTGTTACGTAACAGTCTGTGTTATGTTGAGATTCGCCTGTTTTCCGGAGGTCTTTTAAACAAATGAGATTTACATAAGAAGGTGGAAGCAATTGAGTTTGAAACTCAATGTATGTCTTTTCCATGTACTGAACTCTTGTTATTCAACTATGCCGAGGTAAATTCAATTTTTGATTCTAGGGCACCTTTAATGTTTATTGGTAGAAAAGAATAAAAATCAATCACACAAAACAGAGTTTGAAAAACATATTGAGACGTGTCCTGTATTTTTAAATGTGACCCCTAAAAAGGTTTTGAATAGAAACTAAATCATCTGATATCATATTTAGATATTTAGATTGACCTCCTGAAAGTGAAATGTAACTACCAACTACGCATAGTTATTCAATAATGTCTTCTGAGTGGCCTTAATATATAAGACCTAAATGATCTCAGTGGAGAGGCTCTTGTAACTGAGGATGGATTCAAACTGGATATAAGTGAATGTATCTATAAGCTTATTTGTAATTGCTGACAGAACTGTATCTTCCACCTAAATGTTCATCCTGAGATGGATTACTCTATGTATAAAGCATCTCTAAACCTTACTTTTAGATGTGCTTTGTAAGATTACACCAGTGTTTCTTTTACACTGTTTCAGCAGCACCACAACAAAATAAATAACATTTCATTTTAATGAATCATAAAAAAAATAAAAAATAAAAATAAATAAAAAAAACACCCCCAAGAATCCTTCATGGAATGGACTCACTGCGGTTATGCCAGGTACGCCGCACATTTTTTAGGGTTGTCGGATCACACAACCACTAGTTGCTGTTGTGCACACATTACACGAAAAATCGGCAACAGGGGGACACACGACACAACATTTCAATAGGAGGAATCACCGAACCGCTGGTACAAACTACATTTCCCAACCAAACACGTGCAATAATTGATACAGGAAATAACATAAAAATCGTGCATGAGACTGGATTTCTTCCTGTTAAAATTATGCATGCAAGAAGCTTGTGATCCAAGTTGTCTGTGCGCCGATTTGCAGTGAAAAAGAAAAAGAAAAAATGATGAATATGAAGGAGAGAATGGTTGCTTGCAGAAGGCATGCTTGCTGATGTTTTGTTGCAGGTCTATGACTCCCCTCCATGAACTTTCCCTTGCCCTGTATCTTGCACTCTCATTGGCTGTAGGTTGTTACTGAAGTCATTTCCAGTCAAAGCACATTTCACACTGCATGACTCTGAGTCGCAGACAGGTCCAGATATTTAGCATGCTAAATATTTCACGGGCATTGGCGACACATCAGCGCTTCTTTCAGATCGCATCTTTGATCACACATACTACACGTTTTTCACTTACAAGAACAAGCACTGATTTGCCTCCGAATTCTGGCATTTTGTCGGCGAATTCCACAAAACTGTCAGCGAGTGAAAATCAGGGCTAAAATTGTGCAGTGTAACAGGCAATACTGAATTAACATTTGAATCACTAACTGATGTGCAAGTTTTCATGATCCAGCAACTCTATTTCAAAATAAAGTAACTGTGTACTTCAGTATCATTACCATTGGTTGTAGTTACAACAATACAACAACATGTAGTTAAAGGCACAATATGTAATTTTCGCCGCTAGAGGTCGCTTATTCGAAACAAAGGCGTAGCTTAATGACGCCGTGAATGAGTGTGGAATCATGGGAGTGTTCTCGTCTTCACCTCCACAGCTGATGGAAAGCAATCCGATGGACTAGGCCCGAAATCATGTTCATTGTTGAGTTAATGTATTAAAGTTTTATTAACGTCACTGTGGAATGAAGCAGGGTGGGCCGAGAGCTGCTGGAGTCTAGCAGAACGTTTTGCAGTAATCTAGATTGATATTAGAATGTCATGTTAATAATGACTCGTGTTGCTAAATGACATGCAAATAATTTAATAATGTATTGTACAATGATAAAAGCTCTCTCCGATTATGCTATGTTAGCCACTAACTGTGTTGAGCTATATAATAGAGGTGGGACAAAATAACAATATGGCGATATATCATCGTCCTTCTCTGAGCGATACGAGAATCGGTATGCTGGCACCAAATATTGATATTTTAAAATAAGGTGCTATAAATAGATTTCCCTGCTCTTAGCGTCGCTACGTCAAGGCGGCGCTCAATGCATGAATGAGGGAAATGTGAACATAAGTTAACTAGAGTAAGAAAAAGAGGTTTTTAACAGGATGGCAGACAGCAATGTGAGTAAAATAATAGATGCCTCAGCCATGTTTAAGTTCAAAGTCTGGATGCACTTATACAAAATCGCTGTATCGTAATATTAGCATTATCGTGAGCTAGGGCTGGGCGGTATATTGAGTTTGTGCGATATATTTTTAATATACGATAAGGAATGAGGCGTAATTACTTACATTTCACAGGTATATTCTAGGGGTGTAACGATACGCTCAGGTCACGATACGGTACGTATCTCGATACGGAGTTCACGATACGATACGTATCACGATATTTTGAATAAAATGAAACTGAAATTCAAATAAGATTTATTAAAAAAACATGAACAAATTTCAATAATTTTCCTTGTTGTACATACAAGATCACATTTCAATAAAATAAATAAATATAACATTTTAATAAAAACCTTCTGTATTCAAATTAACAGTTGAATAGGGCTGTCTGTCACTGAAAAAAAATGTTAAATTTAACATGAACTTAGAATTATGAATAGGGGCCGTTCACATATCGCGTCTAAAAACGCGTGGAAGGCGCGGCCGCACCGCTTCTTCTTTCCAAAGCGCTTGCGCTCCCGTGGCGTCGGTCGTTGCTATGCAACCATGAACTGAGCTCTCCAAGAGGATCAGGATGTTTCTGCAAAGGATAAATGATTTCTAGCCCTTGCATTAGTTTTACTACGAGATATATTGATGGAGATAAGATATAAAAACCACCATGTACAGATATGATCAGCTGTTCGGCTGAGCTTTTGATGTTTTGTTACGGAAAGGCCATAGCTGATCGGTTGATTCTTGTCACACGACCTGCGGTGCGCTTGCGGCATTCTGATAAGTTGAGAATTGCATGCGCGTCGCGACCGCGTTGATCCCATTATGAGCCGCGCGGCTACATTTGAAAATAATAACTGACTTGCACGCGGAAAAGACGCAATATGTGAACGGCCCCACAGAACTTCTTAAAGCAAAGCATCGCAAGCGTCTTTTGCTTTTCTGTGAGCACAGCTGTTGCTGTGCACTGCGGTGAAAGAAAACCACGACTTTTCTCACGCGACCATGCAAGAGACTGACATGAGAAACGTTTAAACCTGCTTGCAAGATTCAATGTGTGCCCGAAACACTTACTGAACTAGAGAGCTGATTGAGACACACCATCTACGATAAATCGTTACACCCCTAATACTTATAGTAATTTAAAAATGTGGTAGCATTGGATCTGGACAGGAAGGATAACTCTGGGAGTTGGAAGGGGTGTGTCGCGATTCTGCCTTCTCACATCGCGATACAGGTTCGTGGACCTGCGTATCGCGATTTCGGTTTCATATCGCATATCGTTACAGCCCTAGTATATTCTCAATCTGTAAATGTTAGAAAGTCATAAAAATATTTCCATTTTGTTGTCAGGAGTGGACGAGCCTTCTGCTAGCGAATCTCATTCTCCTCTAAACTTCATAGACTTCCGTGAATGAGCGCCACCGCGCGCATTCACGCCAAACAGACGGAGCTCAATAGAATGGGATCGCCATAATTCTGACTAAAATATACATTTCGATAAAATGTGTGTTGTTGAACAATAAATGTGCCATATGTAGATTTTTAAACGTACAAGTAAGTGTATTTTTATGATAACAGTAACTATATATATAATATATAAATATATAGCTAATTAGTCTGTGCTTTTGTTTTTATTTTAATTTTTAGTCTAGTGAATTTAACTTCTGCTGTAAAAAGCATTATTTTTATTTTTAGATTGTAATGTTATAATGTTAGAATATAAAGTAACTTACTCTTTTTTGCACATACTGTAGGCTTATTAGTGCGCCAGACTACATGGTTACATTTACTATATTTGTATTAATAACTTTCAATATAAACACTGTTTGTAGGACAACATTAGACAGGATGTTAAATTTAGTAGGGCTGTCAAACGATTAATTGCATACAAAATAAAAGTTTGAGTATGCCTAATATATGTGGGTGTACTGTGTGTAATTATTATGTATATATAAATACAAACACATCCATGTATATATTTGAGAAATATTTACAAGTATATGTATTTATTTATATTTTTATATAATTTATATTATATATATATATAAATAAATTTTTTGTACATAAATAACATATTTCTCTTAAATATATACATTAATTTGTGTGTATTTATATATACATATTATTTACACACATTACTCACACATATATTATGCAAACTCAAACTTTTATTTTGTATGCGATTAATTTAGATTTTTAAAAAGTAAATACAGATTAAGAAAAATAACGAGATATATACTGTACATCGCCATTTAGCCAAAAAATACTGAGATATGACTTTTTGGCCATATCACCCAGCCCTATTGCGAGCCATGTATCATATCATGAGGTCAAATCATGACGTCATTTGACAGGCGATGAAATGACACGGTTCGTGTCCTGGTTAAAATAGCTGATTTCTCTGGATTTAAACATTGTAGGAAATGTTTGGGATAATGTAAGTACACAAGTCAACAAAATATATATATATATAACACTGTTCTAGTGGTTTTTGGATATTTTAATCTAAAAATCTTACATATTGTGCCTTTAAAAATTAAACATGAAAGTTGGACGGAAGTTACTTTGCTGCAGAAACAGAATTCTCTTACTCTGTTAAATCTGTACAGGTTATCTAATACGAAAAAACCAAAGAGATCTGTTTATCTTGGCAGAGGCATGATTACAATGGAAAATGACATGGCACACGTTGTGATAAAGCAAAGCAAAGCACCGCATTACAGTAGAAACGGCTTCCACATAATCACATCGTGCATTTATCTGCGGCAGCTTTGTCCAGATGAACCGCTATCACAAAGGACATTGCCGGCAACATGCTTAGCTGATAAGGCAAGCTTGCTTACTACTTCCTTATTTTCATACTAGAATTTCTCCATTTGCTTTTGCAGTTCATTCCAGAACACCTTCCTGTTAAGCTCTAAGTGATTATGTAGTTATGTGATCCTATGCAGAACCTACAAGTCATGGTGCAAACAGTGAATCGTATTCACCACTTTCACAATAATAAGGATGTGATTCCAAACATCTGAAGTCATCTGACTGTACTGAACGTTTCTCAAGGCCGACTGTGAGAGTCGTATAACGCTGTCAGGACTTGCCTGCGTGCATCGGTGTGATAAGAATGGCCTCTCAAATTATTCAGTGACACCACAATCAATTTTCAAGTCTTTCTAGAGCAAAATCTGGAGGGCAATTACATTTCGAATGATCCGGTCCAACTGAAAGCATGACTAATTTGCAGAAAATGGTCAAATGTGGACTGAGCCACATGTCTATAATTCCTCACCGCTTGGGTCCTATATTTAAAAACGCAGTTAATGATGGAAGTTATTGTATGAAGCGTGAATGTCAGTGGGCCATCCGAAAGAGTAAACTAGTCTCAAGCAGACTCCTGTCATATTAACCAGCACAAAAAGGAGAAAAAGGGATAGTAGGGTGATCCTCCATTGGATCTCCCATGATGTCATCCCTGCAAACAGGAGGCAGATTATTGGGAACGGAGCAGAGAGGGAACTGAGGTCACTCCCTTCCTGTGTCTGCCGAGAACCCACGTCCTATTCCTAAACAAGAGGCGAGGGAGCAACGAAGGCCAGGCAGTTTTATTGTGGGACCACTTGAGTCACACTCTCTAAATTTATGCACTTGCGAAAGAAAGAACAGAGGGATGTGTGTGTCTTTCAACAGCAGCTGTGGGTAGAGCAGGCCTTGCGTCCATTTCCTCCCTCTCTTTCCCCCTCCTTTTACAGACACTTGGCTGCTTTAGGAGCCATGACACATTGGCCATCTAAAAAGCATTCCTCCACGCATCCAGAAGTCATCTCTGCCAAGTCCAGCAGCAGCAGCTCAACTCACAACAGTTCATTATTCTTTGGGAGGCAGCTGAAGGAACAGCGTGTTTTTTCACTCCTACACTGCAGAATGTCCCAGCTAATTTTCTCATTAGCATATCCATCAGTTTAATTGATAGGTAAAAGAGCTTTTAATAAGTAGCTTTGAGAATCGAGAAAAATAAATGCTGGAAATAAAACGGATAGATGTCTTTACATTTCCCCATTACAAATATTATCAGCAGCATAACATTTTCAGTGAAAAGTTTAACTGAAAATTGAACACAAATTCCATCTTAATCTTCGTTCTCCCTTTCTCTTTTGCTTTAAAGTCACCATGAAATCAAAATGGACTGGGATATTGCAGTATTTATTAGGGTTGGTATCGAGAACCAGTTCCAAATTTCCAAGAACCAGGGATTCGATAAGACATTTCGATTCAGCTTTACGATTCCTGTGTTCACATTTGATTTTGATTTCTGCACACAGTCGCACACATCTGAAGTGCCACAAGATTAAAATGTGATGAGATTTCTCGTCGAGGTGAAAAGCTGTCTCGCGATATTGCAATGACAGAGTGTGAGGATGAAAGTAGGATAGAATATGCCACCGCTACGTTTATATTACACCTCCACTGTCATTTTGCTTTTAAAGGTGCCCTAGAATTAAAAATTGAATTTACCTTGGCATAGTTAAATAACAAGAGTTCAGTACATGGAAAGACATACAATGAGTCTCAAACTCCATTGTTTCCTCCTTCTTATATAAATCTCATTTGTTTAAAAGACCTCCGACGAACAGGCGAATCTCAACATAACACAGACTGTTACGTAACAGTCGGGATCATTAATATGTACGCCCCCAATATTTGCATATGCCAGCCCATGTTCAAGGCATTAGACAAGGGCAGCCAGTATTAACGTCTGGATCTGTGCACAGCTGAATCATCAGACTAGGTAAGCAAGCAAGGACAACAGCGAAAAATGGCAGATGGAGCGATAATAACTGACATGATCCATGATTACATGATATTTTTAGTGATATTTGTAAATTGTCTTTCTAAATGTTTTGTTAGCATGTTGCTAATGTACTGTTAAATGTGGTTAAAGTTACCATCGTTTATTACTTTATTCACGGAGACAAGACTGTCGTTATTTTTTAAACGCTTGCAGTCTGTATAATTCATAAACACAACTTCATTCTTTATAAATCTCTCCAACAGTGTGTAATGTTAGCTTTAGTCACAGAGCATACTATCAAACTCATTCAGAATCAAATGTAAACATCCAAATAAATACCATACTTATGCGATTAGACATGCTGCATGACGAACACTTTGTAAAGAACAATTTTGAGGGTTATATTAGCTGTGTGAACTTTGTTTATGCTGTTAAAGGCAAGCGCGAGCTCTGTGGGTGGGGAGCGTGAGAATTTAAAGGGGCCACAGCCTAAATTGGCTCATATTTAATGATGCCCCAAAATAGGCAGTTAAAAAAATTAATTAAAAAAAAAAAAAAAAAAAAAAACTATGGGGTATTTTGAGCTGAAACTTCACAGACACATTCAGGGGACACCTTAGACTTATATTACATCTCTTAAAAAGACGTTCTACGGCACCTTTAAAGGAAATAAACATTTAATTTAGTTGGTTGACGGTAGCTTCAATCCCATCCCATTCGTAATGCAGCAGGAATCAGAGTTCACTGATCACATGATGAGAGTAAGTGACAAGATGACTGACAAGACTATGGCGGAGGATTCGTTGCACAACAGAGCCTAAGCTTCTGACAAATGAGTGATCTAGTAGCTCAGCACCGCCGCTCCCTATCAGTGATGGGAATAACGACGTTATAAATAACGCGCGTTACTAACGCCGTTACTTTTTTCAGTAACGAGTAATCAAACGAATTACTTTTTCTCCCGTTACAACGCCGTTAGTGTTACTGACAAAAAAAATGCCGCGTTACTATAATTGAGCTCACTGAAGCGGTTTTCATCCGAGTAAGCTCTCTCTCAGCCATAGGACCTGCAAAGTTTTTTTCTCTGGTGTGTGCTGCGGTTAGTCATACACAAATATAATTTTAAACTGATAATAATGTATGATGCGCTGTGTGTGTGTCTGTCAGAGCATGCGCGCGAAGCGCGAGCTCAAACCAGAATACCCTTTTTGATGCTTGATCGAAAATATGTGAAAGAGTTTTTTTCTAGTCGACTAGTAGTTGTTCATTTAAGCTATTAGTTGACTAATCACATTTATATTAATATAATTTCTTAAATACTGGAGAGAATAAACCATAATAAGGAGCGTTTACATAATATAGGCTATATAGCACTCAATGGCACGCATAATTGCCATAAAGAACCGGCAAAAGTAATGATTATGAGTGTGACAAAAACAGCAAGGAGACATTTTAATTGTTTATTAATAAAGTAATGTTTTCTGAATCAGTGTCGGCTGCAAAGATGAAGTTGACATTGCTGATTCTCATTGCTGATCATCTGCTCATATGGACGCGCCTAGAGAGATAACTCACATTTCATTCAGATTAGGCCATATAATCAGAGTAGCCTCTTTCTTTTCGTGTTTAATTACTTCATTTTCGTTAAAGTAGATATTTCAAGCATTCTATAGATATATTTCTCATGTCTGCGAGGCAAGCAGCCTCTGAGTTTCGGTTCATTTAGCCTATAAGACGCGCTCCAGTTCACGCGCCAGTGATCTCGCCCGCGCCTCCATGTCATGATTTTATTGTCTGCTATATTTGCTTGTTATATATTAAATCCAAGCAATTGGTTGATGAAACATTGATTAAAATTAAGATACAATTTTTACAAAACGAAATTCACTTTAAAGAAAGGCTTTCTATTAAACAAAACTTAATGAAGTGTTTAAAATCATGTCTGACCCACTCCATGTCTCCCGATATATTTGCGCATCTTATGATGCATTTTACTCATGCTGTTCACTTTTCATAATCGAATAAATGGATTTAAAACATAACATAAGACTATTTAAACATAAATATGAAACTAGCCTATGTTTCCTTTAATGGCTACCAACACAGTACAGAGAAATTTCATGTCGTGAGCAAGAGCGGATCATGAGTCAGGAGTCGCATCAAGAATAATTTATTCTTAGACTTATATGTAATATTGGGGGCATTCAATTTATTTGGCATATTTTTATTTTTATTTATTTATTTATTTTTTTAAGTAACGCAATAGTTACTTTCCCTGGTAATTAGTTACTTTTATAATGATGTAACTCAGTTACTAACTCCGTTACAATTTGTGAGAAGTAACTAGTAACTATAACTAATTACTTTTTTAAAGTAACGTGCCCAACACTGCTCCCTATACACCGATTATGCTTGATCACGACAAACGCGAGTGTGCATTCAAATGCGATTTCAATACCCCCTTTTTTTTGAAAGCGGCTCCCTGATGCATGCAAATATCACCCAATATGAAAGCTATCTTAGGCTGGGCTGTGTAGTTGTAAACATGTCTTAGCTCTGTATCATGCTTGAAGAAAAATTTGGTCTCTGCGCTTGAATGAGTACTTTGATTACTGTCTGCATTTAAGACTAAGAGAAAACTATTTTTTTTATATATATATATATATATATATATATACTGTTTTTATTTCTATGATCAACTTGTGGAAGGAGTTCAGTTATGAGGTCAAAAGTTGTAGAAGCTCATAAATAATGTACAGTTCTAAGGTCTGAAGAGACTGAAATCATACAAAAGAGAAGCCAATCAGTTGAGTTTGTGGCAAAACCTTTTACAGTGCTTGAGTATTGTTGTCTTTTACTGCATATGATAATTCATACTCAGAAAGTAGAAATGAAATGACATTCATTACAAGATGATTAGTTAAACCATTTCAAATGCACCTGATGACTATTTTTCTAGTCATGTATTTCGTCATTGAGGATTTCTTAAAAATATTGTGTAAAAAATCTCCTTGTCTCATTCTCGTGAACTCAATCTCATGAGCCAACTGTCTCATCACACCCCTAAGAGCCACTGTTCCAGTGTGTGTTTCCGGCTTGTGTCCGTTCTCGAACCGTTCCGCACATTTCCACTGCAGAAAAGGTAGTTCCAGGCCAGAATTGACTTCTCTTTCGCATTTTCTTGCACAAAATCACTTCAAAATATCCTCATAAACACAGTTGGATTTGTCTTGAGTGAACATCAACAGATGAGAAAGAAAATGCATGTGTAACAGTGTTTTGGATCTGTACGTTCGATCTTAAAGTGACCGCAGCCTAATAAACATGTACTGCCTGTCATTAATGTTAACCAAATAACAAAAGAAAATCATTCACTGATCTTGATTGAATATCTTTTATGACTTTAATGAGGATTAATCTACATTTTATTTATGAAAGGAAAACTATGCAGTGTTATTTTACATTTGATTTCAATTTCTGTACCTGAAATTTGTTCAGTTGTTTTTATTTATTTAATACTAACAAATAAATACATTTATTTGTAATTAATTTATTATAAATTATTTGTTTGTTCTTATTTTATTATGACTCTTTACTTGTCTTTAACCATATAATGTTTGAAATTTATATTAGTCTATTAGTTATTCAGCTGCAACAGAATGTTTTTCAAAAATATACAGAATAAATGTTTAATATCTAAATGTTTGATTTTTTTCCCCACCTTATTAGAATCAAAACTAGGATTCTAAGCAGAATCAGAATCGATAAAATTCAATCAATACCCAGCCCTAGTGTTTATTATAAATGGTTTATCCGTAAGATCACACCAATTGCAAACCACAACCATCCAACGATCCAATAAATTCCCAGTCCCATCCTAGATTTTTTTCTTGTTTAAGAAGCATTTTACTCAGATATACATCACAATATGGAAGAAAAGGCTATCGCAACTTCCGATTCATGCCGACTTCAGAGACTGCCGCAGTCAAGCTGCATGAAGTTTGTGTGAAATCAGAAGATCATGATTTGAGATGATCCAAAAGAGCATCTTGAGCTCCAATGGAAGAAGAACATCCGAGTCCCATAATAAATGTCACACGCTTACTTATTTGATTAGTGACTTAGAAATCTGAATTTATTTTTTCATTTATATCAATTTAAGTAAATACTTATATTCAGTGTGGACCTTTGGACCCCACTGTAAGTATTTGCTAGTACATGATTATCAGATATTTGGTTTTCCAATATTCAAGAGCTTGTTGTTTACACATAAAAACTTTTTAAGATGACAAGTCTATGTAAACAGTCTCATCTATAAATCAAACAAGACAAGTATTCCTCTGTGCTACTCTGTAAAACCTGTTTTATGGATAAGCTCATTATTTCTTTCTGCAATTTGGCAATGAATCTAACAGGAAAGTAGAAAATGTGTGGGTGGACTTTATCATGCAGCGAATATTTCAAATCACTGAAAATAAACCTCTTTGGAGACATAAATACATGACTTAGCTTCAAAATGAGATTTTAGATAATAAAGTACTTAAATAATGAAGTGTTTATTTTAGGTTGATAACTGATGGAACAGATATAACCAAAGATATTGAACAATAAGGCTACTGAACATTACAGGTGACACTAAAGCTAGTTTTTCACACTTATCCTGACTGGCTTTGGGGCAATTATTCACTATTAACTTAAAAAAGCAGAAGACCTGATATTTCTGAATCTGAAGAGTGTTGACAGTCTCATTATACCGGTGTTAACATTCAGCTGGCAGGCCACAGAAATTCAGGATATGACAGAACTATCTAAGTATATACTCATGTTCCAGCACAGAACTAATGATTCAAGAGGAAGTGATAGCTTCTGCCTTTGAAAGGAAGTTTACTCTTGTTCACCTCCCTATCCAATAGGTTCATTCATGATGAAAAATGAAAAAATAAAACTGATTAGGAACAAAGTTCAGTCTTTTCAAGTCCTAATTACTTTGAATATGTCTAATTAAGGTTTTTGCTATGATTAGGCTACATTTTGTTCCTCAGAGCTTAACCGTTACATTACAGTTAAAGCTGCTGTCCGTAACTTTTTTTTGTGTTCAAAATTTACAAAAATTATATAATGAGAATGTACAACATGAATCCATTTTCCAAACCGTGTTTAAGTCTTACCCTGAATCATTATAGTACACTTATAATAAGTGTTTATATTCAGACTATTTCAGACCAGACTGGTAGGACCCGCCGCAGAGTATCACAGTAACTGCGTGGCTCGCCATAGACATACATGGAGAAAAGTAGCTCCGGCTACAATGTTCTTCCGCAAGATGCGTGCAGTTCTGTTTATTAACCCAAAATCGCAGACTGCAGCTTTAACTACAGTGTAGATAATATTAGTTAGTACTATGCAATAATAATGAAAAGTACTTTCTCAGTATAAATGGACAATATTTACAGTATAATTGGACAATAAACATTAATAAACAAATAAAAGCACTACAATATAATGATAGTAAATAAATAGTTCTTCAAACAAGCTTTTTGAAGCTCTGACATTTTGTTTAAATTAACAAAAATATTCAGTTGAATTGGGAAAAAAATTTAATTTTTGCCTTGTTGATAAAGAACTTTATTAAAACTGGTTGAATTTATGACCCAAGAACAAAACACCCTGAACAGCATTAAGAGCTCAATTACTCACTTAATTGAATTTAATTACTGAAACGTTAGGCTAATCTTGTAAACGTTTTTTTTATTTTTTTTATTTCAGTGCATCACTAGTTTAAATTTCTTTTTTTTTTTTTTTGTGGCAGATTTGGCTAATAATGTGTAAATGCTGCAGCAAATTTAATTAAAGTCAGCATGAAGTGGCAATAGTTCTACTTACGGAAAAAAAAAACTAAACTGGCACCGCGTTCGTTCCGTAAGTAGAATAGGAAAGGTGTAGAACATTCAGCGTAAGCTTTTTGAAGAATGCGGAAATGGGAAGTACGTTCAAGGTGATATTTTGTGTTTATAAAGCATAAACAGTTGTATTTTTTTCGAAAATGACAGATCGTTTTGCTAGATAAGACCCTTATTCCTCGTCTGGTATTGTTTAAAGCCCTTTGAAGCTGCACTGAAACTGGCATTTGGACCTTCAACCTGTTGGTAGCCATTGAAATCCCTTGTGAAAACAACCCTGGAAAGAGACGTGAGGCTTTGAGGAGAAAAACGAGAGATTCTTCGTTCATTCCAGTGAATTATTAATGGGATATATCGTAAATTATATCAGGAGAACAGATCACAAATGTGCAGTATATGTTGTCTTTTTTCATACTATTACAGCGGAATGCAAATGGACAAATAAGCATGAGGATAGAAAGGAGCAACTGAAAAGAGATCTTGCCATAGATATTCTTGTTATAATATGTCACGTTGAAATACAAACGTTATTCTCATGATGTCTGAAAATAAAACATGAAAGAAAAACTGAAAGCTCATTCAGTCAAACTGACTGATAAGGTTTATTTGTAGGGCAACCTTATGATTTCAGTGCTTTTAAATGAAAGTTCCCCAAACCGGAAGTGCCACCCATAATTCAAAATTCAGTAGGCTAGTCAGGAATAAGGTCAATAGATAATATTAAGGATAACAGATTCATTCTAAAAGCCAAAAAACATCAATTTTGATTTTATGGAGACGTTAAAGGGTTAGTTCACCCAAAAATGAAAATTGTCATTTATTACTTACACATTTATTATTGAACCACTGTACTCACATGAACCGATTTAAATACGTTTTTAGTACCTTTATGGATCTTGAGAGAGGAAATGTCATTGCTCCCTATGGAGGCCTCACGGAGCCATCGGATTTCAACTAAAATATCTTAATTTGCGTTCAGAAGATTAACTAAGGTCTTACAGGTGTGGAACGGCATGAGGGTAAGTAATAAATGACAGAATTTTCATTTTTGGGTGAACTAACCCTTTAAAGTTGGCATGAAATATAAATTCTTCTATTTTCGACATGCATCCTGATGATCTGACGTGAATAATTCATCCATGCATGTTATTTTTTAATGAAAATATCATAAGGAAAGGACAGAATTCTCAAATTTGCGTAAACTCCGCCCATTTCTTGCAATCAACTGCAAGCTTGCGTTCAGACCATCATCTGCTGCCTCCATCCAATCAATATCCAATAGCTCTACATTCTTTCTTTTTAATAATTGGTATCGATGTTGCAACTACTGTTTCATTTTGAGAACCAATTATTTAATTATTTATTACATGTTAGCAAAGTTCATTATAGGTAATATACCAATTCCATTTCAGGTCCTGAGTTACCAGGTTAATCCATAGTATACCTCAGATGTCTAAAATGGACTATGGGCTCAGTCCTAATGCAGGCGGAGTCTAGTTACACCCCTACTGAGAATTTCGGAGCAAAGCACTCACCCTGATGTCATTGCGTCGTACTTCCACGTCGCGCACCGCATGGCCATGGTTCGGCGCACATCTGGAGAAGCAGCAGTACTGGCAGACCGCCACCTGTTCCACATCGCAGTGATACAGTCTGTATTCGTCATGGTGCGGGCAGCTCCAGGCCCGGACCTCCTCAGCCGCCACCAGTATATGTCCAGGAGCTGGACAGGGCTGCTGGAGATGCGTCTGGATGTGAGACTGGCAACACGGTGCATTACAACGAAGACACACTTTCTGCGCTTGAAGAGGAGGCCCTCGCCTGCACAGAATGCAATGCAGAACGGCCGGCGCTTTTTCGACGTTCAGCGCGTTAAATTTTTCCACAATATTATTGAGTTTGATGTTTTTCTCCAGGTTTGGTTTCTGGTTGTACGCGTGGTTGCACTCCGGGCAGCGCACGTTGGCCGTGTCTTTGGCCCAGGCCTCGCTGATGCAGCCCCGGCAGAAGTTGTGTTTGCACGGCAGCTGCACAGGCTCCACGAACACATGCAAACAAATGGGACATATGAGTTCCTCCTCAAAGCAGTTCCGCCAGCTCTCAGCCATCTCAGCCATTTGATCAGACATCCAGTTTTGAGTTGTTCCGCTCGTGGAAGGCAAACATCAAGTTCTAGCACCGTCCTAACAACGTTTCGCTCATTCTCGCGACTCCTTCATTTATATCCAGATGTTAGGGCAGTTGATGAAGACCATACAAGCACAGAAGCCCCAGAGAAACAGCTGTTGATAAAGACCCAAAATATGCCAAGGGAGCGTTTCTGCTTCTGGCAAAGTTAGTCAGCAATCAAATACCACAGTCGGGCGTGAATGAAGGAATCTGACGTCCAGGGTTTCTTTTCTTTTTTTTTTTCTTTTTTTTTTTAAAGGCAAATGTTTATTTGACTAAACTATAATTCAGAAAGAGCGACAATTTAAAATGATCCTAATATGAAAAATGACTATGGTTGCTATTTTTACGAACTTTATAAGCGATTTTAATTATTATTTTGACAGACGAATAACTAAATGAAGCAAATAAAACATAATATGCATTATGGATATTTATTATCACAATAATAATAGTGATTTAATTTATTTAAAGTTGTTTTGTGATCCAAATATTGGCACATTAATTTTCATCTTTGTTTGATTGTTAAGCTACACATTTCTCCCTTCAGAATGAATGACCGTTATTTTTTTAAAAAGAAATATCCAACCGATATATTACAAATTGTTGTTTCTTTACCTGTAAATAGGCTATTATTCTTCAAATACCCCGTAAATGATATCATTTATCGTTAAAAACGATAACGAAGAATCGATGACTGAGTAAAGTGTGAATTAAATATAAAAAGTAATTTATTTATCTTTAATTATGGCAACCAATTCAAACACCGGAGACGTCGCGTACGTTAAAAGCCTAACGTTAACTGACAGATGCCCGACTATCCGCTGAAAGACAACTAAACTACTAGTTAAAGGCTACGATATCGTCTAAAGTCCAATGTCACTCATGATAAGATCAGTTAAATCCATGTGAAAATGTCTAATCATCGGAAGCATATAGTCATTTGCTAGATTTAAAACAGGAAAAGGGTGACGCCACAAGTTCTTGAAGCCCTGAAAACGTCCTTTCGTACGCATTTACTGAAGCAGTCGATCACGCATTTGATTTGTGCTCTGGGCACATGACATTTGCCCTGCTGGAATTATTAAAAAAGTAGACCTGAGCCTCTGTGCTGCTCGTGTAACACTATATCGATAGGATTTCTGTCCCCTACAACTATACGGTAAAGCTAGAAACACCATTTATCTATTGCCGTGACGCGACTTTGAATGAACAAACAATTGACGCGTATACTCGCATGCCAACATGCTCTCGTAGCATTAAACCCTAAAGAGCAGCGATTTTAAAGCTATTCTCTCGCTATCTGTGTTGATTGAACATTATAGAATGATCCATAACGCGATCCCTGTCCATGTTTCGCCTGGTGTTTACCTGGTCGCACTTACCAGAGACGGATTGCGTTCATTTTTAGTGCCTAATGTCATGTATTTTATTTTGACGAAGCTAACTCGCCTGAAATATTCATGTATTAAAGCCAGATACCTTTGTTGCTCTTAAAGGAGACGATATCGTTTGGCCCTTGTTATCGCTTATCAGCCATCTTGTTTTCCTGTTTAACGCGAATTAAAAACGACGTATCTATTTACTTTTCCTCTCATTTGTATGCCCTTTATATAGACGCTTCACGTAAAGCAAAAAAGATCCAGTTCGGCGATCATCCAGGGATATCACGTCCTTTAAAAGGTTAGTCCTGATTGAAAACAGATGCTTTACCGCCGTATTCCAATCTGCGTCTGTTATTATTTATGATTTTTTTTTTCTCCTTTCAAGCAAATCCTAGATGAGAGGAATGCAGGCACAGGACTGCAACTCAGGATACAGTTCACATACTCCCCCTTCCCCGATCACGTGATCAGCGCGGACTTGATACATAAAACTGGGAGGGGTTAATATGCGGAGGCGGGGCTTGATTTAAAGGAGCACACCTCTATTTTTTTGTGATATTTCCAATGTTGAAATTCTTGTTCTATCCAGTAAATTGAGCACTTGTTTTGTTAATAGCGACATATTTATTTATTTAGCAGTTTATCCTTTTCGAAAAACAGCTGGTTAAAAATAGTGCATGTAATTTACAGTAGTCAGGATCGCTTGAATTAATGTTAACCACTGAACTTATATTGTAGACCCCCTGTGGTAAAAATTAAGTTTTTAATGTTGTTTATATGTGTTTTTAATATGCTTTAAGACAAACCATGTGCAAATTCATAAGTCAGCACCATTGCTGAGTATTTTCTCCTTGAAAAGGGTTAGTTCAGTCATTTATTACTCACCCTCATGCCGTTCCACACCCGTAAGACCTTTGTTCATCTTCGGAACGCAAATTAAGATATTTTTGTTGAAATCTGATGGCTCCGCGAGGCCTGCATAGCCAGCAATGACATTTCCTCTCTCAAGATCCATTAATGTACTAAAAACATATTTAAATCAGTTCATGTGAGTTCAGTGGTTCAATATTAATATTATAAAGTGACGAGAATATTTTTGGTGAGCCAAAAAAATGAAATAACGACTTATATAGTGATGTCCGATTTCAAAACACTGCTTCATTAAGCTTCGGAGCATTATGAATCTTTTCTGTCGAATCAGTGATTCGGATCGTGTGTCAAACTGCTGAAATCACGTGACTTTGGCGCTATGAACCGCTGATTCGATATGCTGATTTATAACGCTCTGAAGCTTCCTGAAGCAGTGTTTTGAAATCAGCCATCACTAAAAAAGTCGTTATTTTGTTTTTTTTTGGTGCACAAAAATATTCTCGTCACTTTATAATATTAATATTGAACCGCTGTACACACATGAACTGATTTAAATATGTTTTTAGTACATTAATGGATCTTGAGAGAGAAAATGTAATTGCTGGCTATGCAGGCCGCATGGAGCCATCGGATTTCAACAAAAATATCTTAATTTGCGTTCTGAAGATGAACGAAGGTCTTACGGGTGTGGAATGGCATGATGTAGGGTGAGTAATAAATGACATTATTTTCATTTTTGGGTGAACTAACCCTTTAAAACTGCAGTGATCTAAAGACTCTGGTATCTGTGACGTCACAAACTACCTCGTAACCAATCACGTTAATGTGCTGGTGGGTTTTAGCATATCATTAACAGCGAACTAGCAGGGGGGTCTCGAGAGAAGCCAGCTTATCCTGGTATATTTTTCTGTTGATATGAAAAATCGTGTAGATTTAGCAATATGGTGGGTGTATGATGTATATTACGATGTTATGATTACTGTATGCCTTTCTCCACCGACGTTCTTTAGTTGTTCAGTGTTTGTAAGGAAACTGATTGTTAGAAAGCAGTTGACTCTGACATGGTGAATGGGAACATGGTTTATATAACATTAGCAACACATTATTAGCTGTTTGATAACAGTCAAGCAAAATGCTAATCATATCAATTACCCTTATGTGTCTGATGTTGTAAAGAGCGATACCATTGTGCAGCGTTTAAGGTGCGAGTGAGTGGGTGGAGGCGGGGCAAATTTGCATATTCATTGATTTGCGTATACTAAATGAGGCAAGGGTGTAGAGTTACATTCAAGCTATTTTAATGCATGAAGTTTTTTTTCACAGGAAAAAAATGTTTAAATATGTCATTTTGGTGATCAAAGATGAGTTTTAAGGAATAAAATGATTGACTACAGGGGGACTTTAAGCAGCAATAAACCACATGAGACAGGAGTAATGAACTTCATCCATCTTGTTTACTCTTTCACTTCCGTTCTCACACACATTACAGCACACTCCAAAATAGTAGTTACTAATTCTATTATGAACACCTTATTTTACTAAAATTATTTTAGTGGGTTTTAGGACTGAACACCTGTTTTAATCTACCATCCGGCATCTCATCCAGATCTCTCTGGTCATCCAAACAGAGATTGTTGTATATCCCTAAATCAAAGCTGAAATGTAGGGGTGACTGGACCTTTTCAGTAGTTTCCCCAAGACTCTGGAATGCCCTACCCATTTCTATTAGATTTGCTGCATCTTTGTCTGTTTTTAAATCTAAGCGAAGATTTATGCCTTTGATATGGTATGTAATCAGTGATGAAGTTTTATTGTATTGTATTTTAGTGATGATATTGTTCTGTTAAGTCTGTTATGTAATGTGTTTTTCTTTTTCTTGAGCAGCACATTGGTCAACTTTAGTTGGTGCTATACAAATAAAATTCACTATCTCAACAGCCCACCAGAGTGCTGTTAATCATTTCACATGCAAAAAGGGCATTTACACACACGTCTTGAAGGGACAGCATGAAAATACAGGGCACACAATTCTAAAGGTCAGAGACAGACTTGGATCTCAATGAGGAATTTTGGTGTCTTGGTCACAAATCATCATAAAATAGTATTTAATTCAATGAGAAATAGGCATTCTTTGCACAGACGGGTGGACTTGTGTAATCAAAATGAACACAAACACCCCGATTTACGTAAATAACTTTAATGCACTTAAGGGTAACAAAACCACAGGCAGTGTAGTGATTCTCCAGAATATAAAAAAACACCAGTACACTCTAATTAAATTCATATTTTAAAAAGCACTAATAGAGGTTCTTTTTTACACTTTGACCTATATTATTGAGCACATATCCCAAAAATTACAAATGCACATTCTAGAAAACAGATTGCCGTTCAGGAACCAGTTAGTTTGCTTCCCTAAAAAGAGACTTGGAATGCAATCATAAAGTCAAAGGAAAAGTAAAATAGTTAATAAAATAAAACAAAGATCAGGGAACTAATTAATGCTTTCCATTAGACGTGGTTTAAAAACACCCGTACTGTACAGGCTTTGGTATTGTGTAGGTGAACTGACTAACCACCCATCATTTGACAACTAAATGAAGACCTTAAGATCATCAACCATAAATAGGCACTACTGTATTTTATATGTAAATTGAGTACAACCAGATACTCAGGCTTAACAGTATTTTTTTTACATAAACATGGTTAAAAAAAAGGCCTTTTCCTTAGTATGCTTTCCTTCACATTACAAGCAGGATTTAGAAGAGCAGATTTTCTCTCAAAAGGACACTTCAGTCCATTCCAAGGTGAATAAAGGCACCAGTGCTAAATATTCAACAAGAAATATAACGTGTCTTTTGAAACAGACCAGAAAAACAATCGCTATTTTTTAAGCTTCCTTAAGAGTGAATAGGTAGACCAATACAAAGACAAGTGGTACAATGGACAATACAAAATGCTGAACATTTACAATGCTCTCTGGGAAAGGGGAAAGCATCTGAATGTCTGTTTCCTTCAGCCGTCTATAGGCACATGTGTCTGGAAAAAAAGAGTTGGGCTCCTTTCTGGAGATGTGGGTTTGTAATCAGGGACAGCGAGCTCCCAGTCTTATTGCAGTGGGCTGTCAAACACAGTGTCGGGCAGGACAGAGATCTTTAGCTTCTTATCGGGCCAGCTGTACTCCTTCGGCAGCTTAGACTGGGGAAGGGGAAAAGAGATATACAGTGTGTTAAAATATTAAAAAGTTTACAAAACCACAGTGAAATCACTTAACATGAGGCGTGGGTAGAACCTTACCATTTCACGGGTGCTCAAATCCTGAATGTCAGCTAGCATCTGCTCTACAAACTCCTCAGTAAGTAATATCTAAATTAAGGAGATCAAAACAAGGTCATACATAAGTAACAACACTGAAATTTAAAGGGGACCTATTATGCCATTTTCAAACAGTTGATATTTTTTGGGGGGTCTACTAGAATAACTTTTCATGCCTCTAAGTTTTTTTTCACTCATTTTTTTTTTTATAATTGTCATAAATCAGAAGCAGTCTCTTCAAATGAGCTGATTCAGACCCCCCCCCCCCCCCATGCTGATGTAATCGTAGGTAGAAGCCTCGCCCATAGACAGAGCCCTGAGTGAGAAACAGAGTCTGCTATTTCTGTATCCTCATTATAGCAGCGGGAGTTGTACAATATCTGCGCCAAAGAGGCATTATAAGTGTTGTGTTTTGGGATGTACCAATGCACATAAGAGTCTCCATAGACTCCCGTCATCTGAATCACCGAGAACATTGTGGTTAAATTTAATTTTTGAAGGAAATGTCCCAAAGAAAGTTTTTGCTGAGCATATTGGGTCAATACCAATGCTTAGTGTGCAAACTTCAGATCCAGTCAAAGTAAGTATCACATGTCATATGTTGCGAGTCCTTCCAAATTGCCTTTCTGAAAGAGCTTGTTGGCACTCTGTACGGCGAATGTTGCTAAAGCTAACTTTGTCTGTGCCTGTTGTCAATGATGCTGTCCTCACGTACTATCAGAATTATTATAAAATACGAGTTTCCTAGTTAAAATTAGCACAAACGGCCTTTGAAATCTCCCACTTGAATGCGACAAACTCATAATCATGACTTAATAAGTGGGAGTTATGACATTTCTGATGGCATGTGAAGGTACCAGGACACCAGAGCTATGTTGTTATTTTTATCTTGCCAAGCTCACCGTCTGCGTAATTGATAAACGTGCATTTATTATGCACAGTATAGTCAGGTGACTGACTTTTCATTTTCAGTGCGTGAGATTGTCCTACTTTGTTGCTCTTTCAGCTCCAACCTCTTCTTGAAAGGGAGCCGGGAGCAGCAGCTCATTTGCATTTAAAGGGACACAAAAAAACGATATGTTTTTGCTCACCCCCAAAAAGGTTTGAGCAATTTTGGCAATTTTAACACGCTATAAAAATTATTGGTCCCACTTTATATTAAGTGGCCTTAACTACTATGTACTTACATCACAAAATAAGTACAATGTACTTATTGGGTTCATATTGAATTGCAAAACACTTCTGCTGCTATTGAGGTGGGATACGGGTAAGGTTAGAGGAAGCTTTGGTGGTATGGGTAGGTTTAAGGGTGGGGGTAAGGTGTAAGGGATGGGTCAACAGTGTAATTATAAATGTAATTACAGAAATTAATTACAGATGTAATTACATGCAGGTTACATGTTTTTAAAATATAAGTAAAATGTAAAAACATGTATGTACACAATAAGTGCATTGTAACAAATGATTAATTTAAATGTAAGTACATAGTAGTTAAGGCCACTTAATATAAAGTGGGTCCAAATTATTTATAAAAAATATTTTGAGCTGAAACTTCACATACATACTGAGGTTTGGGGACATCAGAGACTTATTTTACATCTTGTAAAAAAAGAGGCATAATAGGTCCCCTAATGTTCAAAAAAAATTTTTTCACATATTTTACATTGTTGCAGCTCCTTTCTTCCCAGTCTGTCAGTAACGCTCTGTTTAGTTCTGCCTCTATGAAGCCCCTCATTCCAAAAAGCGCAGTGTGCTCTGATTGGTCAGCTGGACCAGTGTATTGTGATTGGTCAACAGCTTTGAGTGTGTTTGGGAAATGTCCCGCTGCTTACCATAACCACGAGTTTCAACACACTACTAACTAACTCAATCAGGCCTCACCTCTTTTTTTCTTTGCGTATGCCTTGGCAGGAATGATTTATTCCTAGGGATATTCTGAAGTGTTTGTTCCCTGAAGAAAACTCAAGACTACAATGGAGGTGTTTCAGGGAGTTCAGAAACAGTGCACACTGATATAGAGAATAACTCCCTTTGGAGTGACTTTGTGCTTCGTAACTTTGCAGACATTTTCTTTCTGAAACAGCGACATTACACACTAAAGGAAGTTGAAAATGATAAAAAGCATAATAGGGCCCCTTAAAGGGATGTAATAGTAATGAGTGTCTGCTACCTGTAGCCATGGTCCATGCGCAGCATACGGATGCTCTTCTGTGGCAAAAGCCCCTTCTACCCCAGTGGATACAAAGGTGATTGCTGTATCTCCATTAATGCTTTTATATGTGAAATGTCGGCCATGAAGCAGCCGACCTCTACAAGCAAAGGTTAAAAAGAAAAGAAGTGAATAAATCATTTACATAGACATTGATAAGTGTCGTATCTCTTAAAGCAAGCGGGAAATATCAAAGGCTAAAACTATAAGCAACCTGATGTTCACTTTCTCCCTGCTCACATTTGGACTTTAAACAAAGACTTCTCTGTAAGCCTCATCTCTGTTTCTGTCCAAACAAGGAGATTACATAAAACTCATATCCCACTCTTTTAGTGCCAGCAAAATCAGAGCTGTTAGCATTTCAGTGAGTTGGGTTGGTTTGTAAAACTGTAATATATTGTGGTAAGATGAACAAAGTGCAAATCAGCACACCAGTACAGTGTGTACTTTTATTTTTCCCTTCTGAGTGAATTCACAGCCCCTGGCCCCTCGTAAAGTTATAAAAATCAGAAAATATACAGCAAATGAAGCTTCATACGGTCTATGTCCTACCTGAGGCACAGTGGGAGAAGGGTCCCAGACTCCTGGTTGAACTTCAGGTGCACGCTTTCCAGCTGTCGTGTTCGCACCAGCTCGTGAGGGACAATAGCAGCCGAGCTCTCGCTCTCCAGACTGTCTTTGCGACTCCTGGGATATAGAGGATGAGAAAATATAAATAAGGAAAAAACTGAATGAGGGCGACAAATAGAGCTGCACGATTAATCGTTAAAAGATTGCGATCTCGATTCCAACATCCGCATGATCTTATTCCTAAATGCCAACAAATGACAACAAAATCACAGTGGAACATTCAGATTTGCGTTGGAGCTGCCGCTGAGCCAAAGAGTGCAGATGTCATGTATAGGTATGAAACAGCTACACAGTCTTTTCAACCACACAGTATCATTATTTCTGTGTTACAAATATTCAAATTATCACAGAAGTACTGAGATGAAAGTTTATAGTATGGATATAAACACTGATGTCACCTTTTGAAAGTAACGTTTCAAGTTAATAAATATTGTGTCAATTACATCGTTACACCAGTAGGTGGCGAAAAGCAACTGTTAAATTTGTCTGTTGTATTTGTCAATGAATCATTCATTCAAGTGATTTGTTCAAAAATGCTGAGTCATGCAGTAATGAAACAAGAAGTATTTATGAGTCATTGAATCATTCATTCAAAGCGATTTTTAAAAAAATAATTCATTCAAATTAGGCCTAACTAAACATTTTTAATGTTTAAATTAAGACTGCAGCAATTAACATTTTGTCAGAAACTCTAGGAAATTACATGTTATTTTGTTTGTTTGTTCAGAATCGTGAGAGAATCATAATCAGTTTGAAACAAAAAAATCGTGATTCTCAAATTATCCAGAATTGTGCAGCTCTAGCGACAGACTAACAAATCCATTTGTGATCATTTGTATGGTTGTGTCCAATTTGTATGGTTGGACAATTAAGGCACAATCAAACTGTATAAATGTCATTGCATTCGTATAATGAAATATCAAACCTCAAATGACAACTGCAAACAAATAATGCTAGAGCTTTTCAGAGTGAACTTCAATAACTTGGGATTTATTTTAAACAATTTGTGTGTCTTAAGGTCATTTACAATTTTACACAAGTGTCCTAAAAGAGTGACCACGTTCATCGCATTGGCTATGACCACGATCCACTAACGTTTAACAACCAGAAACTGTCCAAATACTGATACTGCAATGATATTCATACATTTGTAGCTTAAGTGTCCAAATACATTTTGAGACAGCTGTCTCAAAAAAAAAAAAAAAACAGAAATATTGCAGTGCAGAGCTTTGTGTTTCCTCATTGTTCTAACAAAAGTAACTTGTAGACACTGTACTGAACACCCATTTTCAAAGTGGAATAAAGAAGAACTGTCTCCATAGCCCATTTGCTGAAGAAATAGTTTCAGTTTCACTCGTAATTGGCTCTTACCTTGATATCTGCTGGGTCTGGAAATGTCCAACTGATTGTCTATGGAGAAATTAGGGGCAGATTTGTACCACAGCGAAGTGAAAGAATGCATGTACCACTACTGCCAAATGGCAAATCAATCTTATTCTTTTCAACAGCTACTTAGAGCAGAAAAAGTCAACTCTTCCCTCTTTTAATAGGTTTCAAGAGCTCATTTAAATAAATCTACATATTTAAACTTTGGTAATTCAGTTGCTACTCTAAGGCAACTGAAGGAAGTGCAGAAAACAAGTTGATCAACTTATTACATAAATCACATAGGAACTGTTTAACAGCTGACAAATAAATTCATGACACTTAAAAGGTAGGGTAGGCAATTTAAGAGAGGCTAGCAATAGCAAGCTAGCTTTGAAATCATAAGATCACACCCCCACCCTTCAGAGTGCTATCCAAAGCCACGCCTCCTTCAAAACACATGAACACGCACAGCCAGAGCAGAGTCTGCAAAGTGTCACGAGAGACAACTGATAATGTTGCCACTGAAATGCATTAATCCGAGTCTGAGGACGTGAACAGCTCCGGGTAGAATGCCATCTCGTAATTGTGGTTACGATGGAGTAAAAGCAGCATAAGCTCATTGTTTTGGTTCCGGAGGAACTGTAAAAGGCGGCTGCTGTTTGTTTGCGGTGCTTGGCGACTACTTGTCTGTCTACAACTCTGCATAGAGCCTCATGAAACGCTCTGATGACGAGATGTCTGTGCGAGCAGAGTGCACAGAGGTACGTAAATACATACGTTGACAGGCAGGTAGGACATCCTACTATTGCATTCGGACTGAATGCAATGATTGGAAAAACATTTTTTGGTCCTGAGACTTCCATAGAAGATATATGTACATGTTTAAATATTCAGACCACTTCTATTATTGATTGCTATAAGGATGTGAAGAGAGTTTCAATCAGTATAACAAAAAGTGTTTATGAAAAACAATGCCTACCCTACCTTTAAGTGTTCTTGAAAGTTTGTTGGTTAAATATATATATATATATATATATATATATTAAAAATATACAGGAATCAAATGATTTTAATTAAAGGATTAGTTCACTTTAAAATGAAAATTACCCCAAGCTTTACTCACCCTCAAGCCATCCTAGGTGTATATGACTTTCTTCTTTCTGATGAACACAATCTGAGTTATATTAATAAATATCCTGACGCATCCAAGCTTTATAATGGGAGTGAACGGGACCAACGAGTATGAAGCTGAAGAAAGTGAATCCATCCATCATAAACATACTCCACATGGCTCCGGGGGGTTAATAAAGGCCTTCTGAAGCGAAGCGATGCGTATTTGTAAGAAAAATATACATATTTAACAAATTATAAAGTAAAATATCTAGCTTCCTCCAGACACCAGCCAGACACGTCGCACCAGTTACGCTTTTTCGTAATTTGAATACGGAAGGCATAGGATGTAGCGTAAGCGTTTTTTAACAGGTAAGCTACAGAGTTGAATATGGAAGGCGGTCTGGTGGAAGCTAGATATTTTACTTCATAACTTCTTAAATATGGATATTTTTCGAACACAAACACATCGCTTCAGTTCAGAAGGCCTTTACTAAGCCCCCAGAACCATGTGGAGTACGTTTATGATGGACGAATGCACTTTCTTGAGCTTCATACCCGTTGGTTCTGTTCACTGTCATTATAAAGCTTGGTTATAAAACATTATAATATTTTTTTAATATAACTCTGATTGTGTTCATCAGAAAGAAGAAAGTCACACCTAGGATGGCTTGAGGGCCAGTAAAGCTTGGGGTAATTTTTATTTTAAAGTAAACTAATCCTTTAAGTCTGGTTCTGTTAATGGTTCTTTAACTTGCATTCTTCCACCAGTGTGAACAGAACATCATACTAAAATACTCTGAAATACTGAATAATAATGAAATACTGACAATGTTCCCTGTAGTATTATTATTCACTGCAACAGTGAATAATAGTGGGGATTTTTTTTGCTGAATCAAAATATGTATGAATCAGTTGGAGGGGATAATGAATTAATTACTTACTGAACTGCAAGACATTTCCCATTATTTTCGTCATGTCCAACTTGAAATTCAACTACAACTTGATCACAAGTACTAAAAGAATAGTTAATGAAACTGGAATCGCTAAGAGGAATCTGATCCAGAATTGTTAAATTCTTAATGATTCCCATCTCATTCATGCAGAAGCTGAAAACCTATTTCTCTCTATGAGGAAAATATATACATAAGTGATGCTTGTAATTGTTACGTTTTTTATTAGGAAACTCATTACTTTGATACAAAATCCACCTTCAGTTTCTCGATCTGCAGAGTCCAAACTATCTTCAAGCTTTATACTGACAAATACTGCTCAAAGTAATAAATAGTGTCAGGATGCCATTATCTAGGTAGACAGAATGACTACTAGTACATATATGGGTGAAAGACTTTTCTATAGAATGTATGCAAAAATTCAAGGGAGCACAATATGCTTGAAGTCAGCATTATGTTTTCCTCTCATCATGATTATTTGGAGTAGGCAACACAACCAACTACAGCAGGCAGTCAGGCTGAGCTCCAGGTCCAGGATGTATGTTTGAATCTCTGGCTGGACTATGAGCAAAACAAGGGGGTGCAGACAACAGGATAGTGAGATTAACCCAGACAAACCATGCACGGAGATGATCTGGATTGCACAGCATTTAATGAGATGAGGATGGAAGTGCTTACAACAGTCACCTCAGCTAACTGCAACCATCATGGTCTTAATAAAGTAGTATGCGCTAAATTGTTGATTTGTCGCAAAGTTAAAAATTATTATAGGAGTATAGTATAATACAGACCCGATTTAAAAGCACATTTGTGCTGGAAGACTATTGGCACCTGAATCTAATTTCCTGAGCAAGTAACATTATGCTGTACAATAGCAGACCAGCTGGCAAGAGTCAGCACTCATGAGGACAAAGATTGAAGGGACAGGCTGTGTCTGAAAAATACCTGCAGGTAATTATCCAAATACTGGACAGGCTTCTGAACTGCTGTCAAACCAATAGTGATTTTGAGATATATATATATTTATTTATTTATTTATTAGCGGTTAAGCTGAACCAACCAAATCTCATGAAATTCATTCCTTTAACTCCTTTAAAACTGCAGGCCTGTTTAAAAGCCATTTTTAACTGTGCTCCAAATAGGGGTGGGCGGCATGACTAAAATCTTATATAACAGCACTGTATCATGTAACAATATATATGATGATCAGAGTTGTCACATTGCTCTCTTGCAGTATATATTGGCTGTTAAGTTGTATCTTTTTAGTGTCAGATGATGTTTAAGCACTAATTTTCACCAAGTAAAATTTATGGATTTATGGATTATGGATAGTAGGGGTTAAACAGATCATAGTTGATTCGTAGGTCCCACGGTTCGGCACACATGTGACTCGTTGATTAATTGCAAAGTTTAACCATCATAGAGTTAAAGTTTATCATTTGCATGTGTTTTCTCTGACAATTTAAACATTCAAGCCATTTTAAACCATTCAAGTACAAGAAGAGGCAAAAGGGAACTCAATTCGGTACTCGCACACTGTTATTTGTGCTCACACATCCAGAGAGGCGCGTTTCTGATAGCACGTGAACACCGAATTGATTATTCTTTCACATCTCCTTGCACTTGAACACACACATACGTTCAAAATACCCATCTGGGCAAGCATTCTCATAAACAGTCGGTTGTCTTACGTGAACGTAAGAGAAAGAAATCGGATATCTCACTATATTGGATCCGTGCATTCGATTTTCAAGGGATAGTACACCCAAAAATGAAAATTCTGTCATCATTTACTCACCCTCAAGTTGTTCTGTCTTCTGTTGAACACAAAAGATGATACTTTGAGGAATGTCAGTAACCGAACAGTTGATGGGCCCCATTGACTTCCATAGTATTTTTTTTTCCATACTACGGAAGTCAATGGGGCCCATCAACTATTTGGTTACCCGTATTCTTCAAAATATCTTCTTCTGTGTTCAGCAGAACAAAGAAATTAATATTTAGAGCAGTTCTGTTCATGCATCAACTGAAAAGAACAGACTAAAAGACTGATCTTGGGATTTAAGAATCAATATTAGTTCATCAAAATGATGACTGATTGAAATCAAGAAATCAATATTGTCAGACCAGCCCTACTAATTGACATGTCTCCGCAATCATGCGCACAACACAAATGTCTGTGATTGGTTACAATGCTCAACCACTGCACTATAATGCGATGGCAGTAGACCTACATGAACTGATGCTCACTTTTCATGATTCACAGCACCCATAATCATTATCTCGATCATTTATGTGATTAATTGTGTAGCCCTGTGTGCTATAAACAAAATAGCAAAATCTCTAACTGGTGACACACTTTTCACACCACGTATGTACAGTCACATCACCTAACCCTCGCACCAAACATCTTTTTTTTCCTCCCTTATCCACAAACCATAAAGATGCCATCCAGTCCTGAACAGGTGGCATAGCAAACCAAAGCAGTTTGGTGTCCTAAAACAAACTCCTCAACCTGCTACTTCCAGAATTAAGGTCACAGCACTGCGTAAACCATACATCTGCTTGACCAGTGTAATCACGCAGTCCTGAAGCTCTGATTGTCATGAAAGGGCAGGACTTACTGTGGCCGGTCGTGACTGTGCCTCTGACTGCTGATGGGAGGAAGGACAGACTTGCTGTTAATCTCCAGTCCTTTTCTCAGGGCTTCTCTAATTTGTTCAGTGTCTGAATGAACAACACACGTTTACTTGACACAACGAACGATATAGTAACTTGAGGCAATACAACATCTCTGAAGCATACAGGGTTCGGTCACTCTGTGCTTGTCCTTTGCACTCCTCACCTTTGTCGGACAGCCTGCGTGGCTGTGACCCAATGCAAATGCTCCTGCTGTCGTCCTCATCCTCGGGAGGTCGGCTCAAGTCATCCCAGGCACACTTGGCACTGACACCGCTCAGGTTAGAGCCGTCCGTCTCTATGCCCTTATCCACACGTTCCTGCTTGGAATGAGCAATCAACACACGCACAAATCAGCAGGGGAGCGGCACGGCTGGACATGTGTCCGTCTCGGTGCAGAGAGCGAGAGGGCAGAGGACTAACAGCAGGTGGAGGTGTTGAGTTTAACAGCCACAGACTTAATTACACACCACCTTTTCCCATGCTGCATCACTCCTGAAGCATAACAGTATGCATTTTATCAGATGACCTTAATCACCAGAAATGATAGTCATTCATTACTTGAGAGAGGTAAAATGTGGGAAAAAAAGAGAGCAGTAAAAAAAATATTCAAAAGGAAATGACAATTTTAGCTTGGATAAACTTTACTAAGTAAATTATCTAAAAAGTCTACATTGTTAACACGGCCTTTAATTTGAAAGGAATAATTCCGAGAAAAATGAGCAATTGCACCAATTTTAAAATTCTAGATGATACAGATAAGCACATCATTATTTCATGTTATGGTCAATAATCAACAAATGGCTGATATTAAAATTCTAAACTATTTCAAATAAATAAATTAAGAATAAATCACTAAGTAACAAACAGTAATATTAAACATAAAAAAGTGAATTTAGCCATCACAACATTATAATGAACAATATGAAAAATGGATATTCATTTTAAGATCTGGTAAAGATCACATTTAAAATTGTTATCAAATTATTAGTGTTTATAAAGATTCATTTTAAGTCAGTGTTAGATGACAGAAACTACAATTTAAAATGAATACTTTATTCAGGAAGGATGCATTAAATTGATCAAAAGTGTCAGTAAAGACATTTATAATGTTACAAAAGATTTCAATGTCAAATAAATGCTGTTCTTTTGAACTTTGTATTCATCAAAGAATCCTGAACAACAAAAATTTTAAGTAGCACAACTGTTTTCAACATTGATAATAATATGAAATGTTTCTTGAGCAGCAAATCAGCATATTAGAATGATTTCTGAAGGAAGGATCATGTGACACTAAAGATTGGAGTACAGTACTGATGCTGAAAATTCAGCTTCGGAATAAAATACGTTAAAACATATTATTATTTTACTCAACTTATGATCATATTAATGCAGCCTTTGTGACAACAACAGACTTCTTTCAAAAACAGAATTGACCAGAATTGAGAACCACTGCTAAAGAGGAACATGTACATTCTTTAATCTCCTTTTGTGTTCCACAGAAAAAATAACAAGCATTTTATAAACAACATTAGGATGAATAAATAACAGCATTTTCACTAGTGGGTGAACCATGCACACTACAGAAAACCTTACTTGCAAGTGTGGATCAATGTCAAATATGGTTTCCCCTCTTCTCATGTCAGTGATTAACCATGGACCTCCAGCACTGCAAACAAAACAACAAAAGAGACAAACAACATTTCAGAATTAATGAAAAACAAGAACAGCACAAAGCATCTCAGAACAAATGAAAGCTCCTGACCCACTTACTATAGAGTTACAGCATTCAAAGTACAGTGCTCTTATCTACAATGCCCACAATGCCTCAATGCCAAGAGTGGAAAAGAAATGGCATTAAGTAACACGACAAACTTATTCTCACATTTGCTTGTAGGTCAATGTACAGACATACAAATTCACCCATCTACAAATGCTTTTCAACAAGAACAGAGAGACAAAGTAATTCATCAAGGGAATTAATTTAGTTTCTCAGCTGGTTAAATCAGTCCTGCAGTTTCTTTAACACAGTTTTCCCACCAATTGAGCACGAGTGTGTCCTTGGCCTGTCTCGTGTCTGGCTGTGGAATTACTCACATGTGCACTCCTCTCAGCAGGTCCAGAATGCCTTGACCATTCCACTGCTGCGCTGCCTGCAGCTCCTCTGTGCAAACACCCACAATCTGATGAGCACAGAAGGAAAAACTTAATTTACACTGATCTCAAGGAGATATATGCATAGGAAGACAAGGTTAATTAATGTAGCATACAAAACTGAACCTAGACAGCTATATGAACATATCCTGAACCAATCTCAAGGGCTAAAGAAGAAAAAAAAAGCGAGAGAAACTAAATTACAGAGGAAATTATGTTAGCCTACAGTCAGCAATCTTGTTGAAACTGCTAGCATGTTGTGCCTGACCTGAAGGAAGCTGACGTGACCAAAGGGGGTCTGCACTGGCTGCATCTGCGGATCCTCCGTGAGAAGCATATGTTGGATTCTAGACTCGCTGTTGTCCAACGGACTGTGCCACGAAATGTGATCGCCACTACAGAAAGTGTTTTCTGTTACAGAAAAAACATCTTGTCTAATTTGGTTTGCAAACTTTCAAGAGAGTAATATGTTAAAGTTTATTTTAGTTTGATGACTATTTTTAATATAGTGTGTGGTGCTCACTGCAGCACCATATGACATCCAGCTCCACCTCTCACTCGTCATGGGTGGAGCTTGACCTCTGTGGATATAATGAGTGGAGGTATATGGTTATGGGTAGGGTTAGGGTGTGGTTGGACATTCTAGCTCCACCCATTATACCCAGAATACATCCAGAGAGGGGGAACTGGACGTCACGCTCCACCCATTGGCTCTACAGTGAACAGCCTCACCCCTGTTATAGTAACATATAGATGCAACCAAACTTTATTCCAAGGTTTTATTTTAAGCTTGCAAATATCACTCAAGATTGATTATTACAACTTTGAGACAGTACTGGTGCAGACAAAGACAAAGGCTGAGAAGTGAAAAACTAAATTATGGCCGTTTTGGCAAAAGAAATGACTAATGACTAACATTAGGGGAGCCCATTTAGAATCAATTATATTAAATGCTTTTAAAGGGTTAGTTTGCCCAAAAATGAAAATTCTGTTATCACTTATAATACATTCACCCTTACGTCGTTCTAACGCCTTAAGTCTTTCGCTCAACTTTTGGAGCACAAATGGATATTTTTAACGAAATCTGTTTGATTTCTGTCGCTCCACTGAAAATCTATTCACCCAAAACTTTGAGGTTTCAAAACGTTGATAAAGAGATTGTAAAAGAAATCCATATGAATCAAGTGGTCAAGGAAGTATGGTTGAGCTTTTGTTTACCATAATTTAGTTCTCATGAATGTTTGCTGATCAGTGTTTATATGTGAATTAAAATATAAATTAAATCTGTTCATCACATAAAGATCATACAAAACATGTGCCTTCAGAAGACTTGGATTAAACAACTCAAATCATATGGATGTATCATATGGAGTTTTAAATGAATAGACTTTCAAAGGAAAGACAGAAAGCTCTCAGATTTCATTAAATATATCTTCATTTGTGTTTCAAAGACGAACAAAAGTTTTATGGGCTTGGAACAACATAAAAGGGAGTAAATGACAGAATTAAATTTTTGGTGAACTAACCTTTTAAATCCGTTAAACCTGAAAACAACATGAAAACCACAGCTCCTAAACCGTTTTGCAGTTACATAAGAAATGCTTCCATGAATTGTAAAACTTTAGACTCCAGCCCCTTCAGATAGAGTGTAGGTACAGTACCTGATTGAAACACATATCGAGCCAGGCCTTGCATGAGCTCAGCTGGCCAGGTAGGGGGTGCCGTCTCTCCTGCTTCTCTCTTCAGGCGAAATGTGAGCTCAAAACCAAAACCACTTGGGCCCTCTTGACCCGTGAATCTATAAAGAAGCAAAATACAGCTGTAACTCAAGCACGATCAACCAACGTCAACACACCTCTTCACGTATGACTAAACATCAGACTCTTTCAATAGCTAAAGGATCATTCAGTGTCAATTCAACCAAATCTCAGAAGCTTCCCCGGCTTAAGTTTTTGATTTTGCTAAAGGGTTAGTTCACCCAAAATATGATGGGTCATTAATTACTCACCCTCATGTCGTTCCACGCCATTAAGAACTTTGTTCATCTTCGGAACACAAATTAAGATTTTTTTTTTTTTATCCCCCATAGAAAGCAATGTAATTCCAAAGCCGCCTTCTTAAGAAAAAAATAAGATGTTCTTAAGTTCTCAGATATTTTTTAAAGATTTTTTCAAGAATTGCACTTAGGAACATTCTTACAAACTTCTTAGAACTTATCTTAGGAATTTTCTTAACTTCTTTCTTACGAAGATTTTGTAAATCTGGCCTCTGGTTCTTAAACTTTTCTTTTGGTATCCATATTTTTAAGGCTCTATATGGTTCAATCCCAGAGATGTTGGGATCGCAATGTGACTTCAAGAGCAAATTGTTAAATTATACACATTTTCAGGGGTCAAAAACCAAATGTGGGTCACTTTGCATACAGCTGATGCTTTTTTTTTTTTCCAAAGAGGATCAGCTGAAGAACAAATAATTAGTTGAAACTAGAAATGCATCAAAACAATTGCATAGAACATACCTGTCTAAAAAAGTATTAAAGATATCTTAATATGATTTGAGATTCTGGTTCTAACACTTTTCATTTGAAATCTTCATTTTTAAGGTCATATATGGTTCAATACCATTTATATGGGAATCTCAATGCAGCTCCATGTTTTGTTTTTACGCAATTTAACTCATTTTCAATGGTTGAAAACCAAATATGTATAAATTTGCATATAGCTGATTCTTATTGTATTTAAAGGGGAATGTCTGAAGAATAAATGTTGAAACCAGAATATTTTTTCTATCAAATACAACTGCATACAACATACCTCCCCGACTGCCAAGAATACACTGAAATTGCCAAATTGAGCCACATTAACTCGCTCTCAAAAGTGTATTTATAAGAATCTATATTTGAATCAGTTTCAGGGACATTTAGAAGATGGGATTTTGTTCATTTTAACAGCTTCTGAAGATACCAAAGGTTGAAATACACAGTATCATAACTACGTTACCACATTGACATCCCGTTATCTCTGGGATTGAACCATATAGGTCCTTAAAAATGAGGATTTCAAAAGAAAAATTTCATAATATTAAGATATATAAGGAATTTTAAGATATCCTTAATACTTTTTGAGCTACAGACATGCAAACTTTGGGGAAACAAATGTTGCACTCAGAGAGGTATTTTGTATACAAATGTTTTGACAGAGGGAAACAAGATAAAATATTATTTGTTCTTCAGACATTCTTCTTTAAACACATTAGGCTAAGTATCGGCTGTCTGAAAAGTTACCCACATTTGGTTTGACCATTGAAAAATGGGTAAAATTCAATAAAAATTTCAATAAAAATCATATAGGGCCTTAAAAATGAAGATTACAAAAAAAGATTACTAAGAATGATAATCTATTAAGATATCTTTAATACTTTACAGGCATGCAAACTTCAGGGAAAAAAAACACATATAATGCAACAATGATTGCTAAAGTCAACAGATTTTACTAACAGACCTGCCAATCTCTGTGTAAAAATAAAATAATGCTGCTGCCATCTTTCTAAAGTCATTTTTACCTCCCTCACATTAGGCTCCAAAACTCAGGTTAAAATTGACATTTTCACCTCGCTCTACAAAATACTGGATTCCTCAGTAAATAAATTCATCCATGACATTTAATATTTTGGCTTTCTTTCATTTATGTATTTCTTTCACCAGAAGAAAAATGATCAAAATCAATGTTTTTAGCCAGGGACCGCTGGTTGAGTTGACATAGAATGACCCTGAAACATTAAAGGGTTAGTTCACCCAAAAATGAAAATTCTGTCATTTATTACTCACCCTCATGCCGTTCCACACCCGTAAGACCTTCATTAATCTTCGGAACACAAATTAAGATATTTTTGTTGAAATCTGATGGCTCAGTGAGGCCTTCATAGCCAGCAATGACATTTCCTCACTCAAGATCCAGTAATGTACTAAAAACATATTTAAATCAGTTCATGTGAGTACAGTGGTTCAATATTAATATTATAAAGCGACGAGAATATTTTTGGTGCGCCAAAGAAACTAAATAAAGACTTATTTAGCGATGGCCGATTTCAAAACACTGCTTCAGGAAGATTCGGAGCGTTATGAATCAGTGTATCGAATCATGATTCGGATCGTGTGTCAAACCGCCAAATTGCTGAAATCACGTGACTTTGGCGCTACGAACCGCTGATTCGACACGCCGATTCATAACGCTCTGAAGCTTTCTGAAGCAGTGTTTTGAAATCGGCCATCACTATATAAGTCGTTATTTAGTTTTTTTTGGCGCACCAAAAATATTCTCGTCGCTTTATAATATTAATACTGAACCACTGTACTCACATGAACTGATTTAAATATGTTTTTAGTACATTAATGGATCTTGAGAGAGGAAATGTCATTGCTCCCTATGGAGGCTCACGGAGCCATCGGATTTCAACTAAAATACCTTAATTTGTGGTCCGAAGATGAACAAAGGTCTTACGGGTGTAGAATGGCATGAGGGTGAGTAATTAATGACATTATTTTCATTTTTGGGTGAACTAACCCTTTAAATAAATATAAATACATCAGCTAAATATGAACATAATTGCTGATCTGCGGTAACAACATTATCATGTCATGAAACAGTTGCAAACATCACATAATATGTCATTCTTACTCATGAACTCTGTTGTCCCCATACAAGTCACTGAGACCCAGGCTGACATAGTGCCAATGCTCCGGTACATCTTGTCCAGGACATCCCATGTTTCTGTACATACTAATGTAATCCAGAGGATCTGGACCTCCTAACCTGAAAAAAGGATTATGAGAGGAAAGAGTGAGACATTGAAAAGAAAAAGTCCACTTGAAAGTTAGTTATTTGCCTATTAGTGATACTTATGCTGACTGAAACGTGCTTATTATTGAAACGTATTTATGTTTGTATAAAGATCATAATTTAAAGTTAAAACTATTCTTCAAGCAAAATAATTTTTTGGTTTAGTTGATTTTTATGTGTGCGTTTCAAGCAACAACACAAAACTGGAATTTTTCATGCGTCTCACCAATACTTCACAATGGCTGTGACTTGCAGCGGGTTCGCCTGATCGGGATACAGGCGCCTGCATTCCCCATAAATGGCCTGCAATCCCGGGGGAAAGAGCGAGGCGAGGCCGAGGTGCGCTGCTGCTCCGCTGCTAGGCCGCATCTCATCCATCCCCACACGGCCGCACCAAACAGTGAAAAAAAGTTGTCGAAAAGCAAGAAAATTGGGTATTCTTTTCAACTTCCGATTCAAAAAGACGACTCACAACACTTTCCTCCTCTGTTTATCCCCTGTTGCAGTTTTTCCTCTGTGGTTTGATGTCCAGAAAGGGGGCGTGACCAACACTTTGACTGACACTTGATTAAACCAATCAGATCAGCCGTTAGAAAGACGCGACATGAGAGCCACGATGCGTTTGGACATTTAAAGACGAATTTGCCTATTTTTATGTATTATTATGGAATATAATTGTTAATAATTATTAATGTATTATATTTTCCAATTCAATACATTTTATAACATCCTGTTAACATTCCAATAAACATAAACAAATAATATATTAATTTATAAATTATAATTATATAATTTCATTTGATATTTTACATTTGTTCTATGTACTATTTATTGCTAATGCCTAAATTTGTTTGTTAATGTCATTGTTTACCTACTAAATGTACTTTCCAAAGTGGGAACAAGTTTAGTGCCACCTGCTGGACAGACTATTTACTGCACATGCGCCTGCACTGAATCAATCACCTGATACTGCAGCTTATGTTATACAATATATATTATTTCAGACGAATTATGTAAAATACTTTTAGTATATGTTCATTTTGTTTAAATATCTGAATTCGCTGAGTTAGCTTTCTAGCAAAGTGCTTCAGGTCTTCAGCTTCAGCGCGCACAGCTCAAACAGCGATGATGTTATTTAAAAACGGTAAGTAATATTAAAAATGCTTAATTTTCTTTTTCAAAAATAGTGATGTGTTCTTATTAACTAGCATTTTTATTGTTCTCGTATTATTTTCATCAATATGTTTTGATTTAAATAATTTAAAATAATTATTGTCCGTGCGGAGGCTAATTTATTTTATTTGTTATTTTCACATTAATTTTGTTTCTTTATATGTAGCCTAAGTTATGTTGTCCAATGACTTGTTTGCATTATTTAGGTGTTTAATTGTATTTTATTTATTTATTTTTTGTTAGGCGATAACAAATTTACATTAAAGTCTATTTATTAGTGCATTAACTAACATGAACAAACAGAGAGCAATAATCTTTGTTAATGTTAGTTAATAAAATATTTGTTCATGTTAGTTCACAGTGCTATATGTTAACACATACAACTTTGGATCTTAAAGAAAATGTTGAGATTAACAAAATCCGGTAGAAGTATTGATCATTAATTAACTAATGCTAACAAAATTAAAACTTATTGTAAAGTTTTTTTATAAAGAAAGTTGACCAAAGGAGAGTAAAATTAATTTTAAGTTAATTAATCTTACATTGGTTCAAACTAGAGTGTATTGTATATGTAAGGGTGGGCGATCTGACGATTTTATATCGTGATCGATCTTAAAGACGTCCACGATCTACTATTCAAGCGAATAATAGAGATCGCGATCTTTTATGTCCTCGTAAAAGCGGGACTTTTATTTTGACGGCGCGCCGGACTTTTATTTTGACGACTCTGAGAACGGCAGTGCTGTGGCTGTGTCCCAAATCTCCCCATATACTCTTGAATAGGGCACTATTTGAGGGGACAGCCATTTGTAGTGGTGTCCGAAATCATACTAGACGTTATTGAGTACACTCATTCAATCCCACAACGCACCGCAATAACGAGTGTACAACTGATGTACGCTCAACGGCGTCTAATTAATTCCCACGTCTGACCTCAAGATGGCGCCCGCAGCTTTTCCAAAACCGTTGGTCCAACCGGGTCCAACGTGACCACAGCACAGCGTAATATCACACAGGTATAAATTTCTTTTTAATTTATTATTAAAAAATGTAATTACGGTTTATACATGCTAGTTTCCATGACAGAGTTCAAGATAAATCTTTTCATTACTAATGGAGCCGCCAGTTTGCTACGTTTCAAATGATTATTAAGCAGCAAGCACAAATATTTTAATGGACAAGCTTTATTTTATTTTCTTCTTTTTTATTGAGCAAAAAAACAGTAACAACGTGACATAGTAACTTATACATAAGAGACGAAAAAACAGTGACAGACACACAGGCCTACAAATACAGAAGAAGACAAGGAGAGAAACACAGAAAAAAGCTATAGATGTATGGTTGTGGTAGTTTCAGCAGGTACAGAGATCAGTTAAATCAATTTCATGAATTGTATTAGTAATTATTATAATTTAAATTTCACTGTATTGTTGTGGGAAGAAAAAAAACACAATGTGAATGCACTAAGTCAGGGGTCGGCAACCCAAAATGTTCAAAGAGCCATACTGGACCAAAAAAACAAAAAACAAATCTGTCTGGAGCCGCAAAAAATTAAAAGCCTTATATAAGCCTTATATGAAGGCAACACAGGCTGTAAGTGTATATTAGCTAGATTAGCCTACTGTCAAAATGACTAAGTAGGCTACAAATACATAATGAGGTATTCCCGAGGTATATATTTAAAAACTGCTGAAAGCTACAGAAAAAAGAAGCAAATGGATCGGTGGACTCCAGCAGAGAAACATGGATTTGCAGTTATCATTTTGTGTCAAATTGTTGGATTTTGAGGTAAAATCATCCCATATATATTGTATTGTTATATATTATGTTGACAAATCATCTATTAAATATTTTCCATCTTATATTCTGCATATTTGTGCGTTTTAAAATAAACACTGACAAAAACTATACTATAAAACTATATGTTTTAGGGATGGACAATATGACGATATATATAAAATTGATATAACGTTAAGTAATTACGTAATTAGTAATTTAAACCTAAGTTACCTATATTGTAGTTATATAAAATATTCACAGGCAGATTTGCTTTATGTATTTCCTCGGCGTCAAATCAGGCACATATAAATGTCAGGAAACACGACTCCTGGCTGCATGTCAATATCCATGGATTAGGTTTATTTGAGAAGTTGTAAGAAACACTTTCGAGTCCAACCTTTAGTGTAATTCGTTTGTTTTTACTCGCGTTTTCGCAGTTTCCTCTATTAAATCCAGTCACGCAGCAGGTTCTTTTGCCAATCAGTCCAGCTGAGGGAGCGCGCTTTCGGCGGGAAAGTGACGTCGATGGCTATATTCGATGGATATATTCGATGGCTAAATCTTCGTTGACAGAAATGTTGAAATTTAATATTTATTATACACATTTTTACAGCATTGAAAAACGTCAAGAATGTTTGTGTCATGTTTGTCCTCCTACAGAAACCATATGAAAACAAAAAATATATATTTTTTCCATTTTAATACATTTTTGAAAAAGCTCCAGGGAGCCACTAGGGGGGTGCTAAAGAGCCGCATGCGACTCTAGAGCCGCGGATTGCCGACCTCCGCACTAAGTGATAAATAGACATCAATACAATGTAAAGCAACAGCAATAATATGAATAATTAACAAGCTTTCTTATACGATCATGCTTAAAGGGTTAGTTCACCCAAAAATGAAAATAATGTCATTTATTACTCACCATCTTGTCGTTCCACACCTGTAAGACCTTCGTTAATCTACGGAACACAAATTAAGATATTTTTGTTGAAATCCAATGGCTCCGTGAGGCCTTCATAGCCAGCAATGACATTTCCTCTCTCAAGATCCATTAATGTACTAAAAACATATTTAAATCAGTTCATGTGAGTACAGTGGTTCAATATTAATATTATAAAGTGACGAGAATATTTTTGGTGTGGCAAAAAAAAAAACTAAATAATGACTTATATAGTGATGGCCGATTTCAAAACACTGCTTCAGGAAGCTTCGGAGCATAATGAGTCAGTGTATCGAATCATGATTCGGATCGCGTGTCAAACTGCCAACGGCTGAAATCATGTGACTTTGGCTCTCCGAACAGCTGATTTGACACGCTGATTCATAACGCTCCGAAGCTTCCCGAAGCAGTGTTTTGAAATCAGCCATCACTAAATAAGTCGTTATTCTGATTTTTTGGGCGCACCAAAAATATTCTCGTCGCTTTATAATATTAATATTGAACCACTGTACTTAACATGATTAAATGATTTAAATATGTTTTTAGTACCTTTATGGATCTTGAGAGAGGAAATGTCATTGCTGGCTATGCAGGCCTCACTGAGCCATCGGATTTCAACAAAAATACCTTAATTTGTGTTCCGAAGATTAATGAAGGTCTTACGGGTGTGGAACGGCATGAGGGAGAGTAATTAATGACAGAATTTAAATTTTTGGGTGAACTAACCCTTAAATTTGAGCATTTGTAGTTCCTCTGTCAAAAGGGGGTGATCCTTCTTTAATGGATAATTATAGACCCATATATAAGCTTTGTACTCTCTGGAAACTTCTGGAAAATCTAGTTGGTGAGTAATTGATATGGTACCTAAACAGTCATAATACTGTCTAGTAACCAATCAGGATTCTGTGAAGTATTACATCCATTTTAAAAGTCTTGAATGATATCGTGGAGTCCTTAGATGATAAGCAACATTGTGCTTATCTCTTTATCGATTTATCAAAGGCTTTCAACACTGTGGACCATGACATTATTAAATAGGCTTAGATGGGTAGGACTATCAGAAAATGTAATTTTGTGGCTCACTGCTTATTTAAAGGGAAGAACCCAATGTTTACAGGTGGAAGATATTCAGTCACATCCTAAGGAGTTTAATGGAGTCCCTCAAGGATTAGTGTTGGGGCCGCTACTATTCAGTAGTACTATATCAGTTTAAAACGTCTTGACTTTAATATTGATAATGCAATGTTTAATTTTTATGCAGATTTTTTTACTTTTATTTATTGTCCAGCTACCTCTAGACAGCAATCAAGCTTTTTTACAATCTGCTATCATCCAAAATAGGTTTTGTGCTTTGAAACTGGACTTAAATGATGAAAAAAACAAAATGCATGTTATTCTCAAACTCTAAAATTTCTTCTGAAAATTCTATCGCTCTTTGGACTTCTCAGGGAAGTCTGATTACATCAGTGTCGGAGTACAAATACCTTGGTATTATTATTTATAACACATTGCGTAATAATTCACATATTAATTATTTGAGACAAAAACATAAAAAAAAGTTAGGATTTTAGAAATAAGTCTTGCTTTTCATTAAGTGTGAGGAAAAACTACTTTACTGGTTTTTGATTATGGGGATGTAGTGTATCAGCATGCTCCCTCTTACCTTCTCGCCTCTCTGGATGCTTTGTACCATGGTGCTCTGAGATTTATAACTACGCTGAACAAAATTATAAACGCAACACTTTTGTTTTTGCCCCATTTTTCATGAGCTGAACTCAAAGATCTAAGACTTTTTCTATGTACACAAAAGGCCTATTTCTCTCAAATATTGTTCACAAATCTGTCTAAATCTGTGTTAGTGAGCACTTCTCCTTTGCCGAGATACGCCTTTGGAGACGGCTTATGGTAGAGAAATGAACATTCAGTTCATGGGCAACAGCTCTGGTGGACATTCCTGCAGTCAGCATGCCAATTGCACGCTCCCTCAAAACTTGCGACATCTGTGGCATTGTGCTGTGTGATAAAACTGCACATTTTAGAGTGGCCTTTTATTGTGGCCAGCCTAAGGCACACCTGTGCAATATTCATGCTGTCTAATCAGCATCTTGATATGCCACAACTGTGAGGTGGATTATCTCGGCAAAAGAGAAGTGCTCACTAACACAGATTTAGACAGATTTGTGAACAATATGTGAGAGAAATAGGCCTTTTGTGTGCATAGAAAAAGTCTGAGTTCAGCTTATGAAAAATGGGGGGCAAAAACAAAAGTGTTGCATTTATAATTTTGTTCAGTGTATTTATAAATTTAAAAACACACAATACAAACTATACAAAAGGGTTTCTTGGCCTTCTTTAATATTCAAAGAAAAATGTACTGTTATTTATTATTGTTGTCATTGGTACCGATTTTAAAAATGTGTTGATACCAGCATTTTGAGTGCGGTTGAACGGATTCTTAAACACCTCTGATTGGCTATTGTGTTCCCACACTCAACAGATATCTGTGATTGGCTACAATCAACACTTCAAACATGTTGTAAATAGACATCTTGCTTACACGGATACACACTGGAGCGTTTGAAAGGAGGTGTCTACAGTATCAGCGGATCCCTTATATCAAACGCTCCCGTGTGTACCTGTGTAAGTGCTTGGTGAAGTGCGTCAAAGATGTCTATTTACAACATATTCAATTAAATTCATTTCACATTTATTTGTATAGCGCTTTTCACAATACATATCATTTCAAAGCAGCTTCACAGAAAATGCATGTCTACATTACAATTTAAAGTGATCTGTATCAGAGGTGACTGTGTCCAAGTTATGTATTTCAGAAATGTACATACAAATCATGCAGTTAGCTAACAATGCATTAATTTAAACAAAGTATTAATTTAAGGCAGAAACAATGAGCTCATTGAAGCAATGTATACATGTGTTAACAAATGATTAGGATAGAGAATTTAGCATTGGTGCATGTTGATCCAGAGTTTGCTTCATCTGAATTCCTCGCAGGAGTTGGGGTCATCTCTTCACAGGTGTTGGGCATCTGAAGTCTTCATAAAAGGCTTGATCCAAACTTGAACTGACATCCCGAGATAAAACAGGAAAGCAAATGGAAAATTATTAGCTTAGCTGCTGTTCATAACATTAACCAAAGATAATTTGATCTGATATAACTGGAGTACAAAGTTATGAGATGCATTATGTGAATGCTTGGCTAAAGAGATGTGTCTTTAATCTAGATTTAAACTGGGAGAGTCAGTCTGGGCCCCTAACATGATTAGGAAGGCTATTCCAGAGTTTGGGAGCCAAATGTGAAAACGCTCTCGCTATTTTAGTGGACTTGGATAGCCTAGGTACTAAAGCCCAGAGTTTTGTGAGCTTAAATCGTGTGATGGATTATAAGGCAATAGAAGATCTGTTAAATACACAGGAGTTAAACCGTTCAGGGCCTTATAGGGCAGTAGCAATACTTTATAATGGACTTAATAGATAACCAGTGTATAGAGACGATAAAATTGGACTTGTATGATCGTATTTTCTTGACCTGGTACGAACTCTAGCAGCTGCATATTGGACTATCTGAGCTTATTTACTGAGGATGCAGGACAACACTGCAAAAAATGCTTTTCTTACTTAGTATTTTTGTCTTGTTTCCAGTCTAAATATCTAAAAATTCTTAAATCCAGATGTTTTTACTACATAATGAAAATTACATAAGTTATTTTTTCTTGTTTTTTGGGGAGAAAAAAATCCAAATGAAGTGATTTTTTGCTTAAAACAAGCAAAATTATCTGCCAATGGGGTAAGAAAAATAATCTTGTTTTTGTTTGGGACAGAAACCAGAAACAAGATTTCAAACAGAAACAAGATTATTTTTCTTACCCCATTGGCAGATAATTTTGTAATGCATCACAGTATCTAGTCTAGAGGTTATGAATGCATGAACTAACTTTTCTGCATCAGAAACATGTTCCGTAGCTTAGCAATGTTTCTGAGGTGGAAGAAGGCTGTTTTTTGTAACATTATATATGATTTTCGAAAGACAAGTTGCTGTCTAATATAACACCCAGGTCTTTAACTGTAGAGGATGAACTAACAGTATCCTTCTAAATGCTAATTTTATTCTAAGAGATTGTGCGTAGAGGTTTTTGGTCCAATAAGTAATACCTCAGTCTTATCTGAATTTAATAGAAGAAAATTACTGGGCATCCAATATTTTATATCTTTAACACACTCTGTCAGATTGGATAATGTAGAGATTTCATCTGGTCGTGATGAAATACATAACTGAGTATCATCAGCATAGCAGTGGAAACTAATTCCATGTTTTCTTATATTACCAAGTGGCAGCATATATAGCTGAGGGCTTAACACAGATTGTGGCACTCCATAATTTACTGATGTTATCTTAGATTTTTCCCCATTTAAATTGACAAAATGATATGATCTATACCACATTAATGCCTGTCCCTGAATACCAGTGTAATTTTTTAGTCTGGTTAAGAATGTTTTATGATCTATAGTCGAACGCAGCACTAAGATCAAGTAAAACTAGAATCGAGATACTTCTAGCTTCTGACCAAGGCTGTAAATTGTTTGTAATTTTAACGAGCGCAGTTTCTGTGCTATGATGAGGTCTGAATCCAGACTGAAATTTTTCATAGATATCATTTTTTTGCAAGAAGGAGCACAATTGAACTGACAACTTTTGTAGTATTTTAGACATAAATGGTAGATTTGAATAGGTCTGTAATTTGCCAGTTCATTTAGATCTAATTGTGGTTTCTTAATGAGAGATTTAATACTGCCAGCTTGAATGGTCTTGGGACGTGACCTAGAGATAAACAAGGTAGTGATCAATGACCGTCACTTTGTGGTAGAAAATCAGTAGAATTGGTTTCGTGTGATATAATTAAATCTAATGTATGATTAAAACAATGAGTGGGTCCAGTGATGTTTTGGTTGACCCAAAAGGAGTTTAGTAAATTTGTAAACACAACCCCTAATGCATCATTTGTCTACATGAATGTTAAATCTCCAACAATGCTTTATCAACATTGACCAATAGGTAGAGAGTAAGAGTGTAAACAACCCGGGACCACGTTACTAATGCTAACGGGCTAGTAGCGGATGTTCGGGAAAACTAAAACTAGCGATATCAAGGCAGTCTGATTGTTTTGATATAGAATGCTGTCTAGGAAATGTTCACCTGCTGTAAAAAGAGAAAATAATAGGTTATACATTTGATTTTAAGAAGAAAACAGGCAATTAGGAATAAACTCAAACAGCACGTTCAGTGATGTCATTGTTCATCTTAATCTTTCGTAAAAACGAGTCGACAGCACACAGCAGCATTGCTAATGGTGAATATGTTAGAAAATGTTGCAGAAATCATCCTATATTTGAGCTTACGCTCATTTCTCCAACGTGCAAACATGTGATTCAGAGAATGAACTCGTACGTACACGCCTCTATTAAGGATATGAAATCTAAAAATCACAAATCATCTTGAATTTGTGCATACTGCAGAGCACTGCTAACTAGCTTCTGTGTGAAATTATCTTGTTTATGGGTTCTTATAAGTTTAGTTACATGCGAAACAGACAAGGAAGATACTCAAGTAGAAATCACACAGCTGAAATATGGGGGAAAAAAATCAGGAATATTACCAATGAGAGCTGAGGGAGAAGAAAAAGAGGCAGATCATACTGATTGCCTATAGTTCTTCAAACGTGTCAAGTCTAATACGTAAATCTATAAGTAATCATATATAGTATAATTGGAGTTGCAAGCATCTGATGAGGGCTGCCGTGGAGGTTAATGCAATACAGTCAAGCGGAAATGAAGGTCAAAGAAACAAATGTTCTTTTATAAGTTACATGTGCTCAAGCAAAGAAAAAAGCAACATCAGCGACCCTTGAAAAGGTCATTCACTTTGTCTGCTGCTCAGTGTTCTCATCCAATAAGAGCTGCTCTAAATAAATTGCAGTTTGTGCAAAATTCAGATGCTAGAATCCTGACTAAGACCAGGATAGGAGTTCACATCACTCCTATCTGGGAGTCCTGGCACTGGGTCACTGTCAGATTTCGTGCTGATTTTAAAATCCTCATGCTTACCTACAAGGCTCTGCATGGTTTGACTCATCAATATTTGTCAGAGCACTTAACCCCCTACACCCCAACGTGTGATCTCCGCTCCTCCGAAGCTGGTCTTTTATGAATGATAGGACTTTCTCTTCATTTGCTCCAAAACTAAGGAACTCTCTGCCCTTGGCTTTTGTGCAGAGGTCCTAATCGCCAAAAACAACCACGGCGACATAAAAGTGCATTACCAACGCCGACAGATGAAAGGATTCAATGGAATCAATTCAATGGAAAGGATTCCGGAAGAGAATACAATGCTGAATAAAGTCGTAGTTTTTGTTATTTTTGGACCAAAATGTATTTTAGATGCTTCAACAAATTCTAACTAACCCACTGATGTCACATGGACTACTTTGATGATGTTTTTATTACCTTTCTGGACATGGACAGTATACCGTACATACATTTTCAATGGAGGGACAGAAAGCTCTCGGACTAAGTCTAAAATATCTTAAACTGTGTTCTGAAGATGAACGGAGGTCTTACGTGTTTGTAACGACATGAGGGTGAGTCATTAATGACATAATTTGTCATTTTGGGTGAACTAACCCTTTAAGTATTTTACTCATGCTGAATGTAGGCTCAGAGATGCACTAGTCCTGAGAGACATGCCAGTGAAAATAAGAAACAATTGATTTGTAAGATATCAAGAAATGAAGTTTATTTTCTAAAATCAAAATAAAACTTGCAATAAATCAAGGTCAACACAACAACCTTTTAAACGTCTACAAACTCTCAAGTCTCAGTTAAGTTCAAGTGCACAAAAAGGCCATAAGTAAACCAATATCCTTCAAAACGGTCTTGTCAATATAGAGGATAAATAAAACATTAAGTAAAATGAAATAGTCAAAGTCTACTGTATGTGCTGGTTTGAGCCTCATCACCAGCTGCAGTCATTTCCTCATCTAATAAATCAAACACCTGCGATCAGCAACACCTGCTAATGGACTCACATTCACGTAAAGTAGCCTTGTTGACAGATTTGGGGGAGTAAAGGCAAAACACACAAGATATAGTACCTTCAATGTCCTTAGATGGCGATATCACTTCATAATATATCAGAAACAAACTGCTGCAGAAAAAGTTACGTGCCATTAAAAAAATGTAATTTATAATTGCATTACTCATCACAAATGTAGTTGAGTAAAAAGTACATTTACTTGCTCAAAAATGTAGTAAAGTAGAGAGTAAAAGTTGATATCTTTGATACTCATTACAACTACAAAGTAGCCAAAAAGATACTTAAGTACAGTAACTAATTACATTTACTCAAGTACCTTACACCTCTGCTTTTGTGGTATAGAGTTTTAAAATATTGAGGTCACAGATCTCTTCAAAAAAGCAGAAGAGGACTTTGCTTCTGTCATATTTGACATCTCTCTACTTCTCCTTCCCATTTAAACAAGAACAGAAAATCTCTGTGGCATGGAAGAGTAAGAATTATGTTTTGAACACAGACTCTGCTCTCACACGCAGTTATTCTCTGCTGAGTAACAACAGTTCTAGTGGCACATAAAACATCAGGCTCCATATTCCTCTGTCAGAAAGAACAACATCATCACCACCTGCTGTTTGATTTGCACCTGCAGCAACTGAGGAGAGTGAAGACACTTGTGATGATGTCTTCCAGGAATAAGATTAGTGTAAAATACTGTGGTTAAATGACTAAGCCTCAAACACACTGTTTTGGCTGTCACATTTCCTACATTCTGATGAACTGAGCTTATACTCCAGGTTTAGCACCTGTGGGTACTGCTCATCTATCATTATACATGTATAAAACGAGTATAAAACTTGCTCTCATCATCTGAGCTAAACCCTAATCATACAGCAGTAAGAAAGCAGGATCATGAATGTTTTTTTTTTACATTATCGGTTAATGCACTAATGAAGAACACGAATAGCTGAACTTGCCAAACCAGTGGTGTGTGGAATTGACATCAAACCTGGCACAACAGATCTTCATGCTGCATATCTGAATATTTGAGAAAATGAATGAGATTTAAGAGCTGCAGCAGTGAAGGGGAAGATTTTCAGCGAATAATCACTCAAATCTGGGTCAGAGATTATAGTGTATTTAACTACCAAGTTTCACCAATGACTGCTTATATTTGTATGCCACAAAAAGACACAAATGCCGCTAAATTCTTGATATCTAGCTAAAGATGAATGATGGATGCTCCACTATAATCAGAGTTACAATTGTAAAAACAGACTGGTGGACATATTAGGTCGCTTTTGAACAGTTTCTGAGATGTTTTTAGACAGGGTCTGATCTTGACAATAGCGATCACTCACCGCCCATCATGGACGCCAGCACTCTTTCACCAGCAGCGATGTGAGAATTCTCAGAATCCATTAGCACTTGCTTGAAAACACTTTTCAGAGCATTTCTATCTGAGAGCAACTGTCCAGTGTTGAGTCTGAGCGAAACGTAACATTAAACATGTTGAGGTTAACCCTAACATGTTTAACCCTCAGAGGCCTTGGTTCTCATTATTTCCCCTATATCAGTTTTGTCTCACATAATGGATACAAAAAATATTGAGCGTATGAATGCAATAGACATCAAATAGACATTTAATGTCAATTCCATCTTTCTTTTAGATTTATTTGAATGGCACTTTACACATTGTTTCAAAGCAACTTTACTATTATGGGCCCTATTTTAACTATCTAAACGCAAAGTGTAAAGCGCACGGCGCAGGCGCACTCAGGGCGTGTCCAAATCCACTTTTGCTATTTTAACGACGGAAAAATGGTCCGTGCGCCGGGGCGCATTTTTGAAATGGGTTGTCCCTATTCTCTTAATGAGTAATGGGCGTAACGTTCAATAAACCAATCAGAGTGTCATCTCCCATTCCCTTTAAGAGCGAGATGTGCTCGCACCATGGCGGATTGCTATTTACATGGCGGAATTTGTTGGCGGAAAAGCTGAACGCTTTTCAAGCGAAGAAACCGATCTGCTCGTGCGCGAAGTTAAAGCGCGCGAGCAGATCATCTACGGGACAAGCAGGAATCCACCAAAGCTTCCCGAGGTGAAGAAGGCGTGGGATGAATTAGCAGTGATTGTGTCCTCGTCATCTGGCATCAGATGTTTTGCTGAAATTACCTGTTAAGTGGCCAGTCAATCTTTCAGTCGTCTGCGTTGGATGCAGGCTTTCAAATAGCTCCGCGCGATGAGTCAGTTAATATATATGTATGTGTATTGGCACGATTGTTCAATTAATTAGCCAATTTCGTTCATCGTTATAAGTAGTAATAGGCTGAATTGAAAATGGGTAGCTTAATTCTAATACACGCAATGACAATTCATCATTACATTTTTATATTTATGTAGCCTACACAATAATATTGTTTTACACTGTAATCCTTTTGTTTTTAATATTTGGCATGTTTGTGTGATGCGCATCCCTGTGTGTAATAAGCAAAGTCAACGCGCACTGTGGACGCGCCCAGAGGCGCAGTTTCTACCAACGCGCTCTAACAAAAAAATATTGCGCCATTGACTTTAGACTTTAGACCAGGTTTGAGTTGGTCTATGGCGCAGTCTATTTTCAGCTCCTTAAAATAGCAATGCGCCGGCAATGAGCCTGAACACACCTCTTTTTTTAGACCAGCACGCCCATGGGCGCACTAACTGGCGCAAATGCATTTACTAATTTAAGGACGTGGCGCTGAACGGGAAACCGCGAACGGCGCCGGACGCAAACTAGCAAACACACTTGCGCTGCGCCTTGCGTCGCATTGCGCCGGGTGTATTATAGGGCCCTATGTCTTTAATACCCTAATGATTTATCATAGAGCAGTTTTAAGGCTGGGCTATATGACAATACATTGAGATCTAACTGTATTGTATTTTTTTATTTTACCTATATGCCATACATGATGTGCTATTGACGATATATCAGAGCCACTTTTAGTGAACAAGACTGCATGGAATTATTGACATTGGAGAGCAATAATCAATAATCATGTTAAGGGCAAAAATCTACATTTACGTATTTGTTAAATCATCTACATTTGTTTTTGTTTTTTTGAACATGAACTAGAGCAGAAGAGATGGTCAGCAGACCTTGATTGTGAATGGTTTTTTTCTCCAGCAGTCATGAAAAGACATGATCCTGTTCTGAGAGACAATGACACATTAATATTACATCAATACCTGCTTCTGTCATTGGAGTCCATATTTTCATCACGTAAAATAAAAAGCTAGTCTGTGGCTCCTACAGTGCATCCAGACATGTTCTGCTGTTATATAAGTCTTTATGCACATTACATTTTTCAGAATGATTCTAAAAATGATTCGAGTCTCAATTGGATAAAGAAAATAACCAGCTTGCACCTTCAAGATGATCACAAATAAATGACCCAATAAAAACTCAAGATGGCACTGTTCTCTAGCAGTGCCGACTTTATGATAGAGAACACAAGCTTCTATTCTCTGGTGGGATTTGGCGTATAGCCAGCGACACCTTGGAAAGGCTTAACAGAGCAACAGAGCCTCTTGAAACTCAACCCTCAAATCCTCTTAAAACACCCTAATGATTCCTGACGATTCTATTAATGCTGCTGGAGGAGCCACTTTAACTGCAATCCATGGCCAGAAGAAGCTGGCAGGTTCCTGTGTTAGTGATGCCAGCTCAATCAGTGAGAAGACAAACATCCAGCGTTTCTCTTTGCACCACCTCCAGCTCTCTCAACACCTCTCAGTGTTTTTAAAGTCAGATCGGTTCAGCTAGTCTAGTGTAACTGTGTGGAGCGTTGGGAAAAATCTTTGGAATTAACCTGAAGCACTTATTAGGGTCTGGGTCCAGACTTTTTATCATTAAATCTAGTAAGCCCATATTAATGATATACTCTAGTTGATGCAGACATTTGGTGAATTACAGTTAACCATTGATTTAGTGAATTAGAGTTGCATGTTTATTTATATGGGTTCTATCTAGAACTATATAAGATCTATATCACATTCACTTTCTTACTTGCTTCATAGAGCAATAACAATCCCTTCTATACAGAGGACTGACATTCAGTGATAATGCTCGCTTGTGTAGAAAACACAAGTTAGTGTGATTTAAACTTCATTTGAACTAAGTTTCAACTAAAAATCATGTTAAATAACAATACTTATGGTAAAGCATATTGTTTTTAAAAGAATAGCAGTAAGTCAACAGATTTTCTTTTTTGTACTAATCTATTAAAGGTGTAGTTTATCCAAAAATTATCATTCTGTCATCATTTACTCTCCCTCATATTCTTCTAAACCTGTATGACTTACTTTCTATTGCGATAAACAAAAGAAGACATTTCAAACCACACTGAAAAAAAAAAGGTTTGGAACAACATTGAGATGAGTAAATGATCTATCTTTTTAATTCAATCCCATTGCTTTGTGGATATTGTAAACCAATGGAAGTACAGAGGTTTCTTTGTTTGTTTGAAAGAGCAAAACACTTCTAAAACCAAGGTGCTGTGTTGTGCACACTAACTAGAATGTCAAAATAAAAGTGTAACTTTAAAATATATACATATACACCGATCTGGCATAACATTATGACCACCTTGCTAATATTGTGTTGGTCCCCCTTTTGCTGCCAAAACAGCCCTGACCCGTCGAGGCATGGACTCCTCTAGACCCCTGAAGGTGTGCTGTGGTATCTGACACCAAGATGTTAGCAGCAGATCCTTTAAGTCCATTAAGTTGTGAGGTGGAGCCTCCATGGATCGGACTTGTTTGTTCAGCACATCCCACAGATGCTTGATTGGATTGAGATCTGGGGAATTTGGAGGCCAAGTCAACACCTCAAACTCGTTGTTGTGCTCCTCAAACCATTCCTGAACCATTTTTGCTTTGTGGCAGGAGCATTATCCTGCTGAAAGAGGCCACAGCCACCAGGGAATACCATTTGAAAGAGTGTACATGGTGTGCAACAATGCTTAGGTAGGTGGTACGTGTCAAAGTAACATCCACATGGATGGCAGGACCCAAGGTTTCCCAGCAGAACATTGCCCAAAGTATCACACTGCCTCCGCCGGCTTGCCTTCTTCCCATAGTGCATCCTGGTGCCATATGTTCCCCAGGTAAGTGACGCACACGCACCCGGCCATCCACGTGATGTAAAAGAAAACGTGATTCATCAGACCAGGCCACCTTCTTCCATTGCTCCATGGTCCAGTTCTGATGCTCACGTGTCCACTGTTGGCTCTTTCAGCGGTGGACAGGGGTCAGCATGGGCACCCTGACTGGTCTGCAGCTATGCAGCTCCATACGCAACAAACTGTGATGCACTGTGTATTCTGACACCTTTCTATCAGAACCAGCATTAACTTCTTGAGCAATTTGAGCTACAGTAGCTCGTCTGTTGGATCGGACCACACGTGCATGAGCCTCGGCCGCCCATGACCCTGTCGCCGGTTCACCACTGTTCCTTCCTTGGAGCACTTTTGATAGATACTGACCACTGCAGACCGGGAACACCCACAAGAGCTGCAGTTTTGGAGATGCTCTGACCCAGTCATCTAGCCTTCACAATTTGGTCCTTGTCAAAATCGCTCAAATCCTTACGCTTGCCCATTTTTCCTGCTTCTAACACATCAACTTTGAGAACAAAATGTTCACTTGTTGCCTAATATATCCACACACTAACAGGTGCCGTGATGAAGAGATAATCAGTGTTATTCACTCATAATATTATGCCTGATTAGTGTTTATACAATATATAGTATAATATTTCCACTGTTTCTGTAGTGTGTTTGCAGCTCAGTTTATTTGATCTTCTCTCAACCACTGGATCATTGAGAGGGAATGATGAGGCTTCTGTGGTTCATGTTTGAGGTCATGGTGAACTCTATGTAGTCTGAGCTATTATGATTCATGGCATATTAGTCAAGAACAGAGAAAAGGTAATTTACTGAGACTTCAATTTAAGAATGTTCTTGTTCCGTTTCATCAAATAAAAAAGCATAATTTCAGCCACCTATAACGGAGCACCTTTCAATGACATGAAACTGAATCAAATGAAACTATTAAAGCTTAAAGCAATCTCCGCCATCGCTAATAACGGGCAAAACGAAAAGGAGCGCAGGCTAAAGAGAGACACTCGCCGCATGTCAGGAAATCTGTCATAGTTAGGTCAATGGAGAACCAGGAATTCATTCACCTTCCAGTGTCAATGATATTTGAATTATTGTCCATAGCAGAGCAGATTCAGCATTTCCTTAGTAGTAATTAAAGAACATGGGCTGATCTGTGCAGCAGCTCATGTTGTATGCAGAGATTAAAGAAATAATTTAATCAAAAAGTAAAATTCTATAATTATTTACTTACCCTTACAGATGTATTTTGTTATTGAAACACAAATACAACGTTAATGAACAGTAAAATATCAAAATTATATAAGTTGTGTGCTATATTTCAAGTTTACAAGTCATAAAATAGCTTTTCAAATCAGATTATTTTCTGTTCTACAAACACACACAGCAAATAGAACCACATAATTGTGAGTAAATAATGTCAGACATTTTGGGGTGAACTAAAGGAAAGAAGAACCTTGTGAAGGACAAAGAGGGAGAAACTGGTCCAGATAGAAGCAGAGTGATGCTCTGAACGACAGAGAGAGAGAGAGAGAGAGAGAGAGAGAATTACGATAAGAGAAGGCAAGCCCAGGTGAGAGCACATCATCACATCCAGATATGGAAAATGCAAATAGCTTCAAAGCAGGAAAAACAGCTGAGAGCAAAACATTCGTCTCCATCACATCAAGCCCTGGGCAGATTATATGCAGCACAGACACATTTATTATGATCCTGCAATTAGGATCTCAGTCAATATTCGTAGGAGAATGAGAGGATAAGTTACAGAACATAACACCATGTGTGTTTTTCCAGACACAGTCTCATCTGTCACTCCAGCAGCAGCTTCTTCAGAATGACTGAGCTACTGACGATCTACTGCATTTTGTATTACAAACTACATTTTGACAGAAAAGGAAAAATGGCAACAACAAACTTATATTAACACGTAAACACTTGATTATGAACTTTGATTGTGATTTCACATTTAACTTTATTTAGAGTAATATTGCTGTTTGAGCATAAACAACATCTGCAAAGTTACGACGCTCAAAGTTTAATGCAAATAGAGATATTTTTCACAGAAATCGCTTTTTGAGGACTACAACAAATGACTGGTAGGGACTACAACAAGGTTCTTCCCGGGTTGGTGACATCACTAACCCTATTATTTACATAAACCCCGCCCCCAAGAACACGCAACAAAGGAGGTGAGGCCATGTTGGGCTGCTTTAGAGAAGAGGAAGAGTTGTTGTAATAGAGTGTTGTTGCCGTCATTTTATGTCAGACTTGCTTCACAAACGAGGGTCAATTCAACGCTGGATTTGCACAAAAGAAAAAATGACGGCACATGCTAGTCGATGATTTGAATCAACTCCACAGCAACTACATAAATTCATCCACTAACCATTTCTTCCTGAGTCTCTCCATCAGTGTCGACTCCGGTTTGAACAATGTAAGGCTGAACACCGTTACTGACAATCCTCATTTTGGCTGCATGAGATTCTCCAGCTTTGTTGTTGTTGAGCAACTGAAGTGCGAGCTGTTAAAGCTCCACCCTCTTCTAGAAAGCTCATTTGCATTTAAAGGGACACACAAAAGTGGGTTTCTTGGCTATGATGTTTGTTTTATTTGTTTATTTCTCCTTTTTCTTCTTGTGCTGTTGGTCTCCTTTTTACTAGTTACTATTGTACAGCACATTGGTCAACCTGGTGTTGTTTTAATTGTGCTCTATAAATAAAACAAACAAAAATGCCGTGTTTTTGCTCACACCCAAATAGGTGCAAATTTGACAAGCTATAATAAATGATCTGTGGGGTATTTTGAGCTGAAACTTCAGACACATTCTGGGGACACCAGAGACTCATATTACATCTTGTAAAAGGGTGTGTGTCAGTGTATGTCAGCCGCTTCAGTTGCTCTGCACCCACCTTAAAACACGGTGTCAGACCTACAACACCCCCTTATACGCCCCTTATCTCTGGCCTTCACTTACCCTTGTTTTGATAAACTGTAGCTGGCAACTTTTTGAAATAAAGACTTTTATCTTCTTCTGACAAACACTGCAAAGGGCTGACACTGCATGGGTATTTTCAAACAAACGATTCCCGATCAGGATAAGACATAAAAGTGTATTGCTGTGAATGAATTTATGGGGTGTCATTTGAGATTACCCTGGTATATCCATAGCTCAATATATGAGAGCTGTGTAAAGTTAATGCCTCCCTCACTGCTGTTCATCATATCTGAGCCTGGAATCTGAACTCAATTACAGCGGTTGGCAATGAGATAACCACTAAGGATCCAAATGCTTTGATGCAAAGTCACACATCAGATGAATAATTGTCAGAACTCATTCAGGATAGCTTACTGACAAGATCAGCACAGCACAGCCTCAGCGTTTGGTTAAACAGATGTAATTGTTTAGCTAACAGCAAAGCATGTGACTCAACTGATCTCAGATCAACATGTGCATATTGGATACAGATGCAAAAGTGCAGTGCAGCATTTAACTTACAAAAACTTTAATTAAGTTTAATCTTCTGCAGGTAAATTTTCCAGCAAACCATTAACTCGTTCTTCCAAACCAACTATTTTTAATTGGCACAAAGAAGCCATTAGTGGCCCATGAAGCATTTTAGTCACTTCAGGACTTAAACCTAAATGATAAAACTGAAATAATGTTCCAATTTTCCAGTTGGAACATTACATAATTCTATGGGTTACGCTGATGAATTTACATGCATAACCTGAAATTGCTGAGTTCAACATATTTCTGGGTCAACATTTTTGTTGATCCTGGAACAACATTCAAATCAACCAATCAGATTTGAGGGTCAAGTTTACAGATTATGTCAAGTTTAGACTTAAAATCATGAATTGGTGCTTCTACATCAGTGTTATTCATCTATCATTTCCCTCTGATTTTTGGGATAACTTATGGGTAGGGTTAGATTTAGGGGTAGGAATAGGATTAAGACTAGAATGTTGTTCCAGGATCAACAAAATATGTTGACCCAGGAACACATCTAACTCCGCAATATCAGGACATGCAAATTACACATGCAGTTATATTGCACTTTGTTTTTAATGCTTTTTATCAAGTCTGGTGACCATGTGGCCGTAAAATTAAATACAGTGTGTGTTGCACAAAAAAATTTAGCCATTACTTACAAATACTGTAGGTTCGTTCAAATTTACTTTTAGTACGATTGTTTTAAACAAGTAAAACTGCACAGCATTAACCCACCAAATAATTCAACAAATAGTCACATATCAGTAACATGCTAATATAGCATTAAATTTCACGTTCCTTGCAGCTAATTCATTACGATGACATAAAATAGTGTGATCAAACATACAGATGATACAAAAACTAATTTATTACCTCATCTGTGAACATGATTCGTGAATTCCATACTTCCCTGCATGGTGAAAATGACATCTCCCATCGTTCCACTCTCCTTCATAGCGTCATCAAGCTTCAACTTTGTTATTGTTTTGAAAATGCGACCTCTGGTGGCGAAAACTTACATAGTGTGCCTTTAAGACTGAAAACACAGAAAACAAGCTAATAAAGTCTAGAAGACTTTTTTTCTTCCTATGCCTATGAAGGACTTTTTCAAGTTTATGGATCTTATCTCAAATCACCTTTCAAGGCAAGGTAAGGTGAAGTATACTTTTGACCATTTATGGAAAACCATGGACATTCTAGAGCACTTCTCATCTTGGAAAACACAAATAAATGACTTGATAAAGGCAGGAGTCATGGTTAGCAAAGCATTCTAAGACACAGGTGTGTGCATGTGCATGGAAAGTCTGGATAAGCTAAGGTGGCGAGAAGCACGCTTATTGACAGAACACTGTTTATAAAAGGGTTAAGACTACAATACAAACAGTGCAGGAAAATGTGAACGCCACTTTTTGCATCTTAAGCGGTTTCCGTGCATCAACCACCTTTTAACATACTCATTGCCTCAGTTTAATCACTCACTCTCTCTCAGGCCCTGTTTCCATCTGGTATTAAGATGCGTTTTGGTCGATAGGATCACAAGTGGACGAGGGAGACACATACTAGTTTACACCTGGTGTTTTAATCTGTCTCTTTTGTCCACTTTCAACCACTTCTGTCCTGATTTCTTCGAGCGGAGGGGGTAAATGTATGGGATTTTTCAGATATTTCGATCTAGTGGACAAAAATAACCTCACAGTTTACAAATGAACGCGCCCAGAGATGATGGAAAAACACACGGAGAGCAGCAGCTTTCATTTCTGCTCTGACAGCCGTCAGACCGGATGAATGCGGTGAGTGTGTGTAAGAAATCAGGAATGGTGAGAGAACATTGTGCTTGGTACATTTTTCGTCTTCAAACCAAACTTGGGTCTTCAGCTGACAAAATTTAAATCCCGTCTGGCTAGAGTGCTTCCCATAATGTTTAATGTTAGGTCAGCAGGTGGAGAGTAGGTGGTCTTTAGTGGCTGTTCGACCACATGAGCGTTTACACTATGAAAGCAATCTGGTCGAATGCGTTTTCGACTACCTCTGGAAGTGGTCGAAAGTGGACAAGCTCAAAATGTTTTACACCCCGTTTACACCTGTATTTAGCATTATCCACTTGTGAGCCGATCAACCAAAATTCATCTTAAAGGGTTAGTTTTTTTTAGTAATTTCTGTCATTAATTACTCACCCTCATGTCGGCTCAGTAAGGCCTGCATCGCCAGCAATAACACTCCCTTTCTCAATGCCCAGAAAGCTACTAAAGACTACAGTGGTTCAATCTTAATATTATAAAGTGACGAGAATACTTTTTGTGCACCAGAAATAACAAAATAGTGACTTTATTCAACAATATCTAGTGATGGGCGATTTCAAAACACTGCTTCATGAAGCTTCAAAGCTTTATGAATCTTGTTTCAAATCAGTGGTTCAGAGCGTGTATCAAATTGCCAAAGTCACATGAACTATTGAAGTTTCAAACCACTTATGACATAAAGCCTCATTTACTGAAATCATGTGATTTTGGCGCTCTGAACCACTGATTCAAAACAAAAGATTCGTAAAGCTTCATGAAGCATTGAATTTTATGAAAAATATCTTAATTTGTGTTCCAAAGATGAATGAAGGTCTTACAGGTGTGGAACGACATTAGGGTGAGTAATTAATTACATAATTTTCATTTTTGGGTGAACTAACCCTTTAATACCAGGTGGAAACGGCCTCACACACAACTAATGTGTAGCACTGGTAACAGTAGATATAGGCTCAGCCATTACCAGTGCTACACATTACCCTTTTCAACACATTTTCATTTTGTTTCTTATCATAAGCAACCAAAAAGCAATAGAAAAGGTTGAGAATCTCACTCACCCTATAGAAATAGCTTAATCTCATACATGCGATTCTTCACTCCCAGCATCCTCTAACACAGATAGACAGAGAGGAGCTGTTGAATCTGAAATAAATGTTGAATCTGTTGAATCTTGGATTTAGTTGTGAACAGAGCCAACATGACAGCAACAAATATAGTGAGCCTCAGATCAGTGACACAAGCTATAAGTGCCTTCTCACTGATTCTTCAAACTAATAAAGTTTGTTGTTAATGTTTTTTCTTCAGAAAGCATATTTATTTAGCATATTTGTTTCAATATTGAAGTGTGGTTCTAACACAATGTTTTCATCTTTTGCAGGACACAAATCTAAGTAATTGGTTTATATTGCTTTCATATTTTTCGGCTGAAGGGACAAATTCTATAATTGCTTTTTATAAATCTTTAAAAGGATTTATTTTTTTAAGGATACACAATGAGAGAAGCTGAAGGTCTTATTTAATGTTCCTCACAAAGACACAGCCTGTTGTTTACTGACACACACTAATACCAATAAATGTTCTTCCCTCCTTCATGTTTCAACATAATTCAAACTAGAGAGAACAAATGTTTTCAGGATTTCCAGTAAAAGATGCTTAAACAGACCTATATTTGTGACACACAGACTCACAGAAAATGACTCCTTAACAAATGCTTTAATATTCAATCTCTGGATAGACAGTCCAGACATTTTACACTAACCGCCTATAAATGTTTTAAAGTACAGCACTTAAATGTTCCAATGTTTTACCATCTTCACTAATTGCTTTGATGTATTGAATGCAGGAGGCATGCTGACTACAGCACTTGCTAACAGGATTTAACTGATCTGTTTACTCTGGTTTTTATTAACATAAATTGAGTTAGTAAATCACAGTAATTGACATGTGCATCGTCACATGTGTGGCCACAAAAGAGTGCCAGTCGTACTGCATAAAAACTCGATGAGAGACAAAAATACCCACCATCAAATCTTCCCGTAAGCCTTTTAGAACTTCAACCAGATTTATAAAGTGCCGAGTCTTCATAAACACAGCTCCTCTCTGCCAGACCAGTAGGAAGTTCAGATCACGTGTTCTGCAGTCTAATAGATGAGAATCCTCAGACCCAGGTAATGAAGATCTGGATGGGAAAACATACATAAAATAAATAACATTATAAAACCAGGTGTGCAGTTAAAATAGGCAACAAACATACAGATAAATACTGAAAAAGCCTGCAAAGCAGAATTAGGACTGTACAAACTAATAATTAAACATCAAAAAAGAGCCATTAAGGTAGCAAGAGCTGACTTCAGAGAGAATGCCAGCTGAACGGCAGAAGAAACCCCTAGCTAGACCATATCAAATTAATGAAACAGAAAAATATCTAAAACATTTCACAGAGGCAACAGCTCGAGAGTGTTCTCTTGCTCCTAAACATCTAATCTGTACAGTGCATGTGACGGGAATTTCATCATCAGCACAGCATGCGCATCCTGCACGCACACAGCCCGATTTTTCTAACCGCGCCTACTCTGTATGCACAGGCAGTATATGCCTGTGTATATTAGTTTGTCCATAAGGTGGCAACAGTGCGGTTGATTCATAAGTTAGTCAAAGAAATAAATGAATAAACAGCACAGAGAGAAAAGCATGCAAGCTACAATAATGGATGCAGTGTTGCCAAGTCTGCGGTTTTCCTACGGAATTGGGCTACATTAACACTGTTGCCACAGGTTGTTTTTCATGTCTGTGGGTTGAAGCAACCCCAAATAACATGATATTTAGCCCTGGAATGCAAACTTTAACAGGGTAACCCTGCCAAAAATGCGGATTTTACCTTGCAGGACCCCCTTGAAACGTGATATGGCGTATTTTGTTGTGAAAACCTGGCAACCCTGAATTGATGCTAAGTAGATGAGAGATTCTGCCATTAAGTTAGAGAGTACCTGCTTTTAACTCTAGTCTTAAAAGATTATAAAGATGTGTACATGAGTTAGATCTTGTGGCGAGAGATTGCCATGCACTAGGCAAGGACGAAACATTTTGTTGATGTGTCAACTGCCTGTGTGTGTGTACATGTCAAATGGAGTACACTTAGAAAGTCTATGCATACAACTGTGTACGCTAGCATTTGCATTAAAAACTAAGTATACTTTGGGCTTAAGAAAAGTCCTGAGCATGAAAATACTCTGTGAAAACAACTGTTGGACAGTTTTTCATGAAGAGGAGTCACATCAGCTAATCACTGGGGTGCCTCAAGGTTCAGTGTTCGCTCCTCTTCTGATTTTTTTTTCCCTTAAAGAAACCCCAGCAAGCTCAAACCTGGCTGCGAGGTTTGTTAAAAGGCACAATATGTACGATTCGTGGATTAAAATATCCAAAAACCACTAGAACAGGGTTATATATTTTGTTGACTTGTGTACTTACATTATCCCAGATGTTTCCAAGAATGTTTAAATCCAGAGAAATAAGTAATTTTTACATTGCGTACATAGGTTATTTTTGTGCGTCGCCTGTCAATGACATCATACCTGCGTTACCCTCGATTTCTGGTTTTATTTTGTAGAAACCATGGAAACACCAGAGACACTTACAGTGGGTACAGAAAGTATTCAGACCCCCTTAAATTTTTCACTTTTTGTTATATTGCAGCCATTTGCTAAAATCATTTAAGTTCATTTTTTTTCCTCATTAATGTACACACAGCACTCCATATTGACAGAAAAACACAGAATTGTTGACATTTTTGCAGATTTATTAAAAAAGAAAAACTGAAATATCACATGGTCCAAGCACCCTTTTGATCTAATAAGCCATGAGTCTTTTTGGGAAAGATGCAACAGGTTTTTCACACCTGGATTTGGGGATCCTCTGCCATTCCTCCTTGCAGATCCTCTCCAGTTCTGTCAGGTTGGATGGTAAACGTTGGTGGACAGCCATTTTTAGGTCTCTCCAGAGATGCTCAATTGGGTTTAAGTCAGGGCTCTGGCTGGGCCATTCAAGAACAGTCACAGAGTTGTTGTGAAGCCACTCCTTCGTTATTTTAGCTGTGTGCTTAGGGTCATTGTCTTGTTGGAAGGTAAACCTTCGGCCCAGTCTGAGGTCCTGAGCACTCTGGAGAAGGTTTTTGTTCAGGATATCCCTGTACTTGGCCGCATTCATCTTTCCCTCGATTGCAACCAGTCGTCCTGTCCCTGCAGCTGAAAAACACCCCCACAGCATGATGCTACCACCACCATGCTTCACTGTTGGGACTGTATTGGACAGGTGATGAGCAGTGCCTGGTTTTCTCCACACATACCGCTTAGAATTAAGGCCAAAACGTTCTATCTTGGTCTCATCAGACCAGAGAATCTTATTTCTCACCATCTTGGCAAACTCCATGCGGGCTTTCATGTGTCTTGCACTGAGGAGAGGCTTCCGTCGGGCCTCTCTGCCATAAAGCCCCGACTGGTGGAGGGCTGCAGTGATGGTTGACTTTCTACAACTTTCTCCCATCTTCCGACTGCATCTCTGGAGCTCAGCCACAGTGATCTTTGGGTTCTTCTTTACCTCTCTCACCAAGGCTCTTCTCCCCCGATAGCTCAGTTTGGCCAGACGGCCAGCTCTAGGAAGGGTTCTGTTCTTCCAAACGTCTTCCATTTAAGGATTATGGAGGCCACTGTGCTCTTAGGAACCTTAAGTGCAGCAGAAATTTTTTTGTAACCTTGGCCAGATCTGTGCCTTGCCACAATTCTGTCTCTGAGCTCTTCAGGTAGAGGTCGAAGTATCCTTTGACCTCACGATTCTCATTTGCTCTGACATGCACTGTGAGCTGTAAGGTCTTATATAGACAGGTGTGTGGCTTTCCTAATCAAGTCCAATCAGTATAATCAAACACAGCTGGACTCAAATGAAGGTGTAGAACCATCTCAAGGATGATCAGAAGAAATGGACAGCACCTGAGTTAAATATATGAGTGTCACAGCAAAGGGTCTGAATACTTAGGACCATGTGATATTTCAGTTTTTCTTTTTTAATAAATCTGCAAAAATGTCAACAATTCTGTGTTTTTCTGTCAATATGGGGTGCTGTGTGTACATTAATGAGGAAAAAAATGAACTTAAATGATTTTAGCAAATGGCTGCAATATAACAAAGCGTGAAAAATTTAAGGGGGTCTGAATACTTTCCGTACCCACTGTATATTATATGTTTTATTAGACAGGTGAGCAACTTCACACATTCAATGACAGAAAACTAATCATTGTTATCAATCGTTCTTATTGTATGAATCTTGTTTTCTTGTTTTACCGCGAGTACCATGTTTTACCATGACTAATATCGATCTAGCTTACTGCAGTGTGCAACAAGTGTCTCATAGCAATAATTGTAACAATAACTGCAATAATTTAGCAGATTCACTTCCAAATTTAAATGCAGTTGTTATTTGCAGACTGCAGTGTGAATTAGTTTGAAATATACTTTGGAAGATTTATGCTTAATCTTGGAAGCTGTTTTACAGAAAGATCTGTCTGTACATAAATGAAAAAGAAAAAAAAAACTGAACATAGTGAAAGAATGAAGTGAAAAATACAACTCATCTTGTGTGCGACTGAGATCAAGCTGCTGCATCTCTATCCCAGAGATAAAGCCTCTTTACATTCAGAACAGATCATTTTATGTTTATTTTCTTCAATTTCCTTTCAAACTAAAAGACTGCTGGGGTATAAAACATACAACAACAACAACATCGCAAATAAAACCTCAGAGGAAACTGAATCTGGGTCATCTTCTGGAGTTTAGAATAGAAACAAATAATATCTGCACTGCATGGACAACATTATAGTACCAATCCAAAGAGCTGGAATTTAAATTATCTTTAGTAGAACTTCTATCTCAGCGTCCTACTTGGAAAAGTTCAACAGAAACTCACTTAAAGTTCCTATTTGGAAACTGGTGTGGAAATCATGATTCACTTTAACAAGGCGATGTTGATTGACTAGACAGGTGTGTAAAACAGTGAGTGATCTTCTGTGTTGACAATTGCAGAAGCAACAATGACGATTTTGTTTCTGTATATGACATTTTCTAAGTGCCGGGCAATGGAGACACACAGACGCATCACTGATGAGAGTGTATGACCAGGTCACATGATGTTGAGTGTCACTCTGCATTAGTGCATGTGTGGACTGAAATAGATATGATGATAATGAGCAAAAATGTATGGTGAAATAACAGAAACGCAGGCATTTGATTTATTTGAATGAAGCTAATCTCTAATTTTATTTATTAAAGGTGTCCTTGATTATGATTTCACTTTTTTAACTTTAGTTAGTGTGTAATGTTGCTGTTTGAACATAAACAACATCTGCAAAGTTACGACGCTCAAAGTTCAATGCAAAGGGAGATATTTTCTTTTACTGAAAAGGACTACAACAAATGGCTGGTAGGGACTACAACAAGCTTCTTCCCAGGTTGGTGACATCACAAACCCCAACATTTACATAAACCCCGCCCCCAGGAACACGCAACAAAGGGAGTGAGGCCATGTTGGGCTGCTTTAGAGAAGTGGAAGAGTTGTTTTAGTAGAGTGTTGTTGCCGTCACTTCAAAATCGAGGGTCAATTCAACGCTGGATTTGCAGAAAAGATTAACATGACGGCACATGCTAGTGGATGAGTTGAATCAACTCCACAGCAACTACATAAATTTATCCACTAACCATTCAGAAACGTCCAGTTTCATTCTAAAAGTTGTAACTTCTTCCTGAGTCGCTCCATCAGTGTCGACTCCGGTTTGAACAATGTAAGGCTGAACACCGTTACTGACAATCCTCATTTTGGCTGCGTGAGATTCTCCAGCTTTGTTGTTGTTGAGCTGTTAAAGCTCCGCCCTCTTCTGGAAAGGGGGCCGGGAGCAGCAGCTCATTTGCATTTAAAGGGACACACACAAAAGCGGTGTGTTTTTGCTCACACCCAAAGAGGGGCAAATTTGACAAGCTATAATAAATGATCTGTGGGGTATTTTGAGCTGAAACTTCACAGACACATTCTGGAGACACCAGAGACTTCTTGTGAAAAGGGGCATTATAGGTCCCCTTTAACTTGAAGTTTTTTGGTTCGATTACAGTACGTATTGGGGATTTGTGACAAAAATTGTTGTAATGCAATATGGAACAATATTTATTGTGAAAAACGGCATACAAGAAAATGTAATTCTGTTCATCTGCATGCTTGTAAATGTCATTGTGTTTTCAGCTAATTCACATTAGCTCACTGCTCCACAGCTCTTTACTGTGGGTCTACAGCGCTTTCCACTCATGCGCATGACCTTCACACCAGGCAAATTAGCCATGCGACCGGCCTCAGCTAATGCACCAGGACCTGCAGGACGGGCCAGAGATCTCATTTACAAACCTACATCTGACATTTATTCAGATCCCATCAGGTAGTGGTCACAAATACATCATTGGGGAAAATCTGCTTTATATTTTCCCAACATACACATTCATATGAGAAACTACAGAGAATTACAAAGCTAATATGAGCTTGGCCCGGTGGCTCTGATGACAGCTGGCGAGGCTGCATACAAGGCAATTAGATCACAATTTGCCACGACTCTCACCATATGGAGATGAAGTGCATGCAATATTTCTTTTATAAAAGCCTGTGGGGAGAATGACTCCGGTGAGACCGCTTACCCTTATGTACAATGAGGTAAAAAATAACACTTAAAAAATTGTTATTTTAAATACAAGTTTCCATGAAACCATTCCTGACATTTAAGGCTGATTTATACTTCTGCGTCTGACCTACACTGGAGCCTGTGCCATAGGCTATGCGTTGGTTTTCATTTATAATTTTCATTTATCATTTATCATTTATTTCTTCGACTACCTTGTAAATCAACACCCCCAGGACACGGTTGCCACCTTGTGGATAAACTAATTACTGCAAAGAAATGAAATGCGCATATGCAACCTGCACGTACAAGTATGTGCGGTTACAAAAATTCGGCGGTGCGTGTACAGTACATACATTTCTTTTCCTTGCATATTCGTAAAAAGTGAACTATACATTGGGCTTTAGAGATGGCCTGACTAACAGGTAAATCCACCAACCAGTAACATACTGGCCTGGAATAAAATGTTGTACAGAAATCACAGAAGAAATAGAAATGTTGCTTGATAAATGACCATGAACTACAGTCCTCCTTTATTAGAAGCTCAGCTTGCCAAGTTTATTTTGCTCTCACACTGAGACTGTATTGACAGTTCAGGTTTATGAGCTGACAATACACATGTTTTAATGAAGTACAAGACTCAAAATTAAGAGGAGAAATGAAACAATCATCAACTAATGAATGTCCACTCAAGCCTAAACTATAAAACCCCCATCAATTTCTCATCAGCTAAGGTTCCATTTACACCTGTTACTGACATGCTCGGTCTCTGGTGATCCAATCACAAGTGGTCAAGTAGATTGCAATTAGTGTTAAAAGGGAAAACGCAGCTATAAATTTAAATAGTGTCATTTACTCCTTCATGCTGTTCCAAAGCAGCAGGATTTTCCTCAATGGAACATGAATTAGATTTTTTGCAGAATGCAAGGGGCGGACAGCAACATTTTATGCAGTCAATGCATGATCCTTCACATGCTAACATCTCCTCTCAGCTATTCCTTTAACATATGATTCCTGGGACCACTTGTGATGGGATTTCAAGGAAATGTCTCTGATTTCATTACCACTTTCTGCTGTACATTACAAGCCTGATACTGTGTCCTAAAATTACACAACAAAGTGAGAAACAATCAAAGTTAATTATTCCATATTAAACAGAAATGTCATTCTAACCTGCCGTGACAAGTAACACTACATTTTATAAGTCGCTGACTTCACGTGATCACGGAACTTTTCTACTTTTTACTTCGGAATTCGGAATTATGAGTGTTCAGGTGCTTTGTTGATGGAAAGAATAGAATAGAACTTGTCTATTTTTGGAGGAAATCTTTTTAAAGATAAAATATATAGATGTATTTATTAGTCAATATCGAACAGATTGTGAATAAAAAAAATACAATCCAAATATTATTACACTTCTATTTTTTTTATACACATTATTACACAGTATTACTTTGAAAATTATTCCAAATAAATTACAATGACCTCTTTGCTTTTCAGAAGCATCTAAAATATCAATGGAGAAATTCAGTGCAAAAGATCAATGTGAGAACAAAGAGCAGAAAAGTTTATAACCGTTGACCAAGAAGATGGACCTAAAACCTCAGCAAGCATACATTCAGTGTGTGTGTGTGTGTGTGTGTGTGTTTGAGGCCCTGAGGGAATGTCACGGAGTGTCTCATGTGTTGCAGCTGCCCTCTAACACAAGACAACACACACCTCCGCAGAGGAGAAATCACCTGATTCAGCCAAACTGACACAAAATCACTTATCTATGCTTGTCACCCCCGCAATGTACACATAACTACTCCACACCTTCCGTCCACACTCTCCAGAACACTCTCTCTACCATCACCTCCACTCATGTCATCCTGAAACTTCATATTTCATGTTCTGAGATGATCCAGAATGACTTTCTCAATCTGTTAAGGCCTTTGCACACTGAGAATTTCGGGCTCAGTGTGCAAAGGCCTTTAGTGTTTTACAAGATATCAACTAGGGAAGAAATTGTAATAAAAATAGAGTCACAATTATAAATAATGGTATGGCTTTATAATAGTTTTAATGATTCCATCAATAATAAATTAAAGCAATAAGCCCCAAGAAGCCTATTTGAAACAGAGAACATTTAAATAATATTCCCCTATGGTGTTACTTTAATGACAAAACACAAAATTGGATGCACACTCTCAAATACACAGTGGCCTCTAAGAACAGCCTCTCCTCTCGCTCAGATATTGCTTGTAAGTTGTAAGAAATTAAAAATCCATCTTTGATTGAAAAAAGAATTCCTAAAGAATTGTTTTGACATGAGCTTCACTTCCCTCAAGGTCATAAAATCAAAGACTAACAGAACCGTTTCAGACAGAGGCAGAGGAGAAATGTTTCCTCACATCCTGACAACTGATCGCTTCTTGAAAGTGAGGCACTGAGTTCAGATTAACATTCCTGCTGCCTGCTTGTTTTCATCTTGGATAAATTATTGGAAATGTTATGCTCAAACGCAATATGACATCAAACGAATTGTTGGCGGACATAAATGACAAGCCAGTCATTTAAATTAAATTATATTTGTCACAGAACATTTAACCCACGATTAAAGAGCTATTAAATGATTAATTGCTTTCCCTGCTGAGCAATTAAGTGCAATTAAGATGTTAATATAGCCAATGAGTTGATTACATAGACATGTTTTCTGTGTTAGTCTTATATGTACAGTATGAGATGCTAAACAAGCATTTGAGGACGAAGACTGGCAGAAGACAAATCAAATCTCTTCAGAGACTCCAGCTGCCCAGACTGTTAAACAGACTCAAATGTGATTTACAAGATTTCTGTTTCAATAATATATACACTGATCAGGCATAACATCATGAGCACTGACAGGTGAAGTGAATAACACTGATTATCTCTTCATCACTGCACCTGTTAGTGGGTGGGATATACTAGGCAACAAGTGAACATTTTGTCCTCAAAGTTGATGTGTTAGAAACAGGAAAAATGGGCAAGCGTAAGGATTTGAGTGAGTTTGACAAGGGCTAAATTGTGATGCTAGATGACTGGGTCAGAGCATCTCCAAAACTGCAGCTCTTGTGGGTGTTCCCAGTCTTCAGTGGTCAGTATCTATCAAAAGTGATCCAAGGAAGGAACAGTGGTGAACCGGCGACAGGGTCATGGGCGGCCGAGGCTCATTGATGCACGTGGGGAGCGAAGGCTGGCCCGTGTGGTCCGATCCAACAGACGAGCTGCTGTAGCTCAAACTGCTCAAGAAGTTAATGCTGGTTCTGATAGAAAGGTGTCAGAATACACAGTGCATCACAGTTTGTTGTGTATGGAGCTGCATAGATGCAGACCAGTCAGGGTGCCCATGCTGACCCCTGTCCACCACCGAAAGAGCCAACAGTGGACACGTGAGCATCAGAACTGGACCATGGAGCAATGGAAGAAGGTGTCCTGGTCTGAGGAATCACGTTTTCTTTTACATCACGTGGATGGCCGGGTGTGTGTGCGTCTCTTACCTGGGGAACACATGGCACCAGGATGCACTATGGGAAGAAGGCAAGCCAGCGGAGGCAGTGTGATGCTTTGGGCAATGTTCTGCTGGGAAACCTTGGGTCCTGCCATCCATGTGGATGTTACTTTGACACGTACCGCCTACCTAAGCATTGTTGCAGACCATGTATACCCTTTCAGAAGGATAATCCACCCTGCCACAAAGCAAAACTGGTTCAGGAATCGTTTGAGGAGCACAACAACGAGTTTGAGGTGCTGACTTGGCCTCCAAATTCCCCAGATCTCAATCCAATTGAGCATCTGTGGGATGTGCTGAACAAACAAATCTGATCCATGGAGGCTCCAACTCACAACTTAATGGACTTAAAGGATCTGCTGCTAACATCTTGGTGTCAGATACCACAACACACCTTCAGGGGTCTAGAGGAGTCCATGCCTCGACGGGTCAGGGCTGTTTTGGCAGCAAAAGAGGGACCAACACAATATTAGGAAGGTGGTCATAATGTTATACCTGATCGGTGTATGTTTGCAATAATAATGACAAGATTTCAGCAACCAAATAGTCATTTCTAAGGATCTTTCAGGGAAATCAACCTGCCAATGTCATTTGCCTATAGTGACACTGAACATTACACTGGGATTCAAGAAAGTATTATGACTCAGTAATGTGACACCTTAGATCGCAGGGAGCAAAAAGAGTGATGGCTGAAGGGGAATCGACTGATGGGAGTGGGTAAGGACAGAAAGTTCAGATTCAGAATCACAGCAGTTTTAAATGGCCAGGTAAACTTGCTCTTACACAGAACTTGACCACTTTTTTATGCTGGACAGGCGTTGAATAAGAAATAAAGTATAAGCAAGAAAGGGACAATGGTCATCAAATACATAAATGCTGAAAACATAAATTCTATCTAGGCTCACAGTGATATAGAGCAGCCTTATGATTAGGTTTTCAGGTCTTGCGCAGGTCAGCAGTGGAAGTGAATGCTGGGAATGATCACTGTGCTCTTTAAAACCATCCGTGACATTTACAGAATTCCAGAGCTGAAGCAAGCGTGGCTGAACCGCTTCATAGAGAGCACAGAATAATAATAATACATTAATACAGCTAGTGCAAAAAGAAAATAGCACAAAATCACGGGTGAAGTGTGTTTCATAGCTAAGATGGTAAAAAGAACATGGCAGGCTTCTGTCTATATTCTCCACCACACAGTCAGGTAGGGCAGTCTTAAAGGAATAACTGACATTGTCATCATATTTTGAATAATGTCCTAATGTTTCTTTTTCTATACAATGAATGTCAAACAACTCTCTCCAATATTTGGACTGCAGTCCCCATTTCAACCACTAGTGGTCAATATTACATACTGCACCTTTAAAGGCACACTGAAGGGCATTGGAACATGCAGCATTATTCAATGTGTTGAAATAAATTCAACTGAATCAGGAACCAACAGAATGAAGAACAGCTTCTACCTGCAGGCTATCAGAACTCTTAACACTTTGTAATGCGCTCTACACTCCTTACATATATGTATACAACATATTGACCTCATGATGACGATTATTGTCTTTCACAAAGAACATATGCACTTTAAAAATACAGAACAAACATACAAACATATATTTGTTTTGCATATATTTATATTCCATTATAATTAATTATTTAATTAATGTTTTTTTTCCTCTCTCTCTCTCAATTGTATTTGTCTGTATTATATTGCACTTATATTGTATTGCACTAATATACATTGCCTGAGCCTCAACCTAAGCATTTCAATGTGCAAAATGTCACTGGCAGAAATTGGACAGAAAATCTGATGAGAAGCTGAAGTCAGCAGTGATGTCCGTGAAATGTGAATTTCACATTTCCTAAATGTGAATTTTTTCATTGTTTTGGAACACACCAGCTTATTCATAACCTTAACATATTCATACTAAAAGCTAAAAAAAAATGATTTCAGGGGGACTTTAAATTATCCATTTTGAAAAACATGAGGGTGAGTAAATGATGAGAGAATTTTCATTTGAGAATGTTTCCCTTTAATGAAAACTTTTATCTTGCTCTGACCCAAATATAAGGATTGATGTTAATGACACACGCCATTAATTCTTGTGTGTCACGACTGATAATTGACTGAATATCATATGGGTTACAAATGATGTGAGGGTAATGAAAGGATAAGAGAATTTACATTTATGGGTGAACTAACCTTTTAACGAATTCTTCACAATGTGTAGATAATGGCAGAAAATGAAGAGTCTCTTTCTTTTCTCCTGGTGCTGTTAGAGGACAGGAAGGAAGAAAAGAACAGGGGCTGCTGGGAAGACAATTGCAAAGATGACAATGAAGCAGAGCCACATATCACATGACTTGAATGACATGTGTGATGGCAATCACTAACTGTTTATGGCTCAACATTATATTTAAAAAGTGTTTTTGTCGCAGTCAACAAACTAGTGAATGTAAACTAGTGAAAAACTAGAAAATGCAATAATGTATTTAAAGGGGACCTATTATGCCCCTTTTTACAAGATGTAATATAAGTTTTTGGTGTCCCCAGAATGTGTCTGTGAAGTTTCAGCTCAAAACACTACATTTTATTATTATTATTATTATTATTATTATTATACCAAGTTTTAACTGCCTATTTTTGGGTGGGAGAAAAAATGCACTGATTTGGTGTGTGTGTACCTTTAAATGCAAATGTGCTCATGCTCCTCACCCCCAAGTCTGTGATTCTAATACACTGAGTCATAATACATGAGAAGTTCACACAGCAAATACAACTCCCAAGATATATCATTACAAACTGTTTGTGATGCAGCATTAAATCATGTTATTATGGCATGCATTTTGTGGATGCTTGCTAACATTAGATTCTGAATGAGTTTGATAGCATGCTGCACGTCTAATGTGGCTAAAGCTACACACTGTTGTAAAGACTCAATAAGAATGAAAATGCGTTAATGAATTATGCAGACTGCAAGTGTTTTTGGGTTAAAAATGAAAATAACAACATGGCTCTGGTCTCCATGAATACAGTAAGAAACAATGGTAGCTTTAGCCACATTTAACAGCAAACATCATGAAATATAAATAGGGTGACCAGACGTCCCGTTTTTCCCGGGACAGTCCAGTATTTCAGCTCTATTTTTAGTGTCCCGACTTATTAAGAAAAAAATAATGTTTTGTCCCGTATTTCATCTTTCAACTGGGTGAAGGAGTTCTGTCACACAAGAACAGCCCGATCAATTTGTCATAGAACAAAGTTACCATTCAATCACAATTCGTTATCGATATCGATCACGCTGAATGACACAGACCAGAAGCCTCTCTCTCTCGCACTCTTTTGCACGATCAGTTCTCCTCTCGCCTTAATGGTCAAATGCACACATAGGGTGCTTCTCAATTCTTATTTGTGCATCCTCGTTTCCTTTCCTCGCTTCCTTTCCTCGCGTCTTAGCTCCACCCCTTCAGGATGCGAGGGAAGGACGCAAGGAAAAGATGCGAGGATGGAGGAATTGAATCAAGTGAAATGATATATCCTCGCTCTCTTTAGCATCACTTCAAATCGTCATCAGTTGCACTCGAGGAATCTATCCACATGTTGTTAAAGTTTGGTTATTTAAAAAATTATAATACATATTAATAAAGCAAGATGCCCCGTTGAAATATATGAGGTATAAAGTTTATTTAAACTGTAAAAGTAAAACATACATTTAAATTATTGCGACAGATATGAAGGGGGAGGAGAATTTATGCCTGCGTCAGGTTTCTCGACGAGAAAGACTTCCGCAAAGGATGCACCGGTGTATCCTCGCTCATGACTCCTCAGGAAGCTTCCTCAATCCTCGATCCTCGCCTCCTCGCGGTGCAATTAGAGAATTGAGATGTCCTTCAAGATGGCTGAGCTCGATCGTTTTCCGGGTCATAGGATGGAGGACGGAGGAGCGAGGAGACGAGGAGGGATATTGAGAAGCAACCATAGTTTTCCAAAATGTCCATCGTGTGGAGTATCTCACGTAAATACAGTCGGTTAAGTGGACGTAATCAGGTGGGTAAAAACAGGAAATGTGTCAGTATATTACATCCATGGATTCGGTCTTAAAGGGACAGTAGCATATTTGTCAGTATATTCAAATGTGAAAAAACAAGTTTAATCTCTGTCGTATTTGTTGTATTGTTTGTAATTTGTTTGTAAATTTCTTTTTATATAACAATATATAACAAATATTTATATCTACACTGCCCTCCAAAAGTTTGGAAACGCACTAGAAAAGTGGGGTTTTGGACAATATTGGCATGAATTCTTTTTAATTTATGATAATTTTGCACTGGTAAGGGACAACACAAACTATGAAAACATATTTTATTACATAAACAGTTTATACATAGAAAAAACTTACATTTTTGATTCATCAAAATATCCACCATTAGCAGCTATCTGACCTAAACTTGGTTCTAATTAGTTCATTGTATTCTAAACTTAATTGGCAATCAATTGTTGAAGCTATTAAGGTGTGCCGACCCAAAAATCTTTTACAAACCTGGGCCAAGTTTAAACCAGTAACCAGGCATCACAGCTGGCAAAGGGGCATGTCTGACTTTGACATGTATATATTGCCATTATTATGTAATCAAAATGAAAATTATTATTGCTGGATAATGTCAAGTTACTGTAATGTATTTGCACCAAAAAATGATAAGGATTTATGCTGATATCGTCCAAAACCACACTTTGCCAGGGGTGTTTTCAAACTTTTGGAGGGCAGTGTATGTATATATAGTGAAATAAAATTTCTTATATCATGGTCATATTGCGCACTCGTCCCGTATTCCACCATGAGAAATCTGGTCACCCTAAATATAAATGAAATTGGATCAGGAACAGTTGGGAATCAACTTCTTTGTTTTACTGACCCTCATCTGCAAAGCAGTCTGGTGTAAAATGACCTGCACATACTTATATATGAATTTATTTGGACACATTCCCATCATAAATAAAATTAAACCACTGTGTCCTAGTGGCTCAGATGCCAGGAGTTTATGGAGACTCATATGTTTACAATTATAGCCGTTAACAGATCAAAGATTACATAGCTAGACATATCACAAGCTCAGGGATGGTTGTTCCTGCATAGTTTTGCACTGACCCAACTCTCCTATATATATGAATGATTAATATATTACATGATTTAACAGTATATTTAAAAATCTACAGAAAAATATATTGCGTAAATATATTACAATATATCGAATAATACATAAGGAATTGCCGCTTTTCATATTTTGAAAATTATGTGATAATATATTTACTAATATATAATAATGTATGTAATTTTACATTCAGTAATATGCTTCATAATATATAGATTTATATCAGGTCAGATATGGTACTGCATGCATAATATATTGCAGATATATTTACTCATGCAGTATAAACACATATATGGTAAAATATATTATGTAACACATTTCTTATATTTTATAATTATTTACATTTTAAATGTTTCATATTTTCAAGTTAGTTAACAAAAGCACACCTGCATATACTAAAGTTTATACCAAAGACACTATCACTGTGCTATAGCGTGCACAGACACTACATTTTAAATAAAGTTATTATAGTCTTAATGGGGTTCAGCCAATCATGAACCTAACAACAGGCTCTACTCTTCAGCACAATGGTAACCCCAAAAACTCACACATACCACAAAACCTTTTAAATTCCAAAATAATACAACTTTAAACACTAACAGATCTCCCCCTATATCAATATTGAGCAAAACACATGAAATAGCACTTCATTTTAACATTTACGCTCCTTTAACAGTCAGAAGCAAAGCATGCTGGGAACTAGAAGTGAATTTGTGAATTCTGTGAATTTGTGTATATATGTGTGTACAATACATTCACATTTATAACGTGTATGTGCAATATATGTACATAATAAAGGATAAAACTTTATGAATATAATGCTATTTTTGTCTTCATTTATAAATATTTTATATCTATATGGTCAATGCATTATATTATATTGAAAATAAGCACTAGTTTCCCATATATGGAATCTTCCCATATATTTTTGTTCCGTAAGGGTTACCTTCCTTAGTAATCCTGAAGACATTCAAGTGTGTTTGATCAGGGTTGACAGCTGCACTCCAGCACCGTTACCAGTACACCGTTGTTGCTTGCGAAAACAAAATGGTAAATATGAAAAATTTGGTAACCCGATTATAGCACTTAAACATGGAAAAAGTCAGATTTTCATGATATGTCCCCTTTAATAATCCAAGTTCTTAGGTGTTGAGCTATTGCGTAAACAGTTCTAGTTCTACCTTAAAAAGTGCTCATTATATAAACCTGGTACCTTTTAAAGATGATTTTGTTTTCTGGACCACTCGGACCTTGTGAAGTGGATCCTCTGAATTTCAAAGTGCTCAGTGACAGTGTGTGGGTAGATATTTTTAAAAGTAACAGCGCTGTATGTGCAGGCAATGGAAATAAAGTTTCATATATAAAAAAAAAAGACATTTCATTAGTGTGGTAAATTCAGTTTAGCCAGACACAGTGAAGCGTGGAGATTCTCAGCAGAAGGGAAAGTGACAGGTTGTCATTTTGAGTGTTCTTCCTCCACCTTCTGTCTCTCACTTGAGCTGAAGGTCACCCACCCCTACTGAAACAGAATTTGAAACACTATTTCCTGTGAGAGGTTATTAGTTGCTCTGTTTTGCAAATGCCATCTAATTCAGAGAGAAAAGCTGATATAATAACTTGTGATGTCCTGTGCAAATCGTGTTACCTCAGAAAGGCTTGGATGTCATTGTGGTTAACATCCAGGAACAACACAAGGCGCCACTGCATACGTCTGTGTAACTGTAGTAAAACCTTTCCGAAGGGCCTTTACAAACAAACCATCTACAGCACAGATTTAATGCAAAATTGTTTACTGCATAAGCAAGCCATGTATTTGTACACCGCTTGATGTTTTGATTTTCTCTGTGTAATATAGTTTTCAATGCTGCATTTCGTCTGTCCCCAAACTCTTAGATCATTCTCAACAGAAGATTACAGTCCAAACATTCAGCATCTGTTACACCAGTGTCTTGAAAATGAGTTTTTCCATCAAAGCCAGAGAAGCCAAGACAGAATGATCATTTATTTAGATGACATGTATTATTTAAAGAAATAGCGTGTGTTAATACAGGCTATAAACGAATGTCTTAGCGGAAACAGACCATCTGAGCGCTGTTTTAGATTAGGTGTACTTAAGTCAAAGAAGAAAGCGGAGCTCTGTGCAGAGAAGGCAGGGCCGAGGACACAACGCTTAGCTTTGTAAATTATACACTGGATAAAAAGTGAAAATTGCTGGAAACTTCTGAAGGCAAACTGAAAGAGACAGGATCAAGAATGGATTGAGAGAAGAATGAATTTGCAGAGGCAATGGGTTGTTTGTAAGGCTGTAAAATGGGGCATCTATGTTTCAAAGGCAGTTTGTTTGCACAGGGATACTCACGTAACCAAGTGAAATGCAAGCAACCTCTGTCGGCTGGATGTTGATTCTATATTTAGGGAAGCACTGAGTCTTTCTGCTGCTGCTGTACTGAAATGTTTCTGTTTAGGCGAGAACATTGTTTATTTACAGCATCGAGAGGCATTAGGAACCACACGTCTGACTCAAGCATTTGACCATCAAGACAATTTCACACATTCAGTCTTAAAAAAATAAAGATTTATAGCCTGATGTCATGGAGAAGCTTTTTAAGGTTTTAAGTCTCATTGGAAAAACATGCTTAAATACCTACATTTTTGCAAAAATGAACTCTAGTGGCAGTAAAACACCAACAGTAAATTTCTTTTCACATAAATTATGATTACAGGGGCAGATTATTGATAATAAAGCCTTATTTTTGCATGGTTCATTGCACAATACCATATTATGATCTCAAAACTCTTTCCCCAATGCATGATTTGAAAACTAATACGTTTTGACATTAATCAGCTCCATGCTTACGGCTTTTCTGATGTAGTAAACAGTTGCTTACCTGTACAGCATTGCACTTACAATACCCAGCGTTCAGGTACGCATCCTGTGAAAAAAAAAATCAAATACTTTGTACAAGCTAGCTAAAACACTAGTGCATGAGAACACCATCTAGGCATTTTAAACAAGCCAAAACAAAAATAATGAACAGATCTGAAATTTTTACTCTCCAAACATCCAAATTACAGCTCAAGAAGTGATAGCTTTTAACGTAGGTTCTATTATGAAGACTCTAATGCCACATCATTCATTCATACTAATAGGTCTGGCCAATCACTGCTTGGCACTTGGAGTATATAAGCACTGAACTCGTTCGCAGTTGATGACACTGATGTTCCCCTCCATCCTTCCCACCACCACCAGGTTGGTTCCTGTCCATCAGGGTTGCCAGGTTTTCACAACAAATTGTTGCTACTCAAAACTAGCCCAACTGCATTTCAGGGGGGGTCCCTGGTAAAAATCGCGTCCCATGGGATAAATCCGCATTTTTGGCGAGGTTCCCAAGGTAAAATTAGCATTCCAGGGGGTAAATATCACGTTATTGGGGTCGCTTCAACCAGCAGACATGAAAACCAACCCGCTGCAACACTGTTAAAGTAGCCCAATTTTGCTGGAAAACTGTGGACTTGGCAACACTGCTGTCCATCCATCGGGGGTAGGCTCCGCCCCTCCCTTCATTTTAAGGCAGGACCAGCCGAATCTGCATCCCCCAGGATTTGGATTAAGGACGGGTCCTACACCAAAGAACTTTTCTATAGAACTAGATATGAATCACTGTAGCTCACTACCATCTAATTATTTTTATGGAATAAATATCATGTAAACATTCTCCTCTCCCCTGAGTCTTTCTGGTAGAACTTAAGAGACAGAAAGGGTTCTTGAAAAGTTTTGAATGAACCTAAGAACCACTATAGAACCTATATTTTTTTTTAAATCCCCCTGTAGTCAATAATTTTATACCTTAAAACTCATCTTTGATCAACAACGTGATATTTAAGCATTTCCTGTGTAAAAAAAAAAAAAATGTAATGCCTTAAAATAGCCTGAATGTAACTCTACACCCTTGCTTCATTTAGTATATGTGGATCTATGAATATGCTAATTAGCCCCGCCTCCACTCACTTGCACAAGCTCAGAGATCCACTTGGTCAACTTACTGAGGTAAACGCTGCACAATGGTATCGCATTTTACAATGTCGGACACATGAAGGTAATTAATATGATTAGCATTTTGCTTGACTACGTTATCAAACAGATACCGTGTTGCTAATGTTGCTAAATGTACCAGATTTTTCATATCAACAGAAAAATATCCTGGGATAACCTGGCTTCTCTTGAGACTCCCTTGCTTCAGAGCAGTCAGTCAAACAATAGCATAAGCATACATAAAAAGAATACAAATGTCCTCATAGGTTAGACGAGCACAAGCACTTTTTAAAAATAATCTGATTCCTGAGTGACAGCGACTAGGTAAACATCTGAAGGCTGCATGTTCCTAAAGTAGTCAGAAGTTGGTCTCTTCATTTTTTGCTATGATGTGAAAATGATCATGCATATTGAGAAACATTAAGTTAGACAGCATCTTTTATTACCTCCACTATAGATAAAACATACTTTCATATTTCACACCGGTGGCACTGCTAGTTTTAAATGATTCTTCACCAATTCATGTCAGCAACTTGTCACCAATTATCAATAACACATTAATTTTTTTCCATTATCTAGGGACACATCTATAATTACATATGCACAAGATGGGTAAGAGTGTATAATTAATGTCCAAGGTCAAGAATGTGTGTACCTTTATTCAAAAATTCTACACTTTTTTTTTTTTTTTTTTGGTGTGGTTTAAAGGAATGACTTCTAAAGTGATTAATTAAGATAAAAAAGCAGCAGTTTGCTCAAAACCACACCATGCAGGGCAAGAGAGGGCAAATATGAACATAACTCCCACAGGATCATTGAATGTGTGCTTGAACTGCACCTCATTACCTCAAAAACTACCCAAACACAGGGTCAGTGTTTAACATGGATTAGCCAAAAAAGCGTAGTGTTTACATGGTGTAATGTTTACACCTTTTTATAACAAGTTCTGCCAAGGTTGTGTTTTTCATTTTTGCTCAGAACCTGTGCCATCCCTGTTTTGGCAGCCTTCATCATCTCTTGCTGTATTGCCAACACTTTGTTGAAAGACAATTTTAGATTTGAACTGTTTTTCATTCATCCAACTGTTCAATGTTTGGAAATTGTGCTCATTGTACGAACAGTAAACCTTATGATTTTAGACTCGTGAAAGATAAGTTGGTCATTACAATCACGTCGATTCTGGCAGGAAAAATGTGATCAATAAGGTCGTCTACTAATTAAACTCTCGGCTCACAAAAATTCACAGTCTATTTAAATGCGGGAGGATTCAACTCATCCATCCATCCATTTTCTTCCGCTTATCTGGGGCCGGGATGCGGGGGCAGCAGTCTAAGCAGAGACGCCCAGACTTCCCTACACTTCCTCCAGCTCTTCCGGGGGGATTCCGAGGCATTCCCAGGCCAGCCGAGAAACATAGTCCCTCTAGCGTGTCCTAGGTCTTCCCCGTGGGACATGCCTGGAACACCTCCCCAGGGAGTCGTCCAGGAGGCATCCGGAACAGATGCCCGAGCCACCTCAGCTGCTCCTCTCGAGGAGCAGCGGCTCTACTCTGATCTTCTCCCGAGTGACTGAGCTCCTCACCCTACCTCTAAGGGAGCGCCCAGCCACCCTGCGGAGGAAACTCATTTCGACCGCCTGTATCTGGGATCTCGTTCTTTCGGTCATGACCATTGGTGAGAGTAGGAACGTAGATTGACCGGTAAATTGAGAGCTTCGCCTCACAGCTCAGCTCCTTCTTCACCACGACAGACCGGTACAACGACTGCATTACTGCAGAAGCTGCACCGATCCACCTGTCAATCTCCCGCTCCATCCTTCCCTCACTCGTGAACAAGATCCCAAGATACTTAAACTCCTCCACTTGGGGCAGGGCTACTCCACCAACCCGAAGGGGGGAAAAACCACCCTTTTCCGGCTGAGAACCATGACCTCGGACTTGGAGGTGCTGATTCTCATCCCAGCCGCTTCACACTCGGCTGCAAACCGTCCCAGTGCACGCTGAAGGTCCTGGTTTGATGGAGCCAACAGGACTACATCATCTGCAAAAAGCAGCGGCGAGATCCTATGCTCCCCAAACCAGACTCCCTCCGGCCCCTGGCCTCATCTAGAAATCCTGTCCATAAAGATAATGAACAGGACCGGATCCAGGAGGAACAATGCGGTTTTCGATTAAACTCAGTGAATTATCAATATGGCATTTATGCATGAACACCTGTATAAATGATTAGCCACAAATTCACTATATGAGTAATTTTGAGCATCAGCCTTTTTGACTGAAAATTATTATATTAAAATTATGGACAGGGAAGTTTTTCATCTGGACTGAAGGGCAAGACTTCACAATCTCATCAAAATACAAAATGAAAAATGGAAAAAACAAAACATTTTGTACATTACAAGTGCTGTTGAGAGTCAGATGTTTGTAGTTTTACATCTCTCTCTCTCTGTTTCATGACTGAGAACAGCAGGAAAAACACTCTAAAAAAAGTTTTTTAGAGTGAACAGGGAAAGTAATCAGAGAGTAAATGAGTCTCCCTTTCATTCCAAACACTTGTATGACTAATGGCACAAATACAGTACTATACATAAACACAAACCCCAAATCAAGACCTCTGTGAATGACTGTTCAGAAACTACATTTGCAAAAAATGTTACGGTCAGCAGCAAAGGACAGGAAGGACGTTTTAGCCTCTCCATGGGGAGCATCTCATTCTTTCCCTTAGAAGACTTGTGTGTGTGGTTAAATAAAAATTTAAATTACCTTTCTGTCTGGATAAATTTTTTATATAAATGAGTGGTCCGGCTGGAATTGATTCTGCATGATTGCTGACATCCCTGCTAAAAACAGAGGTGGGATAATAAGGCCAAGACCCCAGGGATTGTGGGAGAAGTGCAGTGACCCCGTTCTGCAATCTGAGGATGAGTGTGTCTGGATTAAATGCTAGGAAACTCTCCTTCTGCTCCAGATTAACCTCATGTCTCCTCACACTTTACAATGAATGTAAGGATAGAAACGCAACAGTTTCAAAGCAGTTTGCATTACATGTTCTGTTCATTTAGTTAATAAATCAGTAGTTGTTGTTGCGGTGAGATCTCTGGTGTATTTCACGTGTGTCCGAGAAGGCTGTTAAACACACTCTCATGAGAGTTTTATTATTCCGTCTTACGAAGCTGAAGTATTGAATATGTAAGAAAGAACAGAATTCAGAATGGCACTGTGATCTGATGGTGACGTGTAAAACGTTTGTTTATTTGGAGCATGAATAACCCAGCGTGTGATTGACAGGATTTTCTGACGTAGATCACACCATTCAAACCCAGAGTCAGGAAAAGCTGTCAGACTCTCAAAAAGGAAAAGATGGTGTGCTTACTTTCTTTGGAGCAGATCTCTTGTGGCACCCGATGCCTGAGGTTCTCCATGGAGCCGTAGAGGAAAGACCAAACATATCAATGTCTGCTCCTCTGGAACAGCAACTTTTTTATCAAACACGGCTGGATGTTACATGACCTAGTTCAGCTCTGCAATCTCCTTAAAGGTTACAGCAGTCTCTTCGGCCTACTTGGAATTCAAACAGCCAATCTCATCACATTTTATACTTGAAACCTCAGCCGGCGAGCTGTAAGCCAGATGCATTTTATTCCCTGAAATAACAACTAAATCTTATTGGGTGAGATTTGAGATTTGAGTCTGAGTGAAAATGTCCCAGAAAATTGCAGATCAAATAAAAGTCCAAATTGTTCATATTTAACCCAAGCTTCTAAATTGTTCAAAAACCAATGGAGTCGATTCAAAGCTTTATATGACATTATCCAATCTTACAATATCATGTGACAATATCAATTCAAGTTCAGCATATTTTAATTATTTTATTAAAAGACAATCTATTTATAACAATGAAGCCTTATGCTATTCTTAAAGAGGTGATTGATTATGATTTCACTTTTTTTAACTTTAGTTAGTGTGTCATGTTGCTGTTTGAGCATAAACAACATCTGACGCTCAAAGTTCAGTGCAAAGGGAGATGTTTTCTTTTAAAGAATTCACTGTTTAAGGAGCTTCTTCTACCTGGGTTAGTGACATCACTAACCCTAAAATTTACATAAACCCCGCCCCTGAGAACAGGCAACAAATAGGGTGAGGCCATGTTGGGCTGCTTTAGAGAAGAAGAAGAGTTGTTGTAGTAGAGTGTTGTTGCCGTCATTTTACGCCGGACTGCTTCACAAACAAGGCTCAATTCAATACTGAATTTGCACAAAAGATAAACTTGACGGGCACATGCTAGTGGATGAGTTGAATCAACTCCACAGCAACTACATAAATTTATCCACTAACCGTTCAGAAACGTCCAGTTTCATTCTAAAAGTTGTAACTTCTTCCTGAGTCTCTCCATCAGTGTCGACTCCGGTTTGAACAATGTAAGGCTGAACACCGTTACTGACAATCCTCATTTTGTCTGCGTGAGATTCTCCAGCTTTGTTGTTGTTGAGATGTTAAAGCTCCGCCCTCTTCTGGAAAGGGGGCCGGGAACAGCAGCTCATTTGCATTTAAAGGGACACAAACAAAAACTGTTTTTGCTCACACCCAAAGAGGGGCATATTTGATAAGGTATAATAAATGATCTGTGGCATATTTTGAACTGAAACTTCACAGACACATTCTGGAGACACCAGAGACTTATATTACATCTTGTGAAAAGGGGCAATAGGTCCCCTTTAATGAAACAACAATCGCTTAAAGGGTAAGTTCACCCAAAAATAAAGGTTCTGTCTTCATTTACTCACTCGTTTCTTTCATTCATCTTCGAAACACTAATCAAGATATTTTTAATGAATCTGAGAGATTTCTATCCCTACATTGAATTTTCAACATGTAAACAAAACTTTGATGATTCCAAAAGTTCATAAAAACATTGTAAATGTTCCATTTGTTCTATGGTTTAATCCATGATTGCTTTATATGACGATCAGATTTATTTTATGCTTTTATTCTCATATTTACACTGAGTGCTCTATGTATGTGCATTGCTCATATATGGTAAACAGAAGCTCAGCCGTACTTGATACTTGCTTGATGTGCAAGAACCAATGTGGTTTGTTCCCGCGTGTGAGAATGAACAAAACTCCTACGGGTTTGGAATGACATGAGGGTGAATATATGATTGCAGGATTTTCATTTTTTCATTTATTTTTACAATACAGATTGTTTCGAAGCAGCTTTACAGTGATAATTATGCAACAAAGTTTGTTTCGGCTGTACAGCAGCTCTAGAAGGAAACAGTGTCATTGTTCAGCTTGAGTCAGTTCGGTGTTGATTTCATTTCATTGTTAGGGTTAGGGTTATGATAAATGACTTTCTTTCTCAATATTTTTGTCTTGTTTTTCAGTACAAATATCTAAACATAACATATCTATTTAACATTCTTAAATCAAGATACATTTACTTGAGAAGCAAAATGAATTATGATATTAAGTCTTGCTTTCTGAAAAAGGTGTAAAAATCTGCCAATGGGGTCAGACAAATAATCTAATTTAAAGGGGAAAAAAGATTACTTTTTGACCCCTAATGGCAGATATTTGTTCTTATCACACACACACACCACCAGTTTTTGTCTGGCCTTGTGTAGAGAACACAGACTACCTGGAGAATATCCTACCATAAGGAACCTCATTCATAGTCATCATCCAGCGATCCAAGATATCTTCTAGTCATCCTAAGTCCTCTCGTCAGCTCCCTTGTGTGTGTGTGTGCAGATCACCTGTAAGACAAGTTATCATCATTCAAGTATTTTCTGCTATTTGGGTGACTGGTCTATACTCACCTGCTTTGGATTGTGTTCCTGTCGATTCTGCTAATAAACCTGTTGCTTATTACCCATTTATAATTCTACCACACTGTCATTATGTCCAAGCCTATCCTAGAAGACAAGACAGAAATACTGAGGAAAAATATAGCAGTATCAACTGTCCCAGTGGAACCACTGGCATGTCACGGTGGAAACAAAGTGAGCTTGCTTATGTATTAAACTAGCACACATATCATACAAATCATGCTCCTCACAAGAAGCACAAAAAAGACTTTTTTAGACATAAACATGTCTTTTTAGACATTTCAGTATGAATTGCAATACTCAAAGTAACTTAGCTTGTTGCATTCTTGGATTGATTTCTCTTTGAATTCTAATGCAATGCTGCTTTAAAAATTTGGCCCAAAAAAAACATCTTGGCAGGCAGCGTGTCATCTGCAGCACCTTTAGAAACAGCCTTTGTGTTAGGAGCATCTATGATGCTTTAAAATGCTTAACATGGTTAATTCAACATTCAGCCTTAAAGGCGCAGGTGACAGACATCAACAGACTTGCAGCTTGTTTTGAATTCTGGTATCACTCCTCCTTCTGCCTGGAGCGTCATGCAGTATCAGCACTGCAGATGCTCATACATAACCCCTGCCATTGCCACATGCTTCCCACCTCTCCTTTATCCACATGATGTCATATCCTCTGTCTCTGTTTGAGTGATGCTGTCAGACAGGTGTTTGCTCCAGTTGACCTCATCACCACAGTGAGAGAGAGAGACAGTGTGTGTGTGTGTGTGTGCGTGTGTGTGTGTGTGTGTGTGTGTGTGTGTGTAATGAGTGTTTGCTCTGTCGCTGCACTTCGAATATTAATTGAGGCTTTGACCCAGTGCTATCTCTAAAGTATACTTGTTGCATTTTAATTAACCAGTTAATGATGATTATTCTGTAGTAACATTTACTGAAGACAAATGTTCATACAAGTCATAATGTATATCTGTGCATACAAGCTTTGTGCTTGATCCTTTTACTGTGCATGATAAAGTTGATTTTTGTGACTGTCAAGTTTGATTGTCAAGTTTATTTCAGGAATACATGGACTCTCGGCCCATAGATCCACAGAATCACAATAGCATTACAGACTCTCTTTTCTTCATTCCATATATACAATGCCAACCTCCATCGAATCACAAACATGTGACACCAATACAAACATCACCAACAAGAGCAAGATCACCCAAATATTTCTTACGCAGATCCACATACAAAGAACAATCATACAAGAAATGTTTGTTTTCTATCACAGAAGAATTCAAAGTTTACTTGCACTAGTTACAGATTCTCTCTGCCACTGGTGTCAGAGAGACACTGGTGTCTAGGTGAAACTCTTTCACCTAGATATTATCACATAGAGACTGTGTCTGTACCTCGAACTAGTAAATACAAAAAACTTCCGAAACCTTTTAAGGGTAAAAATTTAATTGATGTTCAAAAAATGAAAATCACAGATAAATTAGATAAACAAATGATAAAGCTTGGGCTACTGAATATTAGATCTATTTCTTCAAAAGCACTTATTGTAAATGAAATTATCACAGAAAATAAACTAGACTTGCTGTGTTTGACCGAAACCTGGCTAAAACCAGACGATTACATTATTTTAAATGAGTCTAGTCCTCAAGGTTATGACTATCGACACAATCCTCGACAGAAAGGCAAAGGGGGAGGTGTTGCTGTAATTTATAGTAATATATTCAGAATCATTCAAAAGAATTTCAAATATAACTCCTTTGAAGTGATGGTGCTTTATGTAACATTATGTAAGTTGACATTTGTGCTGGCTACTGTATACAGGCCACCAGGGCACCATACTGACGTTATCAAAGAATTTGCTGATTTTCTATCAGAGTTAGTACTGGCTGCGGATAAAGTCCTTGTTGTTGGTGATTTTAATATCCATGTAGATAATAATAAAGACGCATTTGGATTGGCATTTGCAGACATTTTAAACTCTATTGGAGTTAGACAACACGTGTCAGGACCCACTCATTGTCGTAATCATACCTTAGATCTAATACTGTCGCATGGAATTGATATTGATGCTGTTGAAATTCTACAGCAGAGCGATGATATATCAGATCATTATTTAGTGTCGTGTATAATACAGTTAGCCAAGGCTACAAAACCACCACCCAGCCATAAATATGGTAGAACCATCACGTCTACCACTAAAGATTGCTTTATAAATAATCTCCCCGAGCAGTTTCATCGCCTTAGTATACCTGACAACTTAGAAGAACTTGATGCTGCAACAGAAACTATTGGCTCTCTCTTTTCCAGCACATTAGATGCAGTCGCTCCTTTACGTCTAAAGAAGATTAAGGAAACTAATCCAACGCCGTGGTATGATGAGCACACTCGGGCTCTAAAACGAGCTGTGAGAAAAGCTGAACGTAGTTGGAAGAAAACAAAACTAGAAGTTTTTCGCCTTTCGTGGAAAGAAAAAATGATTGAGTACAGAACGGCTATAAGAAATGCTAGATCTACTTATTTTTCAAATCTCTTAATAGAAAACAAACATAATCCTAGGTACTTATTTGACACAGTGGCTAAATTAACTAGAAACAGAGATTCAACTGCTGACGTTTCCAAAGAGCACAGCAGTAATGACTTTATGAACTTCTTTACTTGCAAGATTGACAATATTAGAGAGAAAATTATAAACATGCAACCGTCTACAGTTTCGCTTCAGACAGTGCACTGTAGTGTCCCTGAGGTAAAACTAGAATCATTCGCCGCTATAGGAGAGGAAGAATTATCTAAACTTATCAAATCATCAAAATCAACAACATGTATGCTAGACCCAATGCCGACTAAACTACTGAAAGAAATGCTTCCAGAGGTCGTAGGTCCACTTCTTGATATAATTAATTCATCGTTAACACTAGGATACGTGCCAAAAACTTTTAAGCAGGCTATTATTAAACCTCTTATTAAAAAACCTCAACTAGATCCGAGAGATTTAGTAAATTACAGGCCAATCTCGAATCTACCTTTTCTGTCAAAGATACTAGAAAAGGCAGTTTCAACACAACTGTGCTCCTTTTTAGAAAGAAATGGAATCTGTGAGGATTTCCAGTCAGGATTTAGACCATACCATAGTACTGAGACTGCTCTCGTTAGAGTTACAAACGATCTACTCTTATCATCCGATCGTGGCTGTATTTCTCTATTAGTGTTATTAGATCTCAGTGCTGCTTTTGACACTATCGATCACAACATTCTTTTAAAAAGACTTGAAAACTATATTGGCATTAGTAGAATTGCTTTGGCATGGTTCAAATCTTACTTATCTGACCGTTATCAGTCTGTAGTAGTTAATGAAGAGATGTCGTATCGATCACAAGTTCAATATGGAGTACCACAAGGCTCAGTACTAGGACCGTTGCTTTTCACTCTGTACATGCTGCCCTTAGGAGAGATAATTAGGAAGCATGGTGTTAGTTTTCACTGCTACGCTGACGATACTCAGCTCTATATTTCCTCGCGCCCTGGCGAAACCTACAAATTCACAAAACTAACAGAATGCATAGCTGACATTAAAAACTGGATGACAAGAAATTTCTTATTATTAAATTCAGAAAAAACTGATATCCTAATCTTTGGACCAAAAACTTCCTCACGAAAAAACCTTGAATACTCTCTAACACTTGACGGGTGCTCCATTAAATCTTCGTCCTCAGTTAGGAACCTGGGTGTGCTCTTTGATACCAATCTTTCATTTGAAAGTCATGTTTCTAGTATCTGTAAAACCGCCTTCTTCCATCTAAAAAATATATCAAAATTACGACATATGCTCTCAATGACAAATGCGGAACAGTTGGTTCATGCATTCATGACCTCAAGACTAGATTACTGTAACGCTCTACTGGGTGGTTGTTCTGCTCGGCTTTTAAACAGACTACAGTTGGTCCAAAATGCGGCAGCTAGAGTTCTTACTAGAACCAGAAAGTATGACCATATTAGCCCAGTTCTGTCAACATTACATTGGCTCCCTATTAAACATCGTATAGACTTTAAAATCTTGCTACTTACTTATAAAGCTCTAAATGGTTTAGCTCCCCAATATCTAAGCGAGCTCTTGGTGCATTATAGTCCTTCACGTCTATTGCGATCTCAGAATTCAGGCCAGTTGATAATACCCAGAATATCAAAATCAACTGAAGGCGGCAGATCCTTTTCCTATTTAGCACCTAAACTCTGGAACAATCTTCCTAGCATTGTTCGGGAAGCAGACACACTCTGTCAGTTTAAATCTAGACTAAAAACACATCTCTTTGCTCTTGCATACACATAACACATTATCAATACATTAACATTTTTCAAATCCGTTAAAGGATTGTTACGCTGCAATAATTAGGTCGGCCGGAACCGAGAACATTTCCTATAACACTAGATATACCTGTACATCAGAATAAGAATGGCATCTACGCTAATATCTGTCTCTCTGCTTATCCTGAGGTTTTCCGGGTGCTGGATCCAGGCCGTATCCAGATCAGATGGAGAACCTGTGTCTGGACCTGACTACAACGTAGCCCAGGAGACAATGGGCCTACAGATCCAGTTCTGGCTGCATCTATAATTCAGATTTTTAAATCTCCGTATCCGCTTACATATATTTATATATAATCTATTTTTAATCTCTATAATAAAAATGTATAATTCAGATTTTGATCTCCATATCCATTTACATATATTATATATATCTTCCAAGGGGTTTTTTCCCTCCTAGGACTTTTTTCCCAGTGCTAGCACGCTGGGTTTTTCTCCTAGGGGGTTTTTTCCACCCCTGGGAGTCAGCCGACATTGGCTTAATGTAGCACCATCTTGTATATGTTACATATTACCACGCTTGCTTGTACAGCTTATTTTTAACCATTTCTCTTTTTTCTGTGCTCCTAATATGTAAAGCTGCTTTGAAACAATTACAAATTGTAAAAAGCGCTATATAAATAAATTTGACTTGACTTGACTTGACTTACTCCATCTGCCTGTTTCTATAGCCAAATGATGACCTGAGCATCTAAACAGGAACAACGATCATACCACCTTTATTATATACAGATGCAATGTAGCTTTCTTGTACCACCAAGGACTTTCTGTGACTGATGTGTCTTTGATCAGAAATTGAAAACATTTGCAATTTAAGTCCATAAGAGGTTTTATCAAAGCTCAGCATCCTTTCCATTAGTGTAGTTCGGTAGAATATACCATAGAAAATAAAGTTTGGGAGTCCTTTTCAGCTGTTAAAGTGAAGGACGTTTGAGAAACACATGAACACTGAGCCCTCAGTTGGGCCTGGAGCCACAAATACAGAATCTAAGTAGAGTTTCATTTCTCAACCCACTGAGCCATACTAACCTCAGCACGTGGACCATCCAACCGGGCAGAACTGGGGCTACAGAATGTTCCAGAACCAGGAATTAAAGGGACGCGTCCTCTTTGAACACCGACCCTTTGAGTAATCTTTGTGCATTAATGCTGTAACTAGAGCTGTGATTTAATAAAGCATGTGATTTGACCACCTCAATGATTTAACAGTGCAAACAGAACATGATGAAATTACCATTTTATTCCTTTCAAGTTGACTAATAAAACAATCATATAAACAAAAATAGAGCTGCTTGCCGCCTCAGCACCAGAAGCGTTCGCATTTTCAGTGTCTCCACACGTCTGACGACTGAAGCACAATGACAATACTGGACCTACATTACAATCAACATTTCAACTTAGAATGAAACCTATTTTGCATGGTATCAATATCTTGTAAAAGTTAGAAAAGCTAAAACTCCTGTCAACCAATCATTGGAATATGATTGTTTTTTATGGTTCCATTTTCTAATTTTACAGGATTCTATTAAAGGAATAGCTCCTCCAAAAGTGTAAATTGTTGTCCCAAACTTTTTTCCAAACAAGAGTAAAAGTTGCATCATACCAGCAGTCTAGAAAACTCATTGGCTAAGTCTTCTAAATTGATATGATAACTCAAACTGAATTTTTAAAGGGGGTGTGTAATGCTATTTCATGCATTCTGACTTATTTACACTGTTAAAGAGTTGGATTCTCATGCTAAACATGGCCAAAGTTTCAAAACACGAGTTGGACGTATGACGGAGTATTTCTGTGCCAAATATACAACCTCCGGTTGTGGACATGATTGGAGTATGGACCTTTATCACGTAATAAAGGGTGGTATTACTTGTATAGGCACTTCTCTCTGATAAGCGTGCACACACATCACCAGAGCAAGAGCACACCCATCAACGCGTTTGGTTTGGTTACAGAAGCCGAGAGATTTTTCAACAATGGCTGTGTCCCAATTCAGGGGCTGCACCCTTCGAAGGCTGCATACATCATCGAGGCAGTGTCATTTAAGAAAAATAACCGTTAGATTGCAAAGTAAAAAAGAAATGACAGTATTTTACACCTCACGGTAAATATCAGTCAATTTCATTACGGTTACTTTTCTTACATAAGACATCCTTGATGACGTATACAGCCTTCAAATGGGACCTCCTCCGGACGCAGCCTCCGAAATGAGAAGTAGCTCCTGTCACCGAAGGAGTGTGTTTTTGGTTGTGAGGGAAAGATTACCTTTTTCAGCTTCCCAAAGAACCCAGCGTTAAGGGAACAGTGGATGATGTTTGTTTTTCTGGGACAGCAACGGAGTTGTGCACATATGTTTTTTTGTTCCCGTGAGTTCGGTGATGAATGCTTTGTAAACAAGTCCCAGTTTGGGGCAGGATTTGCAGATATCAGGTGGTGAGTAAAGCTGCATCAGATGTCTGTGTTTTGTTGGCAATCGGCACGCAGGTGCATATAATGTAAACAACACAAATGTTTTTGTTCCCTTTTTATTTATAATGATGTCGCAACTTGCAGACGATCTCTACGCAGAAGCTGCACACGCTCGCGACTCTAGCTCCGCCCACGGCACTGACGGCAGGCACGCATCCAGGAGCTCGGCTATTTTCGGAAAGACTTGGTACACTGTATGTATCTTTTATAAATATGATAAAACTAAAGACTTTTCGGAGATATGAAGGATGCAATACTATTCTAAGGGTACTCATGATTAAAATGAGATTGGCAGAAACTGCGTGTGATCCCCCCCACCATGGCCCTTCACAATTATGATGCTGTACAATGAACTCTGTTTGAGAGCTACATATGGCAATTCATCTGTTCAATAAAATATCTTACCTGTTGAGTAATAAAAACACCATCATCTCTGCGTCGCTTTTACATTTCAAATTCCTCAGTTCTACCAGAAAGACTCGGGAGGCAAGCTAACGAAACAATGATATTTATTACCGATCAGCAAGCAAAATATCACAAGATAAGGTTCTTTGGCATAGGCCCCATCCGTAGCTTTCATCCTGAGGGTTGCGGACTTTGCGTTTTCCTGCCTGAAGATGAAGGCAGGGGCGTAGCCGACACCCGGGAAGTATGGACAGGGACCATCCTGGGGTGCGTTTCCCAAAAGCATCGTTAGCCAACTAACATCGCAAGTTCCGTCGTTACATAGTTCAACGATTTGTTGTTTCCCGAAGCCATAGTTCAAACGAACATTCGCAAACTGCATCGCAAACTTGTGTGGTTGGAACGACAGCTCTCGAGCTGTGGTTAGAAGCAAAGTTTCTTGTTTTTATGACGTGGACTTAAAGGTGCCCAAGAATGCTTTTTCACAAGATGTAATATAAGTCTAAGGTGTCTCCTGAATGTGTCTGTGAAGTTTCAGCTCAAAATACCCCATAGATTTTTTTTTTATTAATTTTTTTAACTGCCTATTTTGGGGCATCATTAACTATACACTGATTTTTTCAGAGCGCCGCCCCTTTAAATTGCGTGCTACCTGCCACACGAGCTCTCGACTATATTACAGCACATTTACAAAGTTCACACAGCTAATATAACCCTCAAATGGATCTTTACAAGATGTTCATCATGCATGCTGTATGCATACATCGAATCATGTGAGTAAAGTATTTATTTTGATGTTTACATTTGATTCTCTATGAGTTTGAGGCTATGCTCTGCGGCTAACGGCTAATGCTACACTGTTGGAGAGATTTATAAAGAATGAAGTTGTGTTTATGCATTATACAGACTGCAAGTGTTTAAAAATGAAAATAGCGGCGGCTCTTTTCTCCGTGAATACAGTAAGAAACGATGGTAACTTTAACCACATTTAACAGTACATTAGCAACATGCTAACGAAACATTTAGACAGACAATTTACAAATATCACTAAAAATATCATGCTATCATGGATCATGTCAGTTATTATTGCTCCATCTGCCATTTTTCGCTGTTGTTCTTGCTTGCTTACCTTGTCTGTGCACAGATCCAGACGTTAATACAGCCTTTCCTTGTCTAATGCTCGAACATGGGCTGGCATATATGCAAATATTGGGGGCGTACATATGATCCCGACAGTTACGTAACAGTCGGTGTTATGTTGAGATCCGCGTGTTTTCCGGAAGTCTTTTAAACAAATGAGATTTACATAAGAAAGAGGAAGCAATGGAGTTTGAGACTCACTGTATGTCTTTTCCATGTACTGAACTCTTGTTATTCAACTATGCCAAGATAAATTCAATTTTTCATTCGAGGGCACCTTTAATAAATCGTTATCTTGAGCAAAATAAGCAAGCTTACATTAAGTACAATGTATATATTTTATTTCGAATATATACAAATGTAATTTATATATTTTAGTTTGTCAAGAGAGCTAAAGCACCGTTTTTGAAGAGTGTGCATGTTGTCGTACCTGCTCTAGTACGTCAGAACAAGCATTTGATTCAATCTGAAAATAAAGCAAAATAACTGAGGAAAATGAGAATTAGTCCTCTAATGCCATGTCCGTAATTTATAGCAGAAATTCTAGCATTAATTCGATCTCAAACGGATTCATTTAAAGAAGTTATTACTCCACCACCTGCGTGACGTCATTCACCAACGTGGTTGAACGACAAGTTTGCGACAATATGGTTTCGGGAAACAGTCGTGACTAGCTAGTTGATTTGTTCAACGATGCATCGTACTATGGTAGTTCAGCAGCGAGTTACATAGTTGTTCGGGAAACGCACCCCAGGTGGTGGTGGGGAGGATGGAGGTGAAGGTTGGCATCAGCATCTGCGAACCGATAATCATTGGCTAGATCTGAACTACTAAGTGATGTAACATTTGAGTCTTCCCAGCAGAAGTTGCATTAGAGCTTAATTTCTTGTCATCTACTTATGGGATCTGCACACTGCAATTGAATCTTATTGTTTTGCATCATTCAAAGATGATAATATCCAAAAATCATAAGCTTGATGCAATCCTCCAGACTGAGGTGGAAACGGCAGCAGAGTAATGCTTTGGTTGTGCAAGATAAAAGTCTCTAGAATGACGCTTCCCTATGAGACGACCCTGCAGGAACATCAAAGACTGTTGATCCACAAACACATCATAGCAAAGGGGTAATTTCATGCACTCAGTTGCAAGACCTACAGAGGGGCATTTCAAGTCATCATAGGTGCGCTCCTGACACAAAGACAAACTTCCAAATGGTGATTACACTGCCAGACCAGAATGCATTATGGCTAGATGGTGGACAATTATATATTTTTTTAATATAATGAATTCAATACCACAAAATATTGGTAAAAAAAAAAAAATTCATGCATGCAAATAACTTCAGCAAACTCTTAGTGAGTCTAGTGCAGCAGTCCTGACGTGAGGAGTGCTATTTGTATGATGCACTACACTGTTGCCCATGTAGAGCGTTCCAAATCAGTCATTAATCAGGTTCGTTTCAATCAGGACGCTGTCTCGGAAAGGAGCTGCTTATAGAGGCAGTGGACAGCAAGGCAGTTCACCAGGCTTTGGAACAGAGTTATGGTCTTCAGCTCATTAAAGAACGGATGGAAATGGTTTCACTCATTCAAAGCACGTGGGCCGACAATGACCGCTTTGCCGTATATCTGGATTCTGTCCTGACGACACGCAGATATGAGTTCGAATGATGATAAAGCATTTTTAGCTGTGCTGAGGGTGAAATGTCTTTCCATCTGAAACTCCCACAAACTATTAGCTGGTGAAAAATGTGTCAGCTTGGGGGGGCTCGTCTCTTAGCGTGTGATTTATCGCTGTTTAATTATGACTGTGTGTCGGAGCTCCAGGCAGAGGCTAATGTTTTTCTGCGGTAATGGTGAAATCCTTCCTGGATTGTGCTCAATAAATCAAAACTCATTGTGTTGTTTTAAAATCAAGACAGAACACGGTAAGAACTGTGTGAATATTAAAATACATCAGCGGGAAGATCTCGCCCCCCATTGACTTCCATAGTATTTTGTTTTCCTACTATGGTAGTCAATCTGACTGGTTACAAACATTCTTCCAAATATCTTCCTTTGTGTACAGCAGAACAAAGAAATTCAACTTGAGGGCGAGTAAATGATGACAAAATTTTCATTTTTGGGTGAACTATCCCTTTAACAGGACTCAAGCGTCATTGACTGAACACTATGGAGGCACGATTCAGATCCCCTTATTTAGAATGAAAATGTTTTTCTGACTCACTCAGACTGGCCTCATCTGATGTCCCCTTTCCTCATTCTCGTCTCGGGGGGGGTCCTGCCCTCATATATCCCGTACGGAAGCTCCTGATGTGGATGTTTAGGGACCAGAGGCTTTAATGTCCCCATTCATTGTGCCGTGAGGTAATCGATGGCACTCAGGGCCGCAGCTAATGTGATTTATGAGCCTATTTTTGCTGTTATGCTCCATGTACAAATTGTCTTTGGTGATGTAAATTTGCCATCTTCCTGCGTTCTTGCTGACTCCAGGGCCGATTCACAAAACAGATGTAATTTATTTATATTTTTCTTTTCTTTTTTTCCCCCCTCTGGGCTCCAGACACCTGCAAATCACATAATGCCAGAGACTAAAAGACAGTTCACTTTATCTTCATTGCTTTGTGTTTCCCTCATCCACACTGTCATTAACAGTCACACATCCCTCATATTACTGGCTGGGCTGAATGATACCGCTATTAGGCTTGACATAAATAAACATGCAACACAAAAGCCCCATTTTTCTTGTTAATCTACAGCAAATATGACAGGGGTAAACAATCTAATCTATACAGAGAGAAATGTTAATCAGTGTTAAAAAGCTCTGTTAAAGCAATACTGAAATACATAGAGAACATCAGTTTATCTGTGGGGGTTTGTGCTGTTTTTAAGTTTCTCTTGTGCTTAATTAACTTGCATTATTGCATTAGATCAGAGCACACATCTTGAAGATGAAGTGAGCATTAACTAATTAATAAATTAAGCTTAACTATAATACGAAGCAAACCAAACGGTTTTTATTATTGCGCTTGTGTACTCTTCCAACAGTAGATGGTAATTAGCATTTGTGTCATGAAAGAAATGAAATGTACAAAGGGAATTTAGATATAAACAGATGCCAGGAGCATTATAACAGATGCAGCATGTACACAATGAATCTGTCTGCCTCTCTTCTGTAATTACCCTTTCAACCTTTATATTCTGTCTTAAATATAGAGTGAGAGAGTCATTAAACCCAAGCTAGCTATAACCAAACAGGATTTCTGCAGTTAATTTGCAGAACTCATGCCAGTTGTATATGTCAACACACTTATTAAAAGTTTACTAGCCTGATATGACCATACAGTCAACCATAACTCCATCCAGGACAGCCAGGAACCTTGGAGTTGTGATTGACTGTATGGTCATTCACAGACCACATTGCTAGAACTGCCCAGTCCTGCAGATTTGCCTTATACAACATTAGGAGGATCAGGCAATTCCTACGCATGCTATACAACTCCTTGTTCAAGATCTTGTTCTATCCAGACTGGACTATTGTAATGCTCTTTTGGCAGCATGCACTGTCAAACCTCTGCAATTGATCCAGAATACTGCAGCGAGAGTGGTCTTTAATGAGCCTTTTAAAATCTGATACGATTTTAACAAATCTTTTACTGTGGGCCAGCCTTAAAATGAAATTATACATTTAAATATGAAATTAAAACAGCCAGTAGGTGGCAGCAAATCACTGCATTAACAAGTGAGTCATTGAATTGTTCAGTCAAACGGCAGCATTTTTCAGTTTTTGGATGCAGCCACTGTCTTCATGAGTGAGTCGTTTAGTCATTAATTATACAGATTAATTCAAAAACAAGGATTAATTCGATAACGGAACATCACTGTGTTGCTTGAAGACACTCAATGGCTCTACTGTGTATTGGTTTGGAACTATTTTCATTAGCAAAATAGAGCAAAAGCAATATTGTAAATCTAAAATGTAAGTCACCTAATGTTTATTGAACCGTTGTATAAAATCAATATCATATTTGCAAACGTGCTGATATTCGGGAAAACATGCAGTACTTGCTCATGCAGTATTGCTTATAAATATTAAAAACAAAGAACTTACACAGCAACATTTCTTGCATGATATCTTGGATTTTGGTGTCATTTTTGCCCCAAGCCCCAGTTAATTTCTGATCTGATGGCAGGGGCAGGGCTTTCCTCTGGTGCGAAGCCCATTTCAAAATGGGTAAAACATAGCAAAGGCCACGAAATCCACCGTGACCATGTGACCAGCTGATGCAACTCAATACGAAATTAAACATTTTCTACTCTAGATTCATTTACTCCAGCTTACTTTGAAAATTGCCATTAGAGTACTGTGAGTATTGCTGCTCTTGAGCTATAAACTGCTAGTGATGTTCAACATTTTTAAGTGGTTTTGCATAAAAGTATCAGCTAAATAAATAAACAGACATGAACACAAGATTAGGGGACCTAAAATACTGTACACCCGTCGCAATGAGACGGCAGGCACGATGCAAGTGTTTTTTGCTAGTTTCAGCCCGAAGCGGTTATCATTTCCAAGTTGTTTAAATAGCACTCATGCCCATCTGTTCGCCCATGGGCGTGCTGGGCTAAAAACGAGGTGTGTTCAGGCAACTGAAAACGACTGCATCATTGACCAACAAAAACCTGGTCTAAAGTCAATGGTGCAGTATTTTTTTTGTTATTTAAAGGGTGCGTTAGTAATGTGCACCTATAGGCGGGCGCACAACGTGCGTACGCTCTTTGCTTGTTACACACGCAGGGAAATGCAGCAGCACACGAACATGCCAAATATTAAAAATAAAAATGCCTACTTGTCATAATTGATAGTCATTACATGTATCAGAATTACCTATTTGCAGTAATGACGAATGAAATTGGCTAATTATTTGACCAATCGTGGCAATACACACATGTATTTAAGCTGACTCGATCGACTCGCAAGCGCACCTGACTTTTAAAGGGAATGGGAGATGAGACTCTGATTGGTTTATTGCATGGTACGCCCCAAAACACACCCATGACTCATTAAGAGACTAGGTACAACCCTTTTGGACCATTTTTTCCGTCATTAAACTAGCAAAAGTGGATTCGGACATGCCCTAAGAAGACCTGTGCCATGTGTTTCAGACCATGTGCTTAGATTGTTAAAATAGAGCCCAAAGTGTGTTAAAGAGAAAACCTTGTCACGCTTCAGGCAGCATATACACAGCATTTCCCACCTGAATAAAGTCCAGTATGTCTTTCTCAGTCAGAGGCTTAAAAGTGTAAAGATCCAATGTTTGCCTTTAGCCCTGTTATATAAACAAAGCCCTAGTGCAGTGGATGTCTTATCCACTTAGTGTGGACCAGTGGGTTTGTCTAAAGCGTATTGAAACCTGGGGAGTTGATTTGTTTGGCTTCTTCTGAATGCACCGATCCTTAGCACTCCCCGGGTTCTTCAGCGCATCTTTAATGACTTGCGATGATACAGTGCCTGTCTGAAAACCCAAAGGAAGGTGCTGCACTCTGAGCTAAACCTTTAACCTTCACTGCACACAGAAATAACTCTCTCACCTCGGAACAGACTGACATCAATGAACGGCCCTGACCAAGGACAGACCTTAAACCCCTGAGTCCTGCATTGCCAGACTTCTGACTAAATGTCAAATGGGGCCGTCTATATTGCTGCTTATTCTGACTAAGAAAGGCTTGTTTAGACAGGAGGAGAAACTTAAAGCAGTCAAACACTTTGTTGTTGTTTTTAGGCTGTTCTGAAATAGAAAATAAACGAATGTAAATACTGATAGAAAAATAGCTGAAAATGTGTAGAGAGTCAGAACAGAAAAAAGATTATTTCCAGATAACCAGAGACTAGTTCTGTTGTAAACACAACTGGACTGGACTGATAAAAACACAGATGTCGCATTACTAATGGAAGTTACATAAAGCCAGCCAATCAGATTAGAATTTACTACATTTCAGATTATAAAAAAGATTGACTGTAACTCTACTAAACTCAGCTAAAATTTGACTGAAAATAGGTTAACCTGTTTGTGCATGCTAACAATAATATATACAGCAAGTTCTCTGAAGTGACAGACGAGCCATCAGACAGAAGAAGCACATCAGCAGAGCAGCTTGAATGAAGAACAAATAAGACGTTTTGTTCTGAGTAATTGCTGCTGGCAGGAATGATGGTTCAACACTGTTCGCTAAACCTACATATAAGACACTCAGGAAATAATGGTGAACTTTTATCTTTCTTGAGCAGTTTACGAGTGAAAACGTATCAATAATAGCCTACTTCCCACAATCAAATGAATAATGAAAAAACGTGATGATCTGTTTAAAAGAGATGCGGCCCTCAGCACATCATCTGAGAGACTGAGTCGAATGCAGTGCTCACTAGGCTCTTTTTAAAGCACATCTTGGAAATATATGAATACCATGAAAGACATGCAAATGGGTTGATGAATTATGAATACAGCATTATGTGGGTGGAATTGGTGACTAGAGTAACTAAAACACCTCGTTCTTTGACAGAATTACACTAGCCGTTCCTGTCACTCTACACACTATGAAAGAGATGCTGGGAAACATCATGAACCGCCTGCATCATTTCAGTATGTGGTGTAACTGATGGCAGGTAAAGATGAAATTACAAGTTTACAGTGTCGTATCAGAGTACTTTCTGTTAGTGTTGTCAAAATTATTGATTATACCAAATATACTGAAATATCGCAAACGGTTCCAATACTCATTTTCCGCAGTATTGATACACTGATACCAGACGCACTTTCTCATTCACTCTTCTGTCTGACTGCGAGTTGACACACAAACATTACCTCCTCTCACTAACTCGTCCATTCGCTCTAGTTAAATCATGTCGGTGTTACAATTGTGGCGCAGGATTGCGGGTATTGCGCATAATTGCACTCATTGCCGCATGTTTTGCGCTCACACCCACATAAAGCCACCTAAAACAGCTCACGAGTACCAAATTGAGTTCTTTTTCACCGCTTATTGCGCTTAAACAAAATTTGTCAAAATGCCCATCTTGGTGAGAATTCATGTAAACAGTCGGTTATGTCTTAAGTGAACGTAAACATTCAGAAAGAAAATAGATACTTAACAGTATTAGATTATGCATCAGGTCTTAAAGTGACAGCAGCCTAATAAACCTGAAAGAAGGACATGGACATCTTGGATGACATGGGGTTGAGTAAATTATCAGGAAAAGTGAACTAATCCTTTAAAGCACTGATCATTTCATTTGTATTTTTATTCAATTGAATTTATTATTTGCTTTCATTTGTTTATTTGTGCTATCATATTACTGTATACATTGATACAGTGAGTGAGCAAACATTTAGATGAGATGATTATAATGGTAATTGATCAATGTTTATATGTGAATAAAAGCCTAAATCATAACCTTTCATCATATTAAGCGATCTTGTCTCGCTTAAAAATAGTGATTTTTAAGTGAGAAAAGAATATAGTAGTAAATAGTGATTGCCTAGAGTTTCAATGGATGGATAAAAAATTACAAGATAATATTAAAAATATCTATATGGCAGTATATATGCCAGTTTTTCCCAGTGGTATCGAATAATAAAAGAAATTCCAGTATCTTGACAACACTACTCCCTGTGAAGCATGTTGTATGTTTTTTCGACCAATTAGCCATGACGGTAAAGAAGGGCTAGTCCATTTTTAAGAAAAACAAGATTTTATACATTTTCATTCCGGCCAATATGGATTGGACCACATGATGTATGTCGTTCTTTTTGGAAAGATAGTCACAGAAACTGTCGGACATTGGCACGAGTAAAAGCTTCTTCACACTCACTTAAATCATGCAGTCAACCACGATCACAGAGCATGCTTCAATAAACAGAAACCGTGAGTATTGTATGGTGACTGCACTTTGGGTTTAATCCATCAGAACCACATTACTGTTTTTGGCATGTGAGGGTTGAGATTTCACTGCTGTGGATAACTAGACTAACTGCACTGATCAATGTTTTACTAAATGCTTCACAACCTAATGCAATTCACATATAAATCATCTGTGCATGACAATGAATCAATAATTCAGTTTGCTTCATAATTACGAAAGAACACGCAGTATCACAAGCCCCGTTTCCACCCATTGCCCTCCCCCTTCCTCTGGCAGTCCCTTTTGTCCTCCTACTCATTTATTCTCACGGTCTACCCATCATCTCACTCTATTCTTCTCAGCATCTGCTCCCTCATCACCTGCTGTCCCTCTGTTCTGATTCAATCAATAAGGGGGATCCACCATAAGCAACATCTCTTTCTCTCTCAGCTGCAGGTTCCTCTTCCAGCTGTGTAAGGAACATGTATATTTCCTCTATCTGACCGTGAAAAGACCATGACAAACTCCTAGTACAGTAACAGAACAAACACTGGACACAAACTCACTATAGAGACAAAAAACATCACAATAGGAAAGGTTTGTATCCACACTGTGACCAAAACAAAAATGAGACACAGCTGCACTTTCTGACAGAATGCACAAAATACACAGATAATCGAGAAATTTTGTCCAGAAAACCTGCACTAAATAATTTCTGTCATGACAACTCTCAAAGTGTTTGGATATGACAGTGTTGATATGTTTGGTCTTAGCGGAATAGATCTGCTACGCTGATGCTGCTGCTGTTGGTAATTGCTGCTGCAGTTGGTTATTGCTGCAGTTGATTATTGCTGCAGCTGTTGAATATTGCTGCTGGTGGTTATTGCTACTGCTGCAGTTGGTTATTGCTGCTGCAGCTGTTGGTTATTGCTGCTGTAGCTGATAGTTATTGCTGCTGATTTTATTGTTGCTGTTGCTGCTGCTGTTATTACTGCTGCTGTTGGTTATTGCTGCTGCTGCTGCTGTTATTGCTGTAGCTGTTGGTTATTGTTGCAGATTTTATTGCTGCTGTTGCTGCAGCTGTTGGTTATTGCTGCTGCTGTTGGATATTGCTGCTGCTGCAGCTGCATCTGTTGATTATTGCTGCTGCAGCTGTTGGTTATTGCTGCTGGTGGTTATTGCTGCTGTAGCTGATAGTTATTGCTGCTGATTTTATTGTTGCTGTTGCTGCAGCTGTTGGTTATTGCTGCTGCTGTTGGTTATTGTTGCAGATTTTATTGCTGTTGCAGCTGCATCTGTTGGTTATTGCTGCTGCAGCTGTTGGTTATTGCTGCTGGTGGTTATTGCTGCTGTAGCTGATAGTTATTGCTGCTGATTTTATTGTTGCTGTTGCTGCAGCTGTTGGTTATTGCTGCTGCTGTTGGTTATTGCTGCTGCTGTTGGTTATTGCTGCTGCTGCTGTTATTGCTGCTGCTGTTGGTTATTGCTGCTATTGTTATTGCTGCAGATTTTATTGCTGCAGATTTTATTGCTGCTGTTGGTGCAGCCTTTGGTTATTGGTGCTGCTGTTATTTCTGCAGCTGTTGGTTATTGCTGCTGCTGTAGCTGTTGGTTATTGCTGCTGCAGCTGTTGGTTATTGCTGCTGGTGGTTATTGCTGCTGTAGCTGATAGTTATTGCTGCTGATTTTATTGTTGCTGTTGCTGCAGCTGTTGGTTATTGCTGCTGCTGTTATTACTGCTGCTGTTGGTTATTGCTGCTGCTGATGCTGTTATTGCTGTAGCTGTTGGTTATTGTTGCAGATTTTATTGCTGCTGTTGCTGCAGCTGTTGGTTATTGCTGCTGCTGTTGGATATTGCTGCTGCTGCAGCTGCATCTGTTGATTATTGCTGCTGCAGATGTTGGTTATTGCTGCTGGTGGTTATTGCTGCTGTAGCTGATAGTTATTACTGCTGATTTTATTGTTGCTGTTGCTGCAGCTGTTGGTTATTGCTGCTGCTGTTGGTTATTGTTGCAGATTTTATTGCTGTTGCAGCTGCATCTGTTGGTTATTGCTGCTGCAGCTGTTGGTTATTGCTATTGGTGGTTATTGCTGCTGTAGCTGATAGTTATTGCTGCTGATTTTATTGTTGCTGTTGCTGCAGCTGTTGGTTATTGCTGCTGCTGTTATTACTGCTGCTGTTGGTTATTGCTGCTGCTGATGCTGTTATTGCTGTAGCTGTTGGTTATTGTTGCAGATTTTATTGCTGCTGTTGCTGCAGCTGTTGGTTATTGCTGCTGCTGTTGGATATTGCTGCTGCTGCAGCTGCATCTGTTGATTATTGCTGCTGCAGATGTTGGTTATTGCTGCTGGTGGTTATTGCTGCTGTAGCTGATAGTTATTACTGCTGATTTTATTGTTGCTGCAGCTGTTGGTTATTGCTGCTGCTGTTGGTTATTGTTGCAGATTTTATTGCTGTTGCAGCTGCATCTGTTGGTTATTGCTGCTGCAGCTGTTGGTTATTGCTATTGGTGGTTATTGCTGCTGTAGCTGATAGTTATTGCTGCTGATTTTATTGTTGCTGTTGCTGCAGCTGTTGGTTATTGCTGCAGCTGTTGGTTATTGCTGCTGCTGTTGGTTATTGCTGCTGCTGTTGGTTATTGCTGCTGCTGTTATTGCTGCTGCTGTTGGTTATTGCTGCTATTGTTATTGCTGCTGCTGCTGTTATTGCTGCAGATTTTATTGCTGCTGTTGGTGCAGCCTTTGGTTATTGGTGCTGCTGTTATTTCTGCAGCTGTTGGTTATTGCTGCTGTAGCTGTTGGTTATTGCTGCTGTTGCTGTTATTGCTGCATCTGTTGGTTATTGCTGCTGCTGCAGCTGTTGGTTATTGTTGCTGGTGGTTATTGTGGTTATTGCTGCTGTAGCTGTTGGTTATTGCTGCTGTAGCTGATAGTTATTGCTGCTGATTTTATTGTTGCTGTTGCTGCAGCTGTTGGTTATTGCTGCTGCTGTTATTGCTGCTGCTGCTGTTATTGCTGCAGATTTTATTGCTGCTGTTGCTGCAGCTGTTGGTTATTGTTGCTGCTGCTGTTGGTTATTGCTGCTGCTTTTATTGGTGCTGTTGCTGCAGCTTTTGGTTATTGCTGCTGCTGTTATTGTTGCTGCTGCTGTTATTTCTGCAGCTTTGGTTATTGCTGCTGCTGCTGCTGCAGAGCAAGTACAGGACTTTCTACTGCCAATACTTACACAATATGCTGCTATTAGCAAGTAAGACATGCTGCTGCTGTACAATATAGTGTACATGAATTACCCATAGCAGATCTATACAGGTGGAGCTGGGGAAGGTGAAGGGTTTCTGAAAGTGCGCTGCAACTGCTGCAGCAAACGCTGACCAAGTATTTGAAGGTTGAGCAGCGAGCTCATTTGCTACTGATACAGCAGGAGCCCTATAGAGATTGATGTGATTGCAAGCAAATCAAGCAGACCTATCAGAATGCGCCATCTAGAGTTTCATGAACTTTGCTTATATCCAAAAATGACAAAAATTGGTTTGCTCAAGATTCATGTCAAGCATTTAATAAAAAACTCTGTCTAATCAGAAAAACTGAGCTCCAAAAACACAGAGCTTCTCTACTGTGAAACATTAAAACAAAAACATACACTTAGAACCAAAAAGGCACAATATACCCAAAATCTCCATACTCAGTATTTGAGTTAGTCAACACAAGTGTCAATCAAAGATAATCAAAACCCATTAGACTTCCTTATTGCTGCAAAGCCTGAAGGGATGTTAAATGAAATGATAAAACAAACAAGAGCTAAATTCCAATCGGCTATAATAAAATGATTCAGTGTGGTTCTGAGAGTCTGTCATGTCTCTGAATCATCTGGAATCAAGGACTGATAACAGCTTTCATCTTTAAAAATGGAGATTTTTTTTAACCACAGTGATTACAGATGTATTTGTGTGAAAGTTATTCTGTAGTATAATAAACTCCCGGACTTCATCAAGACATGCATGTTTTATTAACTTTATAGGATTCAGTCTAGCGCCAATGAATATTTTACAAACTTATAAAAGATGGTTTAGGAAACAACCTCATTAAATCAGTGCACACTGAAAGTAAATGAAAACTAGCAAAAAAATAAATAAAATCTTTCCCAGGAACATAGATCGAGAAAACACTGACATTATTCAACATCTACATCAATGCACCGGCATTCAGACGGGAACGATCTGCAGCCGCTGGTCGCACTCAAATCAAATGTCTGCTCTATATCTATAAATAAATCATGCAGGGAAGAATCAGTCAAATATTCACAAATGATAAAAATACAGAAAGAGGCAGCATTCTGGAAGCATTTCAAACTCACTGACACCCCCACACCCTGAGCAGAGGATCCAGACGCTCTTTCAGCATCACTAACATCTACTGACCTCCATCATACCGATTCTCCTCCTACTTACATCTTTATTTCTTACTCTGTTATACCTTCTCTTTAACTGTGTGCATTTGTGTGTAAACATGTATTTATGTTACAATGCTTTAGCAATGCTTTTTTTAACCCTTTTTACCAAGCCAAATAGTGCTATTTGAATCTGAATCAGAGAGAGAGAGAGAGAGAGAGAGAGAGAGAGATGAAGGAGCCACATTGTGTCAGTGTCTGAGGAGAGCAGGCAGAGGGAGATGCAAGTGCGCACACATACACACACACCTCATTAACACACATATGGAAAAAGAGGGAGAGGGAGAGAGACTGGTTTCCTTGCTCATACCGCCAGCATTCCTGATATTCCTGATGCAGCGCGTTGTGGCTCAGAGCCGCAGGAGAGAGGAGCAGCGATCCACAGCTGACAGCACAGACGGACACCGGCTTCACGCTCAGACCTGAGGAAGAGCGGTCAGGAACCACTGAATCCGACTGCATCTGCATTCACAGGACAAAGAACCACACGCACACATGAACCTCTGAGGTGATCACCAGCACACCATGGCGGTTTAACACTACAGTAAGTGGATTCCCATCTAACATAACTTACCTTCTGTAAGTTTTTGCCTGAAGCACAAAAAGTGATTTTAGCTTTAGTTTAATTTTTTTTCCTGAGCTGCAATCAAACCCCCCCCCCCTCTGAAACGTCCACAGCAGCCTTTACTGCACACTCCAAACTTAAGTGGATTACGTCTGAGGCATTTTGGGATTTTTAGGGGCTGTAATTTGAAAAGACATGCCTGACCGCAGGATTCAACACAACCAGGGAAGAACTGCGTGTGTTTCCTGTCGCTTTTCATATGGATTACAGCTCTAATTTGGTCTCATCGAGCACACACACACACTCATGAGGACGGTCCACAGCTCGTCATTATGATGAACTTCACACAGAGGAGAAAGTAGGTGTTCAATCGGTTTCTAAATTTTCTTTAGAAGGGTTAGTTCACCCAAAAATGAAATTTCTGTCGTTAAGTACTCATCCTCATGTTGTCCCAAACCCATAAGACTTTGTTTGTCTTTGGAACACAAATTAAGATATTTTTGATGAAATCCCAGGGTTTCTGAACAACACAGGCAGCAACGTCATTGCACCTTCAGAGGTCCAGAAAGGTAGTAAAGACATTGTTAAATAGTCAATGTGACTACGCACGTCCTGATATTGCCGAGTTAGATGCGTTCCTGGGTCAACATATTTTGTTGATCCTGGAACAACATTCTAGTCTGAAAATTTATTCTTAACCCTATTCCTACCCCTAAACCTAACCCTACCCATAAGTTATCCCAAAAATCAGAGGGAAATGATAGATGAATTACACTGATGTAGAAGCACCAATTCATGATTTTAAGCCTAAACTTGACATAATCTGTAAACGTGTCCCTCAAATCTGATTGGTTGATTTGAATGTTGTTCCAGGATCAACAAAAATGTTGACCCAGGAACATGTTGAACTCAGCAAAATCAGGTTATGCGTGCATGAGATCTGAGGGACAAGTTTACAGATTATGTCAAGTTTAGGCTTAAAATCATGAATTGGTGCTTCTACATCAGTGTCCCTCTGATTTTTGGGATAACTTATGGGTAGGGTTATTTTTAGGGGTAGGAATAGGGTTAAGACTAAATTTTCAGACTAGAATGTTGTTCCAGGATCAACAAAATATTTTGACCCAGGAACGCATCTAACTCAGCAATATCAGGACGTGCCACATGCACATGACAACAGTTCAAATTGTTAAATAAAGTCATTATTTTTGTTTTGTTTTTGTGCACAAAAAGTATTCTCGTCGCTTCATAACATTAAGGTTATACCACTTTAGTCACGTTGAGTATTTTAACAATGTCTTTACTACCTTTCTGGACCTCAGAAGGTTCAGTGATGTTGTTGCCTGTGTGTGGTTCAGAAACCCTCGTATTTCATCAAAAATAACTTAATTTGTGTGCCGAAGATGAACGAAGGTCTTATGGGTTTGGAACGACATGAGGGTGAGTAATTAATGACAGAAATTTCATTTTTGGGTGAACTAACCCTTTAAATGTCTTCTCTGACAGTACATTAAATGCATCTGTGTCTGGCCGATGGCCACAAAAAAAGATCTTTTTAATGCAGCTATGAAAATTCAGCCAAAACACTGTCAGACTAGATATTTTTGAAGATTGTACGTAAACATATTGACTTTGATGGTTTGTGCATGTTGGTGATTGAAGTGGTTGTTTGTGTCCAGCTAGTGAATCCTGGACCTCAGCCATGGGAGCAGCAGCAGGCGGGAGAACAGTCTGAGCCGTCACAAACCCAGAGCCTCCCCAAACCGGCCAATCAGGGAAGCGGTTGGAAGGGTCCGCCGTCCCGCCCGTGGCAGGATGGTGCCGCCCCCTCCCACCAACAAGCCACACGTTTGCTTGTCCACCATCATCATCATGAGCAGCATGGCACTGATGGACGCCTACCTCGTCGAGCAGAATCACGGCCCGCGAAAGATCGGCATCTGCATCATGGTGACCGTCGGCGACCTCTGTTTCCTCATCGTGCTGCGATACGTCGCGGTGTGGGTGGGGGCTGAGGTGAGGACGGCAAAACGAGGCTACGCCATGATACTTTGGTTCCTTTACATTTTCGTCTTGGAGATTAAGGTGTATTTTGTTTACCAGAACTACAAGGCTGACCGTAAAAGCCTGGACGCCTTGGCTCGGAAAGCTCTGACGCTCCTGCTGTCCATCTGTATTCCCGTGTTGTTCGTAATCCTGGTCGCTATCGACCACATGGAGTACGTGAAGGCTTTCAAGAAGAAGGAGGAGATCAGAAACCGTTTGTTCTGGGTGGTGGTGGATCTGTTGGACGTTTTGGACATCCAGGCCAACCTGTGGGAGCCGCAAAAGAAAGGGCTTCCTCTTTGGGCGGAGGGACTGATGTTTTTCTACTGTTATATTCTTCTTTTAGTGCTGCCCTGCGTGTCTCTGAGTGAGATCAGCATGCAAGGCATCAACATCAGTCCTCACAAGATGATGCTCTACCCCATTCTGAGTTTGGTCACTATTAACATCGTCACTCTCTTCATCCGTGGAGGGAATATGCTCCTCTATAAGGACAACAGAGTGTCTGGGATACTCATGGCCAAGAACATCCTAGCCATCGTTCTGAAGACGTGCAGCTTTGTGCAGTACAGGAAACAGTTGCAGAGCGCCCCCCCTGGGTTTGGAATGGAATTACAGAAGAACTCTGTGCCGTCCGGTCGATCTGTACAGACGCCTCCTCAGGTAACGCTACAGGAGCAAACGCCGCTGCCAGAGGTCACCACGTGTGAACATACGTGACCTAGAATCTGGGGACTCGCCGGCAAGGACACAATATCTCTGATGAAACAATGTGGATGTATGCTACATATTGTGAGCTTAATTATTTTCATCCAAGAGAAATACAAGTGGAGCATAACAGTATGAAGGCAGTTGGTAATTGCATAATGCAAAACTTTCTTTCTTACATATATTTGAAAGCATACTATTCCACCTTTCTAAATATGTCAATGGTCGAACTCTAGACTTTAAAGGGTTAGTTCACCCAGAAATGAAAATTCTGTCATTTATTACTCAGCCTCATGTCGTTCCACACCCGTAAAACTTTCGTTCATCTTCAGAACACAAATATTTTTCATAAAATCCGATGGCTCAGTGAGGTGATTGCCAGCAAGACAATTAACACTTTCAATGCCCAGAAAGCCACTAAAAATGTATTTAAAACAGTTCATGTGACTAAAGTGGTTCAACATTAATGTTATGAAGAGACAAGAATACTTTTTGTGCGCCAAAAAAACAAAATAACGACTTTATTCAACAATATCTAGTGATGGGTGATTTCAAAATACTGCTTCATGAAGCTTTGAAGCTTTACGAATCTTTTGTATTGAATCAGTGGTTCGGAGCACATATCAAACTGCCAAAGTCACGTGATGTCAGTGAACGAGGCTTTGTTACGTGATAAGTGTTTCGAAATTTCAATGGTTCACCACTGGGGGACGTGACTTTGGCAGTTTGATTCGCGCTCTGAACCACTGATTCAAAACAAAAGATTCGTAAAGCTCCATGTAGCAGTGTTTTGAAATCGCCCATCACTAGATATTGTTGAATAAAGTCGTTATTTGTTTTTGTGCCGCACAAAAAGTATTCTCGTCACTTCATAACATTAAGGTTGAACCACTGTAGTCATATGAACTGTTTTAAATACCTCTTTAGTAACTTTCTGGGTGTTAATTGTCTTGCTGGCAATGCAGGCCTCACTGAGCCATCAAATTTTATGAAAAATATCTTAATTTGTGTTCCGAAGATAAATGAAGGTCTTACGGGTGTGGAACGACATGAGGGTGAGTCATAAATGACATTATTTTCATTTTTGGGTGAACTAACCCTTTAAAAATGGCAGTCATTTGGATTCAGGTTAGTATGGTCCAGCTGCTGCTAGATGTCATAAATACACCATCTGACAGCAAAAAACACCAGTGTAAATGTCATATAAATCACAGATATTTCATTATATTACAGTAGAAGCTTCACAAGTGACTGATCATTTTTGGAGGCTCTTGACTTCACATTCATCCTGTCTGCTGTCTTTGATGTCTCAGCTCAGGATAGTCACTAGGGTTTGGTGGTGACTGGTTAAGTGAAAATGATTTGGCATACTAGTTACTTAATAAAATGAATGTTGCATACTGCTGTACTGGCACTGGTTGATGTCTAGCAGGGAGTGCGACAGTAAACCATTTCAAACATGGTCTGGTCATAAATAGTGTTGTAAGTATAACAGTCTCTTTGAATTACTGTTAGTTTGAGAAGATAATGAGCCTGTCCCATAAGTTTCCTCATTTTATCACACACATTACAAGATTTATAGAGATCTATTTTTAAAGGTTTGTGATGAGGCAATAGAAACGACTGAGATTCATTTGGGTATACCTTTATCTTCCAGTCAAGCGGTGGGCGATATACCGGTACACGCGATTAACTGGTAGAAATTTGTCAACCGGTAGAGATTTTGGACTATCGCCTCTATCGCGGTTACGAAAGCTTATCATTTGCATGCAATTTTAAGCACTGTGGTTTAAAAACAGTTGGTCTTAAACAGATGAATCGCAATTAGCAGTGAAAGAGAACTCATTTTTGCATATGTGCGCGCTTTCTGAGAGACTGTTTCACAGCGCTGTCTGAGAGGCGCGACGAAACCACTGCTCATAGAGCGTGTGAGGACTGAACTAAGTGCTTTTTGCTGCCTAACTGGGATTGAACGGTTAAATACACATACCTACGTGTCAAAGTGACATGTATTTACAAGAAAACAGAGTCATTTATTATTAATTCAACATAAACAGTTGAAAAAGAATGGAGAAATTGAGAAAGAACATGGATCTGTGCAGCCGGTCTTAAAGTGACAGCATCCAAATTATTAATGCTAATCAAACAAAACAAAAAAAAGAGAACATTTCTCATTGCTCTTGACTGAATCACTTTTATAACTTTAATAAGAATAAATGTATATTTAATTTACACAGTAAATACTCTGCATTGTTTTTTATACATTTGATTACTTTATTTTATGTAGTATTTCTTATTTCTAGTGCTTGAGCCTATTTCATTTGTGTCTCTATTGTAGTTTTTTTTTTTTTGCTCTTTATCACTGTTTATTTGTCTTCGGTAAGCTTTTTTAGGCTAGTATTAGTTTTTTAAAATATATTGAAAATGGTGAAAAGAATTATGAAATTTTAGTGGTATCAAAATGTTGATATCCTAAACCTTATTTAAAGCAAAAATAACTATATCATGATATATATATTGTTATCGTGAAATAAAATTTCTCATATCGTGATATAAGATTTTGGTCATATCGCCCACCCTATTCATCCAAGCCATATTTAAAATAAATTAAAAAAAGAGGACCAGAACAAAACTTCATTAATACAACAAACAGCCTTTTAATAGAAAAGGAATGAAGATTGTTTTTATGTGATGCTTTGATAAAAAACTGTGTATATTTGAGTTGTTATGCGTGTTTGTTACAGCATGTTTCCCTCAGGTCAGACACACAAATGACTACACTGCAGATTGAGTATGTCTCATGTCCTAATTACAATTCTAATGACAGTTTTTAATTAAACAGCATTACAAAGAGAAAATGACCAATGATTTTCCTCTATCTATTTCAATTTCCAATTAGCAGCTATCTAATTGCAAATGTAGGTCCTCTCTGCCAACACTATTTATCTGAAAATGCTCTTTTAACACCTTGTCCGGTATAGTTAGTTTGGTGATCGATGAATGAAGACAAAACTCTAAGATGATGTTTTAATTTGTTCCTGTTTAAAGTAGGTTATGAATTTAACCGTGAATGTACCGCTGTGTGAATAGCTTCAACAGGATAGTCTTGAGATGAAGAAACAAACCTGTTACTGCCTGCATTTGCTTACCTGACACGTAATGGAAGAAGCTGACAGGGATTCACTTCAACAGAATCCTGGGAAAATTGAAGCATCTCAGAACACTGTGATAAAGATGCAAAGTCCTTGAAGAAGCAAAAAACATTACAGCAAAGTCACTATAAAGTCTACATGAAACAGCACTCATACCTCTTTTTTCTGTCATAATGTGATGTATTTCTTTATTTTATCCATGAGGAACTGAACTGAGGAACATGTTTAATATATTTAAGTAAATAGGGTCCATTTTGATTTCATGTTGACATGAAGCATTTGATTTGATTTGTAAAGGCTTGGTGTTGACTTCTTATCTTTAGCTATAGTCTTAGCATTGGTGTATTTGAGTATCCTCTTCATCATTCCCACGAAAGCAGGACGCTCAGTGGTGGTGATATTCTCAGGTTATATTTGCAACCATTAAAACACATGATGACAGAGACGTTTCATTGATGTTCTGTGGAACTGCATGGCTTGAACACAAATGCAACCCATTTATAAACCAATATCTAATTTCACATGCGTTTTAGGTGTGAAATCCGCCATTGACTTTCAGTGAAAAATAATGTGTATGCACAGCACGCAGGGATACTTTTACTCCCATTGATAAAAGTCATCTGACCATCATATTATTACAATTTGCCATCTATTCACATTCTGGCAGTGCATATTCTCTGAGTCTATCCACTATCCAAACCGTAACTGTCAACAGTACCTGCCGAAAGTTTTAGCTATTATCAGTGTTGAAAACAGATGTGCTTTGGTGGAAACTGCATGTGATACATTTTATTTTTCAGGATCCTTTGTTTATGCATTTATTTATTAAATGTATAAAGCATTTATTAAGAGAACACACAACAAAGGGGTGAGGCCATGTTATTGCAATACAGTATATAACACAAATGCAATAGCATGTCATAAAAGCAAGATGACAACATAAGTTATAACCATAATTATACTAAACTATGCAGTTCTATCTTCATGCAGCATATATTCTCTGGCTCTGTAGGATCTTACAGCAGTTCCCACATGAGTGATTTATAGATTATCATGACAGAATATGCTAATCAATGACTTTTAGATCCACCAACTAACCTTTCAGAAACGTCCTGTTGCATTCTACATGTTGTTGCTTATTCCTTTTAAGTCTCTCCATCATTGTCTGACTCCAGTTTGAACATAAAAGGCTGAACAGTTTCTGACATTTTCAGAGAGTCTACATGAGGTAATCGGAGCTGCTTACACAAGCTCTTGAAACTCCGCCCCCTTCTTGGGAGCAGCAGCTCATTTGCATTTAAAGGGACACACACAAAAACGGAGCATTTTTGCTCACCCTCAAAAAGTGACAAATTTATCATGCTATAAAAAAATGATCTGTGGGGGATTTTGAGCTAAAACTTCACATACATACTCTGGGGCCATCAGAGACTTATTTTAAATCTTGAAAAAGTGGCATTATATGAACCCTTTAAATAGAAATCTAACATTATAAATGTTTTGATGAATAAAAGTAATATTAATTTCTCTCTTTTTTTAAATCTTACCACAAATTTTTAAATATTATCACTGAAATCTGAAGCAGCACAACTGATTTCAACATTGATAATAATCAGATGTTTTTTGAGCATCAAATCAGCATATTAGAATGATTTCTGAAGGATCATGTGACACTGAAGACTGGAGTAATGATGCTGAAAATTCACCGTTGATCGCAGGAATAAATTACAGTTTACAATATATTCACATAGAAAACAGCTATTTTATAATGTAATAATATTTCACTGTTTTTACTGTATTTTTGATCAAATAAATGCAGCTTTGGTGAGCAGACTTCTTACAAAAATATTAAAAATTGGAATGTTTCCAAAATTTTGACAGGTACTGTACATCAGAAGTAGTCGCCGCATTTTCTGATTTAATGTAATGTGAGCAAGTTTGGACTTTTGGATTCTCATTCCGGCGTATGGAGACATTTGTGAGGGACGCTGCGTAACATCATTGCGCCTGCTGCACTCATGGTACAGCAGCAAAGTTCCTTGATTATTACGCCGGAATGAGAATATAGTTCCTAGCCACATCGGCCTAGAAAATTGCAACTTTTCATTTTCCGTCGGTCTTAGTACACGATGTAACTACAGAAGAGTCAAGTTTTAAATAGGAAAAATATCAAAACTCTTTGGTCATTTTTGAGCGAGATGCTAACGGTCTAATCAGATTCAATGAACTATGCTAAGCTATGCTAAAAGTGGTAGAGATCGGCTGAATGGATTCGAAAACTGTAACTCTTTAACTTTAACTCTAGGAGAGTTGGAAAATGAGCCTATTTTCAAAAAAAGTGGAGTGTTCCTTTAAGTCTTGGATAGCAAATGAGCAAAAAGAAAGAAAGTAAATCAATGAAAGCTAAAGGCTGGATTTTGCATATCAAATGCAAATAAAACAAGAATAAATTGAATGAGAACTGCAAGTGTGAAATAATGCTAAAAATGAACCCTGTCATCTGTGCATGTTACATATACAGTGAATCACATCAGAATACTTACCAACTTCCATCGTTGTGCTCGTCTGTCCCTCAGCGTTAGGCTCTTCTTTGATGCTTGTCTTCAGGTTTTTATTCTGCACAACCTTTACACAAAACCTAAAAGATACTTCATTCATGAAGTTGAAGTTAAGTAAGTTCTCTGTACTGTATATTTAACTGGTGGTACAAAAAAAAGAAAGTTTAAAACACAGGAGGAATTTCATCAGAATGTGTAATGATGCACCTCAGGTAACTCTCTCCTGTCTGTCTGATCGAGCCTGCCCTGCACATCTCTCTTCAGCACATCAGTCCATCCACTCTTCTGTTCATCTTGAGCTCTTCTCTTCTCCCTGTTACTCTGTCCTTCATCAGCTCTTTCTCCTGCATGTGTCTCTGTCTCCATTCCGCTCTGTACATAACATCTAACAAACCACCCGGGCAAACTCTGTCTTTAACAGGAAACTTGCTGTGTTCACTGCGCTACTTTTATTAGTAATGCCGCTGGGGAAGGATGTAAAAAGCTCCTGAAAAGTCATTAAAGTTCATCTTGAAAATTGCAAAGATAAAGGTTTAAGATTCTCCCTGAGGGAAGTGTTCTAGTATCTGTATAATCACACTGGGTTAGTTTTATGCCAATAATTAAGAGTCAAGCGATGGATAAGCTCTTGAGGGATTACGCTTATAGCTTTCATCAAGATTTTATATGTAAGATCTCGCCTCTGGACAAAAAAAATTGGCCTGCGAACCCGTATTAACTTTAATGTTCCTATATATTTGACTGCAGTTTCCAGTTTAAATAAACACTTTAATTCCTTTTCACACATATTTTGATTACAGAGACAGATTATTGATTAATAATATCCAAAAACCACTAGAACAATGTTATATATTTTGCTGACCTGTGTATTTACAATATCCCAAATGTTTCCAAGAAGGTTTAAATGTTTAAGTATGCCTATCAATGACATCATACCCGCCTTGCCCTCAGTTAAATAATCAACATTATTTTCTGGTGCTTGGAGGGTGACGTACACATCATCTTTGGGAAATGAAACATATGTTTATTTAACTTTCATGCATATCCAAACTAAAGCGGCTACTGCTGATCGAGTCTCAGTGGCCGGCGACTCTCTCTAGTGCTGACAGACGGTTGTGAGGGTGAGACGGTCGAGTCGGCTGTCAAGTTAGTGACGTTCGCTCGGCTGCTGCAGCTCCTGTAATTGTTTAAAGCAATCGATTTCCTTCTGCTCAGTCAGTTTCTCTTATCTGCTTTTTACCCTGGTCTCTAAAAGCCACATTATCACTGAAGGGCTTTTGTGTCATAAACTTTATGTGCCTTTGTTCCACATTCTGCACAGGTATGTGCAGGAATAGTTACTGAATTTCTGCACACACTTTCCATTCTTCTGTCTGTTATTGTATTGTGAAGCAATCTGGTCCAATCAAATAGATTTAAGAAACAAAAGTCATTCCTATTTGACTTTCTCTTAACTCTCTATTACAGTAAATGAGTGGACACTTAACCTTCATAAAAAAGGAGCACTGAAAAGTGGAAAAGCTCTGCTAAACAAGTTATAGGTCTTGTTAATCCAGGCTGTTGTCTCCCTGAACAGCTTGTTAAACTCATGCACTAGCTGTGTAGTAGCTGCTAGTCCAACAGAAAACATTACTCTCTTAAAGACTAATGAATTAACGTTTTGTATGAGTTAGGGTTGGGGTTAATATGTGATCATGGTAAAATCTGACCAGTACTGGTCATCACCATCTGGGTTAAAGAGAGAATCAATTTTAGCTTTCCACAAATCTGCACTGTATTACAAGTGTTGTTGCCATAGAAATGCACACATTCTAATTCTAGCCATCAGTTTACATGAAACTCTTATTATGAGTTCATAGGCCTTGGAAATTCACTCTCCAGACGCATTTATATCCACATCATGCCGATGAAGATGATTCCAGACTTTTACAATCTTCAACCAGATGGAACTGAATTAAATATGTGACCCGTGCTGGAAAAATGAGTCAGAATGCGCAAAGGCAAATTTTGAGTGAAAAATGTCAATTTTTGGTCAAATCTGAGGTTTTCACAACAATTAGTCTATTAAGCCGTAGTCTAGCGATCCCAATTCTCCAAATAGTAACTAAACATCTGAAAGTATGTTTATTTGTACGTTTTCTGAGAGGAGTACATTTCCTTGCAGTTTTTCTCTGCTCGCTTCTCAATGACTTGTGCTTCCCCTCAGCACAAGTTTGATGTAGTTTTAAAGCGCGACATTCCAACTTGAATTTTCATTGCAAATTCTCGATGGCATGAGTCTGGACCAATGAAATGTGATTTTCAAACTCATGCTGATGTAAACAAAATGATCGTACTCTGGCTGGCTGACAGATCCGAAGCGTGCGCACAAAGATGCCTCATACAGCGCGCGATCCGATATAGATATACACAGAATTATAGTATTTCAAAAAATCTGTCTTGGCGAGTATTCATGCAAACATTATCTGTTATGTCTTAAGTAAATGTTTGGTTAACTGTTGGAGAAAAACATCTGATGTGAAACATTATATTAGAATTATATCCATGTGATAGAGTAGGTCTTAATATATAGGCTGTCTGTTTCATTACACCTAGCAAACACCTAGCAACACCGGAGTGACCACCCCAAGTACCTTAGCAACTGCCTAGCAACACTCTAGCAACCACCCAGGTTACCATAGCAACCACCTAGCAACCACCCAGAACACCCTAGCAACCACCCCAAGTACCTTAGCAACTGCCTAGCAACACCCTAGCAACCACCCTGGTTACCATAGCAACCGCCTAGCAACCACCCAGAACACCCTAGCAACCGTCTAGCAACACCTTAGCAACCACCCCAAGTGCCTTAGCAACTGCCTGGCAACACCCTAGCAACCAGCCAGGTTACCATAGCAACCGCCTAGCAACCACCCAGAACACCCTAGCAACCGCCTAGCAACACCTTAGCAACCACCCCAAGTACCTTAGAAACTGCCTAGCAACACCATAGCAACCACCCAGGTTACCATAGCAACCGCCTAGCAACCACCCAGAACACCCTAGCAACCGCCTAGCATCCAACCAGAACACCTCAGCAATTGCCTAGAAGCACCCTAGCAACCGAGTGGCGAATTTTGCCACTGCAAGCACCATTCACATTTTTCTTCAGGAAATGTACATTCTAGTATTAGAATTAGATCCGTGTGATAAGAGTAGGTCTTAATATATAGGTTGTCTGTTTCATTAATGTTAATTAAACAATTGTGGAATCACGGAAAAAAAGTTGAATATATATTTTTTCCTATAGATATGGGTTTTGACTTGGTTTGTGCCAAATTTGGTGGTATTACCAGGGATTTTAAGGTATGGTTGCTAGTTTAGAAAACTAACTCGATTTTTCTCAAAATTGACTTTGCTGACTCCATCGACTTCAAACAGGTGTAGCTCAGTCATTTTTTGTTGGATTCCAACGAATCATACATCATGAATCATACATTTGAAGTTTTTTTAATAGAGAATGTGAAAATAACAATACTCATTTTTGAAAATGTGCTCATTGTGACTCATTTTGCCAGCACGGGTGACATATTTTGAATTTTTCGATCCACTGTTCATTCGTTGGCCTGAGAACTTTTATCACTGTAAAGCTGCTTTGAAACAATCTGCATTGTAAAAAGCACTGTATAAATAAAGGTGACTTGACTTACATTCCTCTCATATGATCAGCTGCTCAGAATGCATGACAGACTCACAAACAAATCATTCTCAGCACTTTTCTTCTGTCCAGTTTTGCCCTTTCTATCTTCTTATTGCATTAGGTCAAATGTAGAGTTATCAAGTCAAGTTTATTTGAATGTCACTTTTTACAATGCATGTTGTTTCAAAGCAGCTTCACAGAAAACCGTGAGCCAGAAAAAGATGACTGTGAGAGGGGAAAAAAACGTAAGAAAAAAAGCTTATTTCTGTTCCAAAATTGTCACAAGGAAGAAACACGTCATACATTTATGTCATTCACACTGAGGAGACAGGCAAAGACAAACTGCATTTTTGTAGAAAAACAATCTTGGCAATGGAAGCACAACAGTAGCAGTATGAGGGTGACAACTGATCCGAGACGTGATCTACACACAGAACATCAGAGTTATGCCAGCCACACACTACAAGTTATTCAGGTCGTTTTTTGGACTGATTTCTCCCCTTCCGACAATCCTGGGTAAAGCCCCAATTATCTTGATGGTTCTAAAGATTATCTTAACAGATTTTCCTGTGTTGTGAGGTGTGTTAAAAGTGACTGAATCTGCTCAGAAGAATGTCAGAGCCGCCCCGATCAATGATTGATTGAAGAATGGATGTTGAAAAAGAATCTTGGCTGAGTAAATAAAGGTCCATCGGTGTGTTTTAGGATATTACAAGAAAATTAAATAATATCCAATTGGCACCAAGAAAATATTAATGTAGAACAAATTAATGGCTAGAAACTGAATTGGAACATTCTTGTTTCACATTAACATGAGTATGTCTTGATCAAATGGTGTTACAAGGAAAGCCTCAGGGACTTTGTTTGGTGCAAATCAGGTTTACACAGTGATTTTGTATGGCATTAAGCGGACTTCAACCAACTGTGATTGTGTTCTGGAAAAACAGCAGGAGATCAGGACAGACTGATAAATCTCAGCTTTCCAAACTGCTCGAACAATTCCTCCCGTCAGGGTGTGACGCTCCTTTAAAAGGGTCATCAACTGAGAAATCAACTTTTACTTGAGCTTTTGATATGTAAGAGGTCAACATACTATAAGAATATCCTGTAAGTTTCAGAACTGAAAACTTCCTTGTTAGTCTAATAATAGCTTTTATTGACACCAGGAACAGCTAAAGACTCGTCCCGGAAGGTGTCTATCATAGATAAAACACGCCTCCGCAGAAGAAATCAACGCCTACTGCATCATTGCAATGTTAGCCCCGCCCACTAGTGTGTTAGTGAGATGATAAGGAGAGAAGAGCAATACAGGACTAAAAGTAACATTACCTTTCAAAGGATCCTAATGCTAGGAATATGGTTATTTATTTTCATTAATGTGAATGTCTCAGTTGAGCTTTATTTATTTTTATTCGGTACATTTCACTTTGGATTCTTTGGTAATCACATTTCGGTGCAGGCTTTGCAAACAGACTTTTACGATATGGACTTGACAGTAATGCAACAACATGTAAGTAACTGTGTTCATTCTAATGCCTGATCTGATATGTAATGATTCATATACAGCCAGATGCTCTTTATGTTGGTTGTTTCTCTTAATAGGATGAAAATAATCTGTTATTTAAACTGTGATTAAATTATATATAGAAAGCGATCAAAGAACGCACCCTTTACAATCACTGGAGCTGTCAATCAAACAGCACAAATCAAAAAGCATTCATTAGTGTGCAGAAACTGCGTTGCAATGACGAGATCACTGCTTTCATGAGCTCAACAACTTGTCTGCAAACTTTCATGCCACAATCTATAGATCTAAATGTAATCAACACTTTTCAGGATTAGTTTTTGAGAGCTGTAATAGTAAAAACATGCTAAAAGTTTTTGAGAGAGTAATACTTAGCTATTTCATATGCAAAGATGTTAGCCAATCACAGCAGTGGCCGTTTACACTGAAGTCTCACGGCAGACACGCCTCTTAAAACAGTGTTCAAATAAGAGGGCTAAAATGAGAGTAGGAAAAATGCCTTTTATTTCTAAATTATGACAAGTTTTGATGTCAAAAGCATACTAATATTATAAGTGCATCCCAGGAAACATTATATAACAATAAATCAACAGAGTTCATGACCCCTTTAATACCAAGGCTCATTCATGAACACATGTGACAGCTGCATACAACACATATTAGCATGTGCAAAAAAAATCTATCGGATAATAAGCTACTACTTCACATGTGTGATAGGGCAAGACTCCAAACTCATCAAATCAGATGCCTCCCTTATTACCATTGCATTTTCACCACAGAAACAAGAACCTGTCAGCCGAGCCAAGCAATTGAATAATGCACATTTGCTTTACGTTATTGATCGAAGCTCCAGGTAAATTATCTTCCCGCCCTGAGTGTTTGCAAACCACTTGAGTGCCTGTAAATTCTCCAATACACCATAAATATAAAAGAGAGACACATGTTTAACAGAGGATGAACAAAAGCCAAAGTGATTTGCCTTTGAAAAAAAAAGAAGACAAACTGTTTAAGAAACCATTATTGGTGCATAAAGGCATGCTGCGAAGCTGCAAACGTGCTTCAGACGGAACCTGTAAGGTCTGGAGGAACACACGGATATTTTGGGAGAGACTAAGCCTTCTCTTTGTGACATATTATTACTGAGGATTTTGTACAAATTCAGTGAGATGTATTTCAAGAGCTACTAAAACCATGAAGCCTTCTAGACAGGCTTGAGGAAGTAGCAAATCACTTAAACATATTATATTAAACAGGAAATTAAAAGAAGAAACCACAGGGGGGTTGGGAGATATTGAGGTTCCTGTGCTCCTTTTCACACTTATTGAAGTAAATGAGGGCTGTTGGGAATAGTGTACTGAAAACACACTGCAGTTCCTTCTTTAAGGACGACGCAAAGTCAAAGCTTTTATACGGAAAACTAGAGCTTTCACAGGCTGTTTGGATCTTCATACCTGCTCTTCTGAACAAGGCTATTAGAGGGAGGTTTCAATGTTTCGAGATACACATGAATAAAAGAATGTGTCTCAATGTAAAGACTCTGGTATATTCAATTATTTCTAAAATCAGTGAGACTGATGCTGTGAATTCTGTTACTTGTGATCCGAAGAGCTTAAAATGTTGAAATCAAATGTTGGAGAAGAGTGAAAAAACAAATACAAATGTTAAGATTACAATATAGATTAAGTTATTATGAAATGCAAACTGTAACGGGGAAAAAAAACACAGTCAGAAAGCTTGACGTTCAACTGTCACATTCCCTCTTGTCGATTCAAAAAGACTGGCATCGTTTTCACCCTCATATCACACAGAATGTTGTCTGCAGCTCCAGCGCAGAGGGGTTCCACTTCAACGGCTCATTACAAATGCTGTTTTCTTGCTACTAAACATAAATGTGCCACGGTTCCCCATGAGTGAATTGTTCATTACCTGACTCTTGAGCCACCACAGACAGCAAAACAAATGAGTTTCTCTCCTCTGAAATCTTCTTGGTCACGTCCATCACCCCTAAAAGGGTCGTTCACCCAAAAATGATCATTCTGTCATCATTTCCTCACCCTCAAGTCATTCCAAACCAGTATGACTCCAGTGTCATTTGGTTCTCAATAACAATATTCACAGAGGAAAATGTCATACAGGTTTGGAACAACAAGAAATTTTGGTTGAAGTATCCCTTTAATGAGAAACCGCTGATTTAAAGAGGAGTCCAAACAAGTGAAAATGACTTGAAATGCATTATTTTCTAATACAAACAAATTACACACATTTTCTGAAATGCTTCATTTCGCTTAACAGATTTTGAGCCCACTTTATTTCTGAGAAACTACCAGTTTAGTACCAGATTATGTATATGAATATGAACTTGCAGAAAAATGAATTATCAGGTTCTAGCTCAAACCCAGGCTTTGGCAAGTTTCAACTTGATTATCAAAAGATGGAATGAAGCTGAGAACAGAGAGGTAAACCACATGATAAATCCTGCTTTTATCCAACTACCTGATGTCAATAAAAATATCTGGGCTCTCAAAATGAAATGTCACAAATCAATCTTCTCTCTGCTGAAGCTCCTCACATTCGATGTGTTTTAGGCGCTTTCAAGATCGAAATCAATTACTTCTGAATCATGTTTCATTACAGCTTTACCAAGCGCTCTCTGGATGCTCCCGTGGCACCAGGCGCATCAGCCGGCGTGTTGTTAAATGGATCTGAGGCCCGTCAGATTGTGTGGTGATGGACTGGTTCTGAAAGAGCTCTCCCCAGCGAGCGATGAATCTGCCCGGGCAGCTCGGGTCCCAGCGGCTCGCCGCCTGCTGATTTAGCCCTGTGTGTAAATCACTGAACGAAGCGTGCAAGCCACCAGCGTCACTTTGATCCAGCCACAAATCACAGCGCTCCGTCTGCATGGGGAACGTCAGTCATAAAGCTGGTGTTCCTCCCCCAGCGCTCCAGAATAATCACGCACTGGGACTCCATCCTTCCCGCTAGTTTATCTGGGAGGTCGAGAGGCCGAGTGCGCCATTTATCATCACTATTACACATCGGCCTTTGACAAACGTGTGGATTCAACTGCGGTATGCGACATTTGTCAGAGCATTACCTTTAAGCGCAGTGTGGGTTAGGATACTCAAATGTAACGAGCCGCCCACAACTAACATTTTAAATCCCATCTTTTGTCTTTGGCCTTTGAGTCTGCAAAAACAGTCAGTTTGTTTAGGTTAGATGCAGGGTTGCCAGGTTTTCACAATTGCTACTCAAAACAAGCCCATTCGCATTTCAGGGGGTCCCCCATTAAAAATTGTGTTCTGGGGAGTAAAATTCAAGTCTTTTTTGGTGGGTCCACTGGTAAAATTAGCATTCCAGGGGCTAAATATAATGTTATTTGGGGTTGCTTCAACCACGGACAACCTGCGCAAAACGGTGTTAAAGTAGCCCAACACTTGGCAACACTGGTTAGATGAATATTTGCACTTGTACAGTTGGGTCAACGTTTGTTTTTTCAATCTGCTCTTTGAATAAACTGGACTTCAGATACTTGTGAAGTGACTTGAGAGCTATCCTCCAGAGCAGAGGTTTTCAAATTGGGTTCTGCATAATTTGAGAAAAGAAAAAGATTTTATAATATGTGACCCTGGACCACAAAACCAGCCATAAGGGTCAATTTTTTAAATTGAGATTTATATATAAATAGACATTTATATAAATATACTATTTAAGATACTATATAAATAGACTATTTGAAAATCTGGAATCTGAAGGTGCATAAAAATCAAAATATTGAGAAAATCGCCTGTTAAGTTGTTCAAATGAAGTCCTTAGCAATGCATATCCACTCACAAAAATAATTTTTTGATATATTTACTGTAGGAAATTTACAAGATATCTTCATAGAATATGATCTTTATTTAATATCCTAATGATTTTTGGCATAAAAGAAAAATCGATAATTTTGACCCATACAATGTATTGTTGGCTATTACCCGTGCAGTTTATGACTGATTTTGTGGTCCAGGGACACATATATTTTATCAATTTGCTTTAGTACAATGACAATATAAGCACCCATTATTTAAGTTTGGAAACAATTATTTGATTTTTATCACAGTTTTTATACAGGACAATATACAGCAGCCTTTATATCTTATATCTCATCATATTTGGGGGTCCTTAGCATTAGAAAGTTTGAAAACCCCTGCAAACATACACATAAGATCCACCTCAAAGCTATTAAATGAGCACACAGTTACCAGTTCTGCTGGCAGGTTGTTTTGAGCCATAAACATCATGTGACTAATGACTCATCATGTAATTCAGAGCTTGAAGGTCCGGATATACTTTAAGCGATATCGAAGAATGAACAAGTGTGGCGTAATTTCAAACAAAATCAGGCCAAAACGAAGTTTGTTTTGTCTTCGTTCGGGAGTTTGAAACAACTCCAGAAAAGCTGTGATGTAATTGGTGGGTGTGGCTCTGAGGCTCCGCCTTCTTTGGTGTGGAAATCTTTTCAGAACTGAATTAGAACTATGGCGACTTCTCCAAAATTCTGGAACATCCGTCCTGCAAACTACGCCAGAGAAAAACAGCACAGAATGCTGTAAAGTCAGGAGGTTTTAAAAAGAATTTCAGTAATATATTTTATTTATCAATAAATCAATATTTATGTGATCAACATTTGCCTTTAAAACAGTTTTTGGCTACAAGTGCACAGTTTTTAAGGTAGTTAGTTTGGATAATTGAATCATTGTTTTCCTATTTATCACTGTGAAGCTGCTTTGAAACAATCCGTATTGTATAAAGTGCTGTAGAAATAAAGCTGACTTGAGTAGTTTGCTGGATTGTTGTTCTAGCATCTTGGAGAAGTTGTTCTTCTATGGATTTCAGCTTCAATCTCAGCAGTTTCAGATTCGATGATCTCTGGTCAGAGTCTCGCATACAAAACTCTCACTGGATTATTACAATTAATGGCTAAAGAAATGTCTGGCACAATACTGGTGCAATAAAGCAAAAGATACAGTCTAAAAACAAAGGTTTTTATGATTTATATTGCTTGCAATATTTCATACACACCTGCAGTCTAAAGCATTGCTTCTGCCACCTAGAAAACATTATGTTTGGGTATGTAGAGATCACGAACAGGAAGACTTTCAGCCACCCCAATTTCCCCCAGGAAGTGAGACGACACAGTTTCATTAAGCGATCGCCTGCTCCTTCACCAAAGAGGTGGTCTCATATTCCTGCATGGGAAAGAACATCAAGAGATCAGAACCTCAGGCAGAACATACCAAAAATAAACTCTTGTTACGCTTTGACATAGATGTAGACATTACAATCACAACTTGAAGCACAGATGCATAGTTATGGAGAAAATGTTAATCCCTGTAAAGCAGATATGAAACAATCTCTATTGTATAAAGTGCTATATAAATAAAGGTGACAAAGAAATGTAAATCTACATTAATTTTATAGCAACACCTATCTATGGGCCCTATTTTAACGATCTAAGCACATGGTCTGAAGTGCATGGCCCAGGTGCACTTAGGGCATATTCGAATCCTCTTTTGCTAGTTTAACAATGGAAAAAATGGTCGGTGCATGGTCCGAAAGGGTTGTACCTAGTCTCCTAGGTCGAGTCATTGGTGTGTTTTGGGCGTAAAGTGCAATAAACCAATCAGAGTCTCATCTCCAATTCCCTTTAAAAGCCAGGTGCGCTTGCAGAATATAGACACCCTTAACCTGACGAATCAGTTTAAATACATGTGTGTATTGCCACGATTGGACAAATAATTAGCCAATTTCATTCGTCATTACTGCAAATAGGTAATTCTGATACATGCAATGATTATCCATTATGACATGGAGGCATTTTATCTTCATGTACACAATAATAATCTTTTGAACACACCTCGTTTTCAGACCAGCACGCCCATGGGCGAACAGATGGGCGTAAGTGCATTTGCTATTTAAACAACACTTTAGTATGGGGAACAATTCTTGCTTTTATCCAGTTGCATATTAGCTTGCATGCTGGCTGTTTATTAGTACTTATAAAGCACATATCAATGCCTTATTCTGCATGACCTTATTCTACATCCCTAAATCCTACCCAATACCTAAACTTAAATGATACTAACAATTAATAAGCAGTAAATTAGGAGCTTATTGAGGCAAAAGTCATAGTTCATAGTCAATATGTGTCCCCCATATAAAAGTGTTTTTCTGAATCTCACGTTAACCCTCACCACCTCATGCTCAAAGACTCCTACTGTTTATGCAGTCTTTAACTTCAACTTTATTTGTGTCCCCCAGGGAGCATTCAGTTTTACAGCAAGATATACAGACAACCATAAATATACAAAAAAATATAAATTACATCCTTCCCCCTCCACTGAACCTGAATAAACTGCTGACCCCTGCTAACCAACTCCATTTCCTACATTTAGAAGGGAAACGGCTGTGGGGATGAGTATCTCTATTGCTCTTAACTGGAGGAAATATAAACTGCTAGCCAGAAGGTAAAATCTCAAACTCAGAGTAAAAAGAGTCTGCTACGTGAGCTGTCAAATTTGAACTACCGTCAAGAATTCAAAAACCAGAAAGAGAAGGTTATGAAACAATACAGCTTCCCCTGTGTTTCCCCTTTGACTCACACATTGCCCAGTAATGGTTACATAAGACAGCACTTGAAATATAATACACATATCCCTTCAGCTGAAAGACATCAACGTATTCTGAGGGGAAACGACAGCCTGTCTCATTCTCATCTGCATCCTTTTGAAAAGTGTAACACCCGTTGACATTGATGTATTCAGCGGCTTGTTCACTGTAAAGCAGACGGTGGTTTGAACAGTCCTGCCTCTGAGACATTCCCATTGATAAGGACATTTTGTGGCTCCGCGTCTCGGGACTTTAATTCAGTCAATGCCAGAGATGCTCTACACATGATCTCTGGCCTGATGATGGCTAAAATCATCAGTGCCAAACGGCTAGTTTACAAGGTACGATGAGAAGACCTGCTGTGCAGTTACTGGAATGGATTTCTTCCATGGCACTAAAAGGCAAAAGAAATACGAAGTACTTAAAAATGATGCCAGAGCAAATTAAGTTTAGTGCATGTTGCGAGATCTTAAATAACTCCTGTTAATTGCATTTAACACCATTATGCACTACAGCGTCCAGCGTGTCCATTTTATCTCAACAATCTAAGGTTTCTACAAGTCAGCAGAACAGGTGAATGTTTCTGTGAGAACCAGAGGAACTGAAAGCAGTCCTGTGTGGGTTTAAGAGTCAGAGCTGTTCTAGTCATCCTGTGAATTCATGCTGTTTACCTAGAAAGAGTTTCTGACAGGACAAAAGTGCCTGGCCCAATAAGGCCTGGAGAGGTAATTCAAAGCCCTGGATGAGAGCCAGAATCATTTTTCAGTGTGTGACAGAGATGACAGGCCACAACAAGCCTATATCAGAGACCCTACCTGGTATAGTCTGGTTCCTGCACAGTCACTTTTCAAAAGAAGCACGTGTTGACGGGCACAGCAAAGCGTGAGCTATGATGAGAGTAATTAAGCGGTGTAAAAACTCAGAGGAATTCACATTTCCCTTGATTAAGCAGCAAATGAGCACACATCCTAGAAGCTGTTTTGGCTAATCCGGGAACAACTGCTTTCATGATATGCTTATTTGATGTGCATAAAAGAATAATGTCAGAGACTGATATTTTTGAGATAACTACCAACAGCTTGATAACCAAATCAAGATGAGAATTGTGAATTATAGTAGTCGACATTTGAAGTGAATCAAAAAAAGTTCAAAGTTGTTCTAAGAATTAAGTTGTCCTATTAGGACAACTTTGGTGAAAGGTTTTGATCCACTTCAAATGTTGACTACTGTAGTTGTATGAGACTTTGAGCTGTTTGTCATGTCAGAAAAACTCCACACAACATGAAGGTTGATTGGTTTCTAAATTAGCATAAATATTTAGCTGATAATAAAAGTGGCTGGACTAACCTGCCTAACCTTCTCAATAGGACTTGATTAACTTCAGTAAGCAGAGCGGCGTCCCTCAGGTCTCTCTCAGCGAACTGACCCGGGAACGAAGCATCATTTCAGCCCGCTCTATAATTCGTTTAGAGCTTCAGTTCCCTCACGAGCTTTCCTTTCTTTTCAAGTATATGAAAATAAATTAGGATGGATTTAGGTCTTTCATACTTTCCTATGGAAATGAAGCTAGTGTTTTCACATCATTGATGGCGCATTAAATATAGTAGGTATGTGAAAATGAGTGCGGTAACACATGCGATTAATTTTTTCAATTTAACGCGTTAAAACACTTAACGCAATTAACACAGCATCCATTTTTTCTATCATAATTTGGCTAGTGTTACATTATATGATCATGCTCTTATATCACGCAAATGATTACATTAAAAATTGCAAAAATTTTTGTATTACAAATTTTCTAAAATGTTATGTTTAAATATGCAAATGATGCATTATCTAATAAAATATGGACTAATTTGCATACATTTCTAGAACAAAAATCTGAATATTGGATGACGTCAGGTTCAAAATTCTCATTTAATTTTTTGGACATATTAAATTCAAAGTTTTTTACATAGGGAATTTTGGATATCTCTTTTTATCACTCCATAAATCAGAAAATGCTATCAACAGCCAGAAAAAAATATATATTTTCACCATTTTTTTAGGAATAAAATGTTGTATAAAATCAGGCAAATTATATATCAACAAATCCCTCTGTAAAAACCTTCAGAATATGGATAGGAATAAAACTGTAAAGTTTGGTGTATATAAGTTCTGCTGAAGTGGAGATTTCTGACTTAGAGCAGGAGAAAAAACTCATTTTGAGAAAATGGCCTTTAAAGATATTTACTGTAATTGGAATCTATAGACGCAAATAGATAAAGTGCTATAAAATGTACACTTAAAAGTGTATTTTGGATGTTTTCTTTCCACCAGTCTGAAAAAACACTTTATGAAAAACCAAAAAGTGCAAAATCTCAAATTTGACAGGTGCCTGAAAAAAAAACTGTGTTTTTGCCTGTAGTGTCTCCCCTTAAATGAGTTAAATACATAGGCGTAATTTGCGGGTGGGATGTGTGGGACATGTCCCCACCCCAGGATCGATATTGTCCCCACTACTTTTTGAAACATCTCACGGCACGGATGTATCTAATACAAAAGAAACATCTCTAGTTGATTAGCAAGTCGTACTTTGTGTTAAAGAAGAGGTGATCTGGCGCTGGGATGTGTTGTTTTTGAAATCATGTTGAGTGCTCGTTGCCGCTCTTATTAGTAGTGCAACAGTGTTCTCTTGGCGCCCGTGCACACTGCGCAGTCTTCACACGGACAAGCGCTTCAATCTATCGCTTAATGCTGTTGCAGAGACTCTATCCGTTCCCGTGAAATCACAAACAAATGCACACAAATGTGTCCCTGCTCACGATATACAATCACTGATGAGCATCTTTGGTTTTAATTAAGAAAAAATTAAATAAACTATAGGAGTGGGGATTAGAACCCAGAACCTCTGGCACGCTTGACAAAAGTTCTACCACTGGACTATTGGGCTATAGCCTAAATAAAGCGGATCTACGCAGCTTAAAGCGGATCTACATATTTATTCACTAATGTAAATACTCTCGAGACTAACAATATGGAGTATTATTGTAGATGTAAGGATGAAACTATCACTTATATGTTAATAAATGATGAACCCCACCCCAACACACACACACACACACTCCTGTGACATGTCCTGTGAGTCCTGTACCACCCATTTTTTCAAACAAAGTTATGCCACTGGTTAAATAACGTCTTAAATGAACTTAAAGAGTTGTGAGAAAATGAGATGCACATCAGATCTGCATCAAGTTTGGCAGCGGCAGCTCTTAAAGTGAAAGCAGCCTAATAAACCAGTTGCTGTGATGTCTATCATTAATGTTAATCAAAGAACAACGGTAACATTAAAATTTGAAGCTATTATTGTTTTAAGTTCACTTAAATTAAAAGTTATTTTTTATAGCCTAATAAATGTTGAAATTGTTCTTTTAGTTATATTGTAATGCTGAATGTCTATAATGTCTAAAAAAAAATCAATTTCATAGAGACATCAGTAGCAGTATTAGTATCAGTGATACAGGCCTTCATTCATAAAAAGATGCCATTAAACAAATATTTAAAATATACTGTATTTAAGTTGTCTCTACATTAATTTGGAGAGTAACTGAAATTATTACAATATAAAAATTAAAAACACAAAACACGATTAATTACAGAAAAAAAATTGTGATTAGTTGATTTTTTTAATCAATTGACAGCACTAAAAGATAGCTGAAGGTCTTACATACTGCATGCAGAATAACTCAGTAATCATGTGTAAAAACCTGCACACAAACATTTTCACTCAAAAATCAAGATTCATCAATTTGCATATAAATATATATTTGATGCAACCAATGCTCATCGGGAAAACACGCCTCACTTTTTGTGTCCCATAAAACTCAAACTAACAAGCAAGCTATAATGACATGGTTTCTCCAGCAAATGTGTTTTCATCTCACGTTAGCTTCTGTTAACTCTATCGGTTAGATTTAGGGTCGGGTTTAGTGTAGGTAGTTATTATCAAATGCATTTGAGCATTTACCTTTCAGCACCACTGACCGGACATTTCATTTCTGAACTGCCATACGTACAATGTAAACAACCAATGTAATAAAACATTGCCAGAATCACATTCACTTGTTTTGTATAAAACTGAATGTGATTTTAGTGCCACTCACTGGACATTTTACTTTGAAATTGTCTTGAAATGTGAAAGCAGCAACATGATATCATTTTGCAGAAATGTCTCCACAGGCACGTTTTTCCAACGAGTCTGGCCAAATGACCATGCATTTATGTAAAAGCACCAAATGTGGCTAACAGCTTGATCTGGGATCTTATAAAAATGTGGCTGACATGTAGTCTAGGTCTATATAAAGGTATTTGTTTCAAATGGATGTGAGAATGGCACACAAGAGCACATCTTTAGAGAACGCATGGAATCGTTAGGAGAAATTGATGAACGGACACCCTGTATTCGTTTATTATGCTACTTGCAGCCACACACTCCTTCATTTAGAATTATCCAGATTCATCCAGACTAGAAAGATGGTAAGGCAAAATGAAGATAAAAAACACTTCCACTAGTAGATGAGCAGCATCCCTGCTGAGGTCCAGAACGAGTGGGTCTGACAGGGTTAATGTGCCTGTATTGCCCCTGCTGATAACAGATCGCACTAAAGGGTTCCCACAGGCTCGACAGAGACAAACACCACAGGATGCTTCTCTACTATCTTCAAAGGGATACCGTTAAATTCTCTTTATCCTCCTCAGACAGAGAAAGAGCAGTTTTGTGTGTTCTGTAAAGAAGCTGTGACTCTGTCAGTACAATCAAACACAACTAGAGCTGCAGGAAGGGTTTTCTGTCACTTAAAGAGAATAAACCATCATTGTGTGCTGTAAATGCAGCTGTTAAATGGTTAAAATGGGCAAAGACCAGTAAAATATCATACTCATGCACATTGAAATAGAGTTGTCAAAAGTGCTGACTTCGGTACCTAGTCGGTACTGAAATTTTAAAAATGTGACACTTTGAGCGCTGTTGAGTAGATTCGTAAACACCTCTGATTGGCCACTGTGTTTACGGCTCATCAGATATGTCTGTGATTGGCTTCAATGATCAACACTGTAAAAAAGTTGTAAATAGTCATCAATGATGCTTTTCACTAAGCTCTTACTCAGATACACACAGAAGCATTCTATCGCAAACCAGTCCGCTGATAGACACCTGCTTTCAAGCGCTCCTGCTTCAAATTCAAACACTTCCGTGTGCTTTTGAACGCTGCCGTGCATTGACCATTGTAGCCAATCACAGACATACTGAGCGCGTCAACACAATGGACAATCAGAGGTGTTAACGAATCCGCTCAACAGAGCTCAAAGCATCACGTTTTTAAAATTTCAGTACCGAAAGGTACAGACGTCGGTACTTTTGACAACTCTACATTGAAACATGATACATTAGCCGCGTTTCCACCGCATGAACTTTCCCTAGGAACTAGGGACTTTGGAGTGGTACTCGGTGTGTTTCAACCGCAGGAACTAGGGTCTAAATTAGGGTTGGTGGGGTTCCCCTGGTAAAATTTGCATTCCAGGGGCTAAATATCATGTTAATTGGGGTTGCTTCAACAACCCTCAATTAGCAAAACTGGTCTAAATTAAGTTACGGGAGTCAACAATGAATCAACAATGGAGTTTAAAAAATACGACATATGGTTTGAGGTTCAGCCTTTATTAAGCTTATGTGTGGAGGATGAAATCCAGCAGGAACTGGAAAGCTGCGTGCAGTCAAAGACTATAGATATAGAAAGATGGTTCACTTTAATTAGTTATGAATAGGAGAAACTGCAACGCACTATAGGGCGGAATACGTCCCGCATTCTAAGTAAAAGAGCCAATCACTGATTGATAGTCAATGCATCACTGCAGCTGCCATTAGAAGCTCCGGTTCCCATAGAAACCTGAGACTCACGCTTAGGACTGCACATGCGCATTGACTCGTCTAGCCTGAAAAATACACTTTTTAATGCTATTTGAGCATAAGAAACAACATTTATGGGACAGTTCATGTCAGATTTTGTTGCTGATTTGAAACATGTTATTTAATTGTGAGTTCGCCAAACAGTTTTTGAGATTTCAGGATTCCCCCATTCAGATAGATAGGACTTGGTCTTGGATGCCCGAAATAGCTGTCTGGAGGCATTGCAAATATGGCCGCAGAGTGAACAGACTTTGCTTGAAAGGGACTTTGGCGCAGTCCTACGTCACAGGACTTAATCTTTAGTACTTTAAACCGCAATGGAAACACAGACAGCAACAGGTTCTGGGGGAAAAAAAGTTCCTGGGACAAATTGTTCTGGGTAATTTTGGTGGAAAATTGGCTATAAATAATCAAGAAACCAATTATACCAGCTATATATAAACCATATTATAATCTAATCAGTAAATGTAAATACATGTAGATAATGAATACTCAGGAAATAAGAAGAAAAAATAAATACTAATACAACAAACACTAACATGTTTTTTATTTTGATCATGTTTTGTGTTGAAACCCAGCTGGCAGCAGTGACGCAGACAGGAAAGCGCATCGGTTTTGTGCTTGAAGTCATTTGTTTATATTATGTTCTCTCTCATATGACATAAGCTACTGTAAATGTCAACATTATCATATTTAGTAGTGCCCAGGTAGTAGTTACCTGTAGTGTAAATGAGCACTGAAAGTCTTAACTTATGCAGTCGCTCGCTGCGATGTGTGACTGATGAAAACCCATTTAGCATCTGTCCTGCCATTTCATCAGTAATTATGACATTAACCAGGTGGCCAAACTGCCACAGAAACAGACACTATGAGAACTCTTGCCAGACAATATGTTTGGTTCAAACAAAAGCACATCCATCACTAAAGGAAATGATCGTTTTTGCACAGGGGCATCGCAGACCCTTTTCTTCAGTGAAATACCGCAGTAAAATATGATTGATAAATCCTTACGTGTATATGGGATTGATGAATACTGACCTTTTTCTGATAATATTTTTAGCAATCAAGCCCTGTGTGTTTTCTATCAGCTAAATAAGAGATGCCAGTTTTGTTAAAAAATTATTCTTTTGATCTAATCAGTCAAATGGCTTTGCAAAAAGGTCTGAAATGGTTGATCTAACAGTTTTGACAATGTCGACAGGACCTGACATCAGTGACGTGACACGAAGACCACTGGCATGACAAACCTAGTTGGCCGGACGCTGAACACGAACACCAGCAAAATAAGGGGAGGATTATTACTTAAATCTGGCTCTGTTCCTTCAGAAGACTTGGACTGTAGTGCACATGTCGAATTATCTACTTCAAAAGATGCCTAATCTCTTTTATGTTTAACAAGAAAAGGATGACAACATTTTCAAAAACGCACCATTTCATGCTACTAATCTCTGGGACCACTGATATACACAAACACACTATCCATAGATTTGTTCAGAAACAAACCCTTTCCATGTTTAGCATTTGGTCAGAACATAAGTAGAAATTAAGTTCTCAGACATAGCTGCCAAAAGGTTGAGACTCATTCTCTGCATGCTTTGGGGAAACTAAGATAATTTGCAGAGCAAGAGTCTGTGAAAATGTGTGACTGATGAATTATGGCATTGTAATGCAGAAAAACTAGAGCATGCAAGCACTTTTACAGCCAGGGAAGATGATGCTGGGCGTGAGCCCGTGCGATTTTACACTCTCTGCGAAATTATTTGGCGTGGCAGTTTGGTTCCATCAAAATACTGCCAGCTCTATGAAAACGGAGGAGAACTGAGGTCCAAGTTTGTCGGGTGACACGTCAGATTTAGTCAGAGTGATGGCAGCGGGTGTTGACCTTAAATATTAATATGCTCAGAAAGTTTTCAGCCATTCCAACCTGAGGGAAAGCTGTTTATTGAATATTGACGTGACACTTATGAGATGGAGTGGAGGCAGGGGCATCACTAGGCCCATAGGAGGACTTTAGGCCCTCTAAATTTCCACCCAGCACCCCTAAAAATTTGCAATTAACTCCGTAATATGTACAATAATTCAAGTTCGCCTCAGACCCCTTTAAAACTCATATGACAATGTTTATTGATAGATTGTTATGATATCTGCATCTGCGTAGTTCTTTGTCATAAATGCAGTTTCCTTAATATGATGTGGGAGCTATTCAAGATGGTTTCCCATCCACTGTAAAATCTGGGCTTATATATTTATTTTATGAAATTCCTTTCATCTAAATGGCATGAGACTTTGTGGCTTTTAATACTCTTGCTATTGCTATACTACATATTACAGTGCAATAAAATTGCAAAAATGTGTTATAATATGTGACCCTGAACCACAAAACCAGTCATAAGGGTCGATTTATTTGGCCGAAATACAACTATTTGAAAATCTGGAATCTGAGGATGCAAAGAGAGAAAATCGCCTGTAAAATTGTCCAAATTAAGTCCTTATCAATGCATATCAACTCACAAAAATACATTTTTTATATATTTACGGTAGGAAATTTACAAAATATCTTCATGGAGCATGATCTTTACTTAATATCCTAATGATTTTTGGCATAAAAGAAAAATCGATAATTTTGACCCATACAATGTATTGTTGGCTATTGCTACAAATCTACCCGTGCGACTTATGACTGGTTTTGTGGTCCAGGGTCACATATTCATTTTATAATAAATCCAAAAAGCAAAGCAAATGAAAAGTCCTCTGCAGCCATCTACTGGTTATAGTGGTAATTTCATGTCATTTTCATGCTATAAGTGTTTGTTTTCCACCAGATGACAGAAATCTATGGAGCCCCGCACATGACATGCAAGTAAAAAAAAATTCAATCATGCGCACGATTTACTATTTCGTTCACTCGATTTATAAATCATGTGCATGATTTATAAATCGAGGGAACGAAATAGTAAAGTCTATATTCTTAATGAATATTAATGAAAACTAGCTGGTTATTCAAAATGATTAGAAATTAAATCAATTATTCAGGGATTGACTTGATAGGTAGTGTAGAACACATTGTATTATTTATGCCTACACTAGAATACAATAAATATATATATTTTTTTTTTTTAAATCATACCCTGAGCCCCCCTAATTTTAGGGGCTTTCACACCGCAGGAACCTTTTCATAGTTCCTAGAACTATTGGCTGAAGTACCTGAATTTTGCCATGTTCGCACTGCAGGAACTAGGAAAGATTTTAGTTCTAGGAACTCCTTTTGGGGGAACTAAATTACGTCCTACTTCAGAGTAGGGTCTAAACCAGCACTATAGGAACTATAAGTGACGTGAGTGTATGTTGATTGATCAAACGCATGTTAAACACTGACACCTGGAATTTTTAAAATGCAGTGTGAACATATTTACATGAACACGGCTTCTTCCATCCTCTGGTTTTTAGCGATTGTAAATACCGCGCTTAAAGACGCTGCTGTCGGCCACTTCAGAGTTCCTATTCCCGGTGCGAATGCAACCAGGAACATGGCCCGGGGGAGAAATTAGTACTTAGTTCTAGTGGATAGTTCCTATAACTGCATTCTTAGAACTATTCGGTGCGAAAGCCCCTATTCCGCTTTGAAATTTCAGAATACTATTATAAAGTACTATTTGAAAAATACTAAAATACTGTAAGATATAACACTGAAAACAAAAACAAGTCTTGCTGTAACACTACTTACATTGATTTCTCCCTCGGATTGACCACTTCTGCTCATTTATTCTCAGGTGTATAAAAGTCATTTGCATGAAAGTGTTGGTTGTAGTTTCTGAATCTGGTTGCTCTTCCCATCATGCAGCTGCTGTCATGAGCAGAAGGATTTTCTTCATTAATTGGATAGTGAAAGAGTAGCAGATTCCTTATAATGAATCCAATAACAGTCTTTTGCAGGTCACTAAGATTAACCAGCGTCCACTTCATTAATTATTTAGAGGTCCACTGCAATGTGGCATCACCTTAACACTAATGAAAAGCAATCATTCATTACTCTATATGTTGGAGAAGGGGTTATGGGTTTAAATCGAAATGCAGACCTGACATAGTAATGAAACTCATTTATACACATCCAGCACACTTTTAACATTCTCCTTGTCAAAGAAAACAACTGAGTATTTCCAGTTCCAGAAGAAAATTTGAACTGTCAAAAAAGAGTCCTTGTCATCTCGTTACTGCAGTCAGATTTACACAGAAGAACAATCATGTGTGTCTGTATCACAATGCTCCCCCTGTTGAAAGGTATGTTTTGAAACATGGCAGCTGGTTTATGCTGGTCCTTAGCTGGTCATAAGCTGGTTTAAGGTGGTCAAGTGCTGGTCCTAAACTGGACCTAAGCAACTAGCTCCAGTTCAGGCCCAGCTTAAACCAGCTGCCATGCTTCAAAACATACCTAACCAGCATATGCTGTTTTTTTCAACAGGGCCAATAGACCATTCAAACTGATTTCATGTAAATAAGGGAACATGAATCATGGGCGACTGATGGAAGTTGATTACTGTGGGTATTTCTGAATATCCCACACTAACGCCCTTGAGACCGCTAACAAATTCTGCCTTTAGCTTTCTAGGACAGTGTGCAAACTTGCATTCCAAGCAGGCTGAGATTTAGCATGCAGTCCATAAAGTGATCCATCCATTGCCTGTTCCCATCTCCTCCTCTTCATTTCACACTGAGGGGTATTCCTGCTACGAGTACAATTTCATGCCTCCATCATATGTTTGGTCACACATACACAGTCCCACACTCACTTACATGCACACACACACAAACACGCACACACACACACACACACACACACACACACACACACACACACACACACACACAGATCAGATCTCACCATCTTTGAGTCTGTCTGAGATTACATTCAGAGACAGACAAAAATGAGACGCATTAAATCCATAAGAACTCTGGCAAACCTACTTTAAATCTGTGTAAGTGTACCGAGACAAAAGCTATTTTTAATGCAAAGGGTTATCACGACAAATATTGATATTGTTCATGCCAAACACTGTTGGTTCCCACAAGTGTCGTAATCAATTGCATAATGACGGTTCTAATATGCAGAATTGCGAATGAGATGGTAATTTAAAAGTGAAAAATGTTACAGGAGGCTCATTGTAGAAACATCAGTCCATCACCAACAAACATTAACAGATGTACACATTGTTTAAGCACTCGGAAGCTAATGAGCTCGAACTGCATCATGTAAGAAGCCTTCGTTCGCTGCCTCTCCTCAACACAAGCATCCTCTGAAACATTAATGCACGGACTGTCATTACAGTTTGCCAATATAATAAAGCTACTTAATGCACTTCCAAAGTGCTCAGACCTGGATAAGTGATGTCCTGTAATGCCCTGCGGTCCTTCAGACGACTCCTCCACTTAACCATGCCAGAGATTAATTCAATCAGAAACCTCTTGAATTATTAATCTCAAAGATGGTCAGTAAAGTCAGTGCCGATCACTACAGTGGATAAGAGTCTGCATGTACATGCACACATACATGATACTTAGTGACTGTTGTGACGCATGTATGCAAGCATGTTAAAACAAATGACTCGTACAAGAAATGTGGTGCAAATTCAGCACTTTCTCCCATGATGCCCTGGGCCTGTTGCATTATATATCTGCTCCTGTGGCCAACAGATGCACCTGTTAGTCATGAACTGTGACATTAGAATGAGCAGCAGTTTCAGGAACTTATTTAATTATCCATTATATTTCCAAGAGGGTGGGGGGACTTTACTTTTTATTTTTTACTATATGAACTGATGCACAGAAATGAACAAAATGAGAATGACTACAGGATACTAACAAAAAACACTGAAGGAGCAATATATTAATAATAAGGGCTTTAAAAATTTTTTTGATCAATGTCACTGGCCTTCATTCATAATACTTAGTAAAACTACGTATTGAACAAATATACAAATATACATTAAATGTATAAATATACATTGAAAATATACATTATATATACATTACGATATAAAAATATATTAAAAATTTGAATTTTAGGTGCGATTAATCAATGAATTACAGGAAAAAAATGTTTTCGATTGACAGCATTACATAGTAACAAATAAATACTATTAATAAATCAAAACTAAAAACTACTAACATTCACTTATCCAGTTTCCTCCTTCCTCTGTAATTTTACTAAATATAGTACACGACGCACAGGGACTCTTAAAATGAATAATTAATTTTTTTGACATGAACAGTCTAAATGAATTGATTCACATAAATAAACTGAATCTCCCAGTGGAATATATGAATCAGTGAATTTTTTCACTTAAAAAAGGAAAGTCTGTCACCACTATTTGTTGGAAAAAGTAGATCTCTAGTGAAGAAACAACACTATTTTGAAAACAGGTGAGCTACCGTCACGTCACTGAAAAATATAGTTAAAGGTGCCCTAGAATTGAACATTGAATTTACCTCGGCATAGTTAAATAATTAGAGTTCTGTACATGGAAATGACATACAGTGAGTCTCAAACTCCATTGTTTCCTCCATCTTATGTAAATCTGATTTGTGCAAAAGACCTCTGAAGAGCAGGCGAATCTCAACACAACACTGACTGTTACGTAACAGTCGGGATCATTAATATGTACGCCCCCAATATTTGCATATGCCAGCCCATGTTCAAGGCATTACACAAGCCAGTATTAACGTCTGGAGCAGCACCGCCGAATCAACAGACGTTATGCAGGTAAGCAAGCAAGAACAACAGCAAAAAATGGCAGATGGAGCAATAATAACTGACATGATCCATGATATCATGATATTTTTTATTTTTATATTGCCCCAAAATAGGCAGTTAAAAAAATGAATAAAAAAAAATCTATGGGGTATTTTGAGCTGAAACTTCACAGACACATTCAGAGGACACCTTAGACTTATATTACATCTTTTAAAAAAAAGTTCTAGGGCACCTTTAAAGGGGACACGCACAGAATCTGCGCGTTTTTAATTATGCCCCAAAATAGGCAGTTAAAAAATTGAATAATAAAAAATCTATGGGGTATTTTGAGCTGAAACTTCACAGGGGACACCTTAGACTTATATTACATCTTGTGAAAAAGGTTTCTAGGGCACCTTTAAGTTGCTACATTTAGTTACAAACAAAGAGACTTTGACCTAAACCACTATGTATTATTGTAACCATCACTAAAGATTAAGACAAATGTGACTTGAATGTGAACATGATCACAGTCAGTACAAGTATAAAATCAGATTGTCGGTTTCAGGATTCAGAAACAGTCAGGTACTAAGAAACGGTCTGATGGGGGTTTACCAACAACTTCAGTGCAGTTTGCAAGCTGATTCTGATGCTTTACTTTTATAGAGATCAATCCATTGACCAGCGCTGTCCTAGAAATGGGAAATCCCCATAACCACTGAAAGGCTACTATGACAAAGATATTGCTTTCCTCATTCAAACTGATTTTTTTCCATGAATATATGATTGACCTGAAGAATGAAAGCGATATCATGAACGATATCATGCTCATAGCCATGCGAAATGGCTATATATCTACACATCAGACAGGCTGTTAATATTGCGTGAAAAGATTTTTGAAAAAAAAAGAAAAAAATTAAGCACTTTTCAAGTACCTTTCTTAAATATGGCTGTTTTCAAGGATTTCCAAGACTTACATTTCAAAAAGTCAAATTCAAGTACTTCAAGCACATTAAGCACCTTGTTCAAACCCTGTAAACAGCATACTGAATGACAATTACAGGATAAAACACAACAGTCTGTTGATTTCCAGAAATCCATTGAGCTCAAAACACATTGAAAAGCTGAACTGAAATGCTGTAGATTGTGAAATCCAGCAACTTCAGATGCTCATCAGCTGTAGATGGACACCAATAATTGTTTTCATCCACTGAAAGGAAAAGAATCAACCTTCTGCTCCCAGGGAAAATGGACTCGACGGAATCCTGTTACCCGGAAACTGGCTCATGATTGAACTTTAAAATAGATTTTTGTATTTTATATTAGAGACAGACAAAAGAGAAACTGTGTGTGTGTGTGTGTGTGTGTGTGTGTGTGTGTGTGTGTGTGTGTGTGTGTGTGTGTGTGTAAGAATACAAGTGTATTTTAATGAGAAGTAGCTTTCTCATGTGGTTTGAGTGGATAAATGGTCAATAGCAGGTCATTAGTGATGTATTCATTAAAATTTCATTACGCAATTATTCATTCAGTACATGGCCACTCAGCCAGCGAGATGTGTGTTTGAGCTCAAGAGATTCTGCCTTTGAGAACATACTGGCTGAATCCGTTTGGAAGTGAAGTGAAAGTAATGTTAATGGATGCTGCACACCAGACACGAGTAACAGATCCAATGCACCATTGCTGTCTCTGCACCACTCGCTGATTGATTAATTAAGCATGTTCCGCTGTTGAACCTGCCAAACCCCGTCATGCGTGTGAAGAGAGAAGGTGCTCTGTGATGTTTTGTGGTTTGAATTGCTTTATCTAGCAAAAAATATCAGGTTACACTTTATTCTGTTGGCTATAAGTAACATTGCTCAACTAATAGTTAATGAGAGTTAGTTGACATGTAGGTGCAACTTTACTTATAGTCAACAGAATGTCTAAAGGGAACCATCAAAATAAAGTGTTAGCAAACATCATTCACACCTAACACTTATGTGCTTGTTTATCAAATTCACCGATCAGGCATAACATCATGAGCACTGACAGATGAAGTGAATAACACTGATTATCTCTTCATCACGGCACCTGTTAGTGGGTGGATATATTAGGCAGCAAGTGAACATTTTGTCCTCAAATTTGATGTGTTAGAAGCAGGAAAAATGGGCAAGCGTAAGGATTTGAGTGAGTTTGACAAGGGCTAAATTGTGATGGCTAGACGACTGGGTCAGAGCATCTCCAAAACTGCAGCTCTTGTGGGTGTTCCCGGTCTGCAGTGGTCAGTATCTATCAAAAGTAGTTCAAGGAAGGAACAGTGGTGAACCGGTGACAGGGTCATGGGCGGCCAAGGCTCATTGATGCACGTGGGGAGCGAAGGCTGGCCCGCGTGGTCTGATCCAACAGACGAGCTACTGTAGCTCAAATTGCTCAAGAAGTTAATGCTGGTTCTGATAGAAAGGTGTCAGAATACACAGTGCATCAGTTTGTTGCGTATGGAGCTGCATAGCCGCAGACCAGTCAGGGTGCCCATGCTGACCCCTGTCCACCACCGAAAGAGCCAACAGTGGACACGTGAGCATCAGAACTGGACCATGAAGCAATGGAAGAAGGTGATCTGGTCTGATGAATCACGGTTTCTTTTACATCACGTGGATGGCCGGGTGTGTGTGCGTCTCTTACCTGGGGAACACATGGCACCAGGATGCACTATGGGAAGAAGGCAAGCTGGCGGAGGCAGTGTGATACTTTGGGCAATGTTCTGCTGGGAAACCTTGGGTCCTGCCATCCATGTGGATGTTACTTTGACACGTACCACCTACCTAAGCATTGTTGCAGACCATGTACACCCTTTCATGGAAACGGTATTCCCTGATGGCTGTGGCCTCTTTCAGCAAGATAATGCTCCTGACACAAAGCAAAAATGGTTCAGGAATGGTTTGAGGAGCACAACAACAGGTTTGAGGTGTTGACTTGGCCTCCAAATTCCGCAGATCTCAATCCAATCGAGCATCTGTGGGATGTGCTGAACAAACAAGTCCGATCCATGGAGGCTCCACCTCGCAACTTACAGGACTTAAGGCCCTGGATACACTTCACGATTTTAGCAATCCTATAAGACCATTACTTTATCACACTGTGCGACATGCATGTAGACTGTACGATCATGACACCTGTTGACTTGTAGGCTACAATGCAGTTTCTGTAGAAGAATAAAATGTCATCAGTATGCGCTAGTGGTAAACAAAAAGACCATGTTGAATCACACTTTGGCAGTTGTAGTTTTTATGTGTGCTGAAAAAAAGTGGAAGCGGCGAAAGAAGAAGGGCAAAGAGCTTGAGGTAAGCAGTTTTAATTTTAGTGCCATGTCACGTTGATTTCATGTCACATTTTTATTGGCTGGTCAGTAGACGTGGGTTGTAGCAGCAAACACACTGTGCGATGATCATGTTGAATTTCCGACACTATCAGAAAATGATCGTAGGCTATCTTTGGTCGCAAAACTGGGAAAACAGCCCTCTTTGAACCTCTCTTACTGTACGACATAGGACCACCGATTAAGAGCCACTATCACAGAAATCACCACGATTGTTTCACGATAGCAATCTTTCGTCTGGGACAGCCAAAAATCGTGCAGTGTATCCCGGGCTTAAAGGATCTGCTGCTAACATCTTGGTGTCAGATACCACAGCACACCTTCAGGGGTCTACTGGAGTCCATGCCTCGACGGGTCAGGGCTGTTTTTGCAGCAAAGGTGGGACCAACACAATATTAGGAAGATGGTCATAATGTTATGTCTGATCTCTGTGTGTTGGCTATTTTAATGAAGCTGTCTGTCAACAAAAACAAAGTTGTACTCTCATCTCTGTTTAACATGTTTGAATGCATATGGCCATCTGAATTAAGGTTGTAGAATGCCATTGTCACTCATTAAATTATGTTTTATTATCAAAATTTGCACGTTCAAATAATCAGACTAATCACCACGCCATTTCAGCCAGCTGTCAACAATCAGTAATCAACATATCTAACCAATCAGCATGAGAGAAGGCCTATATATGTCTCCTCACACTCACCTGGTTACTTCCTAACCAGAAATACAGAGGGGAGTACTCTGGGTTCAGGCCAAATACCGAGCTCGGAGCCCTCTCCTTGGACAGCACGCCAAATACACATACTATTACGCATACTATTTATTATGTGATTATTTGTAAGTGTGAACTCATGAAATAATCAATCTCTGTGTACAGAACAAAATTAAACAGTCTGTGACGAGCGCATTCAGCTGTGGTATGTGTTCATTAAAACTTTCAGAACTATGCATCATTTAGATTTCTTTTTCCTTTCAAATGGAGAATGTTCTCTTTTCTTTCCTCCCTTGCATGCTACTTCTGCGTTCTCCTTACATTTCAGGTGTGGCAAAACCACTGCATGCAGAAAAACTGCTGTGGACTTACACTAACAAGAGCCAAGATACAACAACACTGTTATCGGTCCCAAGAGAAGCGTTAAACAAAAGTATAGAAGCAAAGCAGAGAGGAAGAGGATTTCAGGTCATCGCTGCACATAGCCATTGATATTGTCATTCAGACAAACAGCTGAAGATCACACCAAAGCTCCATTGATTTCACCCAAAGCACAGCCTGCTACAGAAACAACACTTTGAACACAATGTGACTGAGAGACACACAGCGATCCGTATCCGTGAAGATCCGGACAGTATTTACTCTCAAGTGGGGTTATTTGAGGTAGAAAGAGCAGAGAATAAAAATGGCTTGCTTTTATTCAGATGAGTTACTGCTCTGTTAAAATAATCATTAAAGAGTTTGGAATGAAGCTCAGGCAAAAAAAAAAAAAAAAAAAAAAAAGTGAGAGGATGTGAAGACACAGCAGCATAGGAAAATATAGATGCTGAGAAACGAAATGTGTGTGTCACGGGGTGACTAAATTAGTAGTAATGATTAGTAGATTGAATGGGGAATGTAGAATATTAAGAAATATCTTTGATCAATTTTCAACTTTGTCTTCCATAATTCGTTGTGAAATAAAGAGAATTGTGATTAAGTGGCATGATTGAAGAAATTGGTTTGCTACCCAGAGTAAAATAAGAATTAACGCAAGATTGTATGTACATTATTAATATTGCCCTGTGACATGTGGGTTAACATCTGTTTAAAGTTCTGGTTAAGGCCAGAAACATGCCATTTTTGCTAATGGAACCACAAAACTTTTAGAGCCGATCACCTCAACTTAAAATCCAGGTGACTAATCAGTAAAAAATCCAATTCAAAATAATGTGTCTTTGTCTCATATGTGAGTATTTGTGGGCATCTACACAGTTTATGGCCTTTACTCTTCTGGGCGTCTGGAGATGCTCACATTCAAATAAAGTTTGCTAGTGACTTCGCTAGTGACTATCCTGAACTATATCACTTTAAGAGTATGAAACAAAAAACAGCTATACACTAGCTATAAAGAAATATTTGGGTCAATGACGTGACGGGTCATTTTTTTGTCCAAAGGCCTTAATAATAATAATAAAAACAAAGTTATGACATCCAAAGTATGTAAGGTAGTACAACTAGATCTCTTTTATTGAATCCAAAAGGATTTAATTATAGTTTGCTACATGTAAAGGTATTTTAAAGATTTTGAAGTTTCAAAATGTCATTCAGTTTAATTGTCCAAAGGCCAATACAGCCATTTCATTTGTGATTATAATACTGTATCCTAAAATGTAATAAATATATATTTTTTTTATTCTGGCATGATTTTATAACATCATATATCAACATAGTGCAAAATTGTATTAAAATTATGTGTAGAAGTCATTGCTTTGTTATGAGAAAGAATGTCCGGAAAAATTCATTTCATTGATGTCATTCGGAGTAACCAATATAAAGGGACCGTTTTGGATCAAGTCATGCAGTCACTATCATGTGACAGGATGTGACATCATTCAAACACCTGCAAAGGACCACATGGTCATGAAGAAAAGTAACTAACTCTCTTTTAACTATTTGAAAAATTCATGTTTTCACTTGCTCATACGCATGTCCCGAAATATCAGGTCATTCGGTACAACCGCTATAAAACATGGAAAATGTTGTAATATTTTAAAAACTTGTACTAAATATAAAATGTTTGATTGTTCTTTTGCTAGCTAGACATCAGCCTGTTAGCATTTGCTATGAAAATAGCATCATTTGTTATAAACAAAAGTGTCATTCAGTAAAACCGAAAATTTAGTTAAACCGAATGACTTTTTTGGTGACAAATTTTGCCCATCTTGTAAAAAAATGACAAAAGCAGTGTTAATTGAATGTTTTTTTACACTTTTAAAAACCTTATTCGTCAATGCAGCAGATAGTAAAGATCAGCGGTGAAGAATTGTTCATTTTATGAATCGTCCTCTTGCATCCATGCAGCGATTGCTGCGGTACAGCTGCTCTTCCTCACTCATTGAAGCACCAGGAATGGAACTCACCGGTCATGGCTTCACATGGATCGCTGTGCCACATCCATCACTCCCATGCCTTTATTAGTATCACCACCCATCCTTAATAAACCCCTATATCATGCAGAATCTCTCATTTTCTTTCTCTGATTTCTACCACAGTTATGTCCTCCTCCCTCACCACCACAGCTTAGTGAGTCCAAACATACAGTAAGTGAGTGATAAATCAGCCTCCATCCGTCTGGAAGCGGCAGGTGAATCCCTCCTGAAGGATGCCCGGAATTACAGGATCCATTTGGAAGCTGCAGTAAATGCCAGTTAACAACACACACCACCTTCCTCCTGCCATTTCCCCAGTCGGTTCAGTCTTTATTGTTTTAACCTCCCTTCTGTTCTTTGCTCAAATAAGACAGAGGTTTGTTTTGTGTTCGACACACACAAAGTAACTGGGGCCATTTTGTACACATTTGCAGTCCGGTCGTCCACAGAACACACTGCAAAAAATGATGCTCTTCCTCAGTATTTTTGTTTTGTTTTCCAGTACAAATATCTAGACAAGACTTAATATCTTAATATCAGTCATTTTGCTTCTATAGTATGCATCTTGATTTAGTGATTTTATATATTAGATATTTGTACTGGAAAACAAGACAAAAACAAAGAGGATAAACATCACTTTTGGAGTGCAAGAAATCTGTTCATCAATACATTTCAACATGAAGGAGAAATCCACTTGGAATCTCAGATATGTCAAAATCTGGTGGATTCCTTTATACTGATGCTTTTGTATAGAGCATAAGGTGCAACAAATCTGGCTTTAAGAGACACAAATGTTTCATTAAAGCAGCCACACACCAACATGTCTTGATGGTATAGGTCTTTTGCTTAAGATGTTCCAGCACTCTTGGTCACAACACCTTAACACATGTTTAGAGTGTTATGCTGAACTGCTGTTAAGAGTTATATTATTGCTTCAAGGTCTTTGTCAAGGCTTCATCAGAACAAGCTCGTTCTGGATTATAAACCTGAAAGAAAAATGGCTGACAAAAGACCAATGTCCCACAGACAATACTGAACACACACTGAGCCAGATCTCACTGGTGTTTGGCAGCCTGATACGATCGTGTTTTGCTGCTCATCGAATTAGAGGCAGCGAGTGGACGAGAGCCAGACATGAGAGATGGAGCTCACACTGAAAATCATTCACTCTCACAGTGTGGGCTGGGAATACTTCACTACACACTAAAACGGAGTGAAAAACCCTGCATGTTAACAAATCTGAAAGTTCCATTAAGGATTCCTGCTGCATGTTTAGGATCAAAACCACAAGAGACCAACTCAGTAAAGATGACATGTGCTCATTATTGTCAACGACAATGAGAATCGATCTAGCATCGTCTAACAACATTAATTATTGCTAACAGAGCATAAGTCAATAACTAGTTAATCATGCCAATCCTGTTCACTCAAAAACATATGGTCTTTCTAGCTGAACATGAATGCTCTTCTAATCAGTTTCTGCCCAGAGCTTTAGGAACTGACCACAGAAACTGAACTCTGAACGTAGTGACTGATTGCAGCGACTAATGCTGAATGCAGCGACGGAATGCAGTGACTGAACGGTGAACGCAGTGACTGAACGCAGCGACTGAATGCAGTGACTGAACGGTGAACGCAGTGACTGAACGCAGCGACTGAATGCAGTGACTGAACGGTGAACGCAGTGACTGAATGCAGCGACTACATGCTGAACGCAGTGACTGAACACTGAACGCAGTGACTGAACACAGCGACTAATCACAGCGACTACATGCTGAATGCAGTGACTGAACATTGAATGCAGTGACTGAACGCAGTGACTGAACTCTGAACACAGTGAATGATTGAGGTGACTGAACGCAGTGACTGAACTCTGAACACAGTGAATGATTGAGGTGACTGAACGCAGTGACTGCGCAGCGACTACATGCTGAGCGCAGTGACCGAATGCAGTGACTGAATGCAGTGACTGAACGTTGAATGCAGTGACTGAACACAGTGACTGAACATTGAACGTAGTGACTGATCGCAGTGACTGAACACTGAATGCAGCGACCGATCGCAGCGACTACATGCTGAAAGCAGTGACTGAATGCAATGACTGAATGCTGAACGCAGTGAGTGAACACTGAACACAGTGAATGATCGCAGCAACTGAATGCTGAACGCAGTGAATGAACGCAGTGAATAAATGCAGTGAAAGAACGCAGTGACTGATCGCAGTAACTGATCGTAGCAACTGAATGCTGAACGCAGTGACTGAACGCAGCGATTGAACATGACTGAATGCAGTGACTGATCGCAGTACGCAGTGACTGAACACTGAACGCAGTGACTGATCGCAGTACGCAGTGACTGAACACTGAACGCAGTGACTGATCGCAGTATGCAGTGACTGAACACTAAACGCAGTGACAGATCGCAGTACGCAGTGACTGATCGCAGTACGCAGTGACTGAACACTGAACGCAGTGACTGAACACTGAACGCAGTGAATGAACGCAGTGATGATCGCGGTGACAGAAGGCAGTGACAGAAGGCAGTGACAGAAGGCAGTGACAGAAGGCAGTGACTGAACGCAGTGACTGAACGCAGTGACTGAACGCAGTGACTGAACACAGTGCTGATGGATGTTCAAAGAACTGCGGTGATGTTCTTAACCACCATTAACATGTGACAGATCTCCCCAGCCACACAATAAAACAAAATATCTGCTTTGCATACTGCAAACAAACAAGATGTTGTCTGTTCAGGTTCATGCCTGTTAATTCTATAGCTTGTCAGCTTGAAAAGCAAGCAAGTGATTCAGAGAGTTTCACACTAAGCTCAGGGCAGCTTTAATCAGCCAGTATGTGAAATCTTGAAGAGACATGTGTCTGTCCACAAGCCATGACTGAGATACTCAACATCAAACACACATCCTTCTGCCAACTGACTAGAGGGAAAGTAAAAGTTGCATGATCTCATGATGATTTTTTTGTTGTGACCGTGATCTGAACTGCAGATCCCATTCATTAAATCCCATCTAACCGCTAATAAATCTCATTATTCTCTTCAGCAGATCACACTGAAAGAAGTATAATTAATTCCTTTACGTCTCCCAAAATTAATCTCTAAACATGTCACCATGCCATTAATCATGAATGTGAACACAAACATGTGTTGCCATGTGGTAAAAAAGAAAATGTATTTTTTATGTTTTCTGTCTATACTGGTTCTCCTGCCAACAGTCCTGCTACACTGATATGTAATTTAGACATTATGAATTAACAAGACATGCTACAAGGACAACAGGGCCGTGGGTTTGTCTGTCATCTCTACATCACTGCAAATGCCTCTCAGTGTGAATCAAACAATTTACTGCCAATAAGACATGTATCCAAATGCATTTCAACAGATATTACTAATATAAAATGAGACATCTTTATACTACCCCCTGAAATTAAATATACAAACCAGCTTGTACATAAAAATGTATTTCTTGGCTGCTCTACTAAAGAAAAAAACAGAAAGATCTTTCAGAAGAGTTTTGTGCATTTTAGCCCAGAAGCAGCAGTGATGGCTTTTCATTCGGCGTCATTTGCCCCATTTAGTCACCTTGATGGAAAATTTCCAAACAAAGCAAAGAGAGATTGCACTTTCTACTGTGCCTGACTTTTAGAGAAAAATCTGCAGAGTTGAAAGAAGTCGAACATGGAGATAACAATATCAAATTGCAAATGACTGGATGAAAAAGCATTTTGTTGTGCAGGTTTATAAAATGGTCCCTAAATGGTGCATTTAACAACTTCTGATCAACATAACTTTATTATCAAACATGACATTTTATTCAGTGTGTAACTGGACTGTAGCTTTATGATGGCTGGTGCCTTTCCAGCTATGAAGCGCAAGGAATTCAAGCCACGTAAACCTGAGGCATACTGGGCTTTTCCCATGAGCCTAACTTTCATTTCCATGTGGTGACAGGCGTAATCGTGGTAAATACAGCTAGCGTAAATATGATGGATGCCCCTCCACTGCTCCAGCAAACATTTCCACTGACCAATAAAGAAAACTCAAGGCATCGTCTGACTGAGGGTTTGATTTAGTATGCTGGTTAACGTGAACTTCATACTGTGGCTTCACGGTACAACAGTTCAATCGGCAAGTTTTTGGGAAACCTGTTTGAAAACAGTCATGCTTGCTATTCTATTTGGTGCCACTAGAGTCACTGCAGCTGAAGGTGGAATGTACAAATGTTTCATTCACTCTCTATTGCTTTTCTTTAAGAACCAACTAGTGGAAGAGCAACCGAACACATTTCACAGCAGACACAGAACAGAAAGGCTTGGAAAAGGAATCCTCCATTAGTTTTGACTCTTTCTCAGACCTGTGTCCATTACACTACATGCATTCTGTCTAATGGAGACCTTGGAGACACTGAAGCAAATGCTCTGGCGGCCACAATTAAAGCCACACAATGAACATACAACAGGCACAAAGCTGTTCTGTTTTTCTGTCTGAGGTTACTGATGAGTGTTCAAGATCTGTGTTTACTCTTCAGCAGCCCTGATTTACTTCATTAGCTGTAGGGCAAGTAAAGATGGCGTGTAATGCGGGTAAATGCGAGTCTCGCCTCCAGCTTCACATCAGTCAGGCAGGCGCTCAAAGCCTCCGCTGGCCAAACTCCAGCCACTAAAAGCTGAAAAGCGTGTGTGTGTGTGTATGTCACAGCAGAGAACGTGGCCTGTGGTGGAGCTCCATTAAAGGTTGTTGTGTTATCAGAGACCTGCAGAGTATAAAGTCTCACACAGCCACTAGAGTCACTCGGTTCAACTGCCGCTGCTGTAAAACATGCTCTTATTTAACACCGTCTCTTGTTGCTTCACTGTCTCTATGTTGGCAGCAGATTTTATGCAAGTGACCTTATTTACAGTGGGTTGAGGGATGATTATAAAGCCTCTGCTCTGGTCACTAAATCACAGCATGCTGGACGTGGCAAGACTTCAAGTAAATGTTGTGAACCTGTCAATGTGGTCGGCAAAGAGAACCAGGCAAAGAGACTGAAAAAAGTGGAAACTTTTACTAAGGAACATTTTACAACTTAGCAATAGATAGAGAAAGTCATATATCAAAAAATGACAAGAATTGTCAAGTCATTCGTAAAAACTCAGAATGCTAAATGGGTCCTTGATTATGATTTCACTTTTTTAACTTCAGTTAGTGTGTAATGTTGCTGTTTGAGCATAAACAACATCTGAAAAGTTACGACGCTTAAAGTTCAATGCAAAGGGAGATATTTTCTTTTAAAGAATTCACTGTTTAAGGACTTCAACAAATGGCTGGTAGGGACTACAAGTTTCTTCCCGGGTTAGTGACATCACTAACCCTAAAATTTACATAAACCCCGCCCCTGAGAACACGTAACAAAGGAACTGAGGCCATGTTGGGCTGCTTCAGAGAAGAGGAAGAGTTGTAGTAGAGTGTTGTTGCCATGCCATCATTTTACGCTGGACTGCTTCACAAACGAGGGTCAATTCAACACTGGATTTGCACAAAAGATTAACATGACGGCACATGCTAGTCGATGAGTTGAATCAACTCCACAGCAACTACATAAATTTATCCACTAACCGTTCAGAAACGTCCAGTTTCATTCTAAAAGTTGTAACTTCTTCCTGAGTCTCTCCATCAGTGTCGACTCCGGTTTGAACAATGTAAGGCTGAACACCGTTACTGACAATCCTCATTTTGTCTGCGTGAGATTCTCCAGCTTTGTTGTTGTTGAGCAACCGAAGTGTGAGCTGTTAAAGCTCCGCCCTCTTCTGAAAAGGGGTCCGGGAGCAGCAGCTCATTTGCATTTAAAGGGACACACACAAAAATGTTTTTGCTTATGTTTTTGCTCACATCCAAATGGGGCAAATTTGTCAAGCTATAATAAATGATCTGTTGGGTATTTTGAGCTGAAACTTCACAGACACATTCTGGGGACACCAGAGACTTATATTACATCATGTGAAAGGGGCATTATAGGGGATTTATATGACATTATAGATCAATGCTATCTGAATGCCATGACAAACAATCAGTACAGTAAAAGATCAAACACTGAGAGACACCTGACCAGATACAGACTCACTTAGAAAACAACATCACTGTAGAAACTGGCAGAAAGCAGAGGAGAGTTTGTGTCCACAAAATGAGACAGAGCTGCACTTTCTGACATAATGCACAAAATACACAGATAATAGATGGGGGAAAACACATATGACTATACTATTTATGTCTATAACATGCAATAAAACACTGCCCTTCTTATTAGCTAAACACAAGGACTTTCAGTCATAAAGGACCCTGAAACTGAAAACAAGAGAGACCTCTGTTTAACAGCTGATAGGGCTGAAATTACCTCAGGTCTCTCTGCTCATTTCCTCGAAAGATTAAAAGCCCTGGAGATTTCCAGAGTGTCTCACTTTCAAGGGCACTGTGGGATTGGAGGAACTACAATAGATACAGCCGAAGAAAGAGCCTAAGTTTGGTACAGACCAAACCAAAATCTCATAAACGTTTTAACTGCATATTTAAAAAATACAAGCAAGGATGCTGCATGTACGCTGATGCTAAAGCATTTTATGAACACTTAATATATAGATTTGGAATTTATTACTTTAATGGCCTCATACATCAAATGTTAGTTGCTGTGTGACTGTTACTATAATAAAACAGGGATATTTCTCATTTAATCAATTAGTGAAATGAGAAACTCAATATATTCATCATCATTTTCAAGAGGATGAAGAACGTCTTGTTCATCAAC